>NW_027397069.1:19495517-19536145 GCF_003265705.2 Callorhinus ursinus | reverse complement strand
AGGGGGAGATGAACCATTAGAGACGATGGACTCTGAAAAACAAACTGAGGGTTCTAGAGGGGAGGGGGTGGGGGGATGGGTTAGCCTGGTGATGGGTATTAAAGAGGGCACGTTCTGCGTGGAGCACTGGGTGTTATGCACAAACAATGAATCATGGAACACTACATCAAAAACTAATGATGTAATGTATGGTGATTAACATAACAATAAAAATTATTAAGACAAAGAAGATTTTACCTCTACAAAAGGATGAAAAGATATTGATTAGATGGAGAAGCTTTGGGAGAAAGATGATGAAGAGAGATGTGTTCAGGCATAGAGACATTGCTGGGAGATTTGAAAGGTTTAGATCTAAATACTATATTTAGAACATTGTGAGAGAAATAGAAAAAATAAACTAGGATGGGAGCCTGACAACTCAAATTCTTTTTATTTTTATTTAATTTTTTTAAAGATCAACTTGGAAGAAAGATGGGGAAAACTAAGCTACAGAGCTTTGGAGAAGAAAGTGTATTTTACACTAGGTAAGGAGTTTTGGCAGTCAAGTATATGGAATTGGACTTGAACCATGATCTAATTAAAATTCACCCCAGAATTTTAAGGAGGCAGTATGTAAATACAATAATGGGTTGTGTATATAACCATTTAAGACTTACAAAAAGAGAGGTTAAAACCTAGAACATGCATACATGTATTTGCTGTTCTTAAAGAGAAATTTTGAAATTTCCTCTCACTTAATCAAATATGATTTATCTTATTTGTATGCTAGCAACTTTTTAGATTCATAATATATGAGATATTAGGTGTCTGAAATTTAACCCATTGTCTATTATGACTATTTACCATTACTATATCTTGTCTTGATTTTCCAGTTATTCTTACTCAATGAAGCTTCTAAGGGAGTATTTTCCCTCTGTTCTTTCCCATCAACCCTAGCAATTTAGGGTTTAAATAAATTAATTTCATAGCAAATTTCCTGCTTTTCCTTTGCCTTTCTACTTTCCTGAATTCTTCCTTTGTTTATTTTTGCTTTCAACTATTTGAAAATTCTAAATATCATTTGGTTTCTCTTAGTGGATAACTTTAATCTTTTTATCAATTTTGATATATTTATCATTAAACTCTCTTCTGAGAAATGAATGGCTACTTTATATTCCTCTAACCTCTTGCAGCTTCCATGCTTTATTTTGCATCATTAATGAATCCATTATTTTTTATTAAAATCTGCTTCCAAGCTTTATGATCAACAAATCAGGCAAGGCCTCTGCCTTCATTTCATTTGGATTCTAATACAGAAAGAGAGACTATTTACATGTATTAAAATAAATAAAACATTGCAAATTGTTATGTCTAAGGAAAGGAATAAATAATGAGGTATGATAAAATGAGAAGGGTGACCAAATTTAAATAAGTTTTTCATAAATGTATTTATTGAAATGTGCTAAAATTAATTTTTAGCACAGTGGACACCACTGGCATATTAATTCTATTCTTAACTCTTCTTCTAAGAATGTCATAAATCTGAGTTTGATAAATACATTTTAATTCTGGTTCAATTATATTACCCGGTGTCTGCTTAATTTGGATGATAGACACCATTACTAAGAATATATATTAACCCCAGAGGTTTGTTAAATATAGTTAGCCTGAGGATTGCAATCCTAAGCATTGTGTTAAAAACAGTTCACTTTGGGTGTCTTCTGTCATATCAATGAGCAGGGAAAATGGCTGGCTCCGCTCCGGTAGGCACACTCCCACTGGATGTCTGCTGTCAGCTGAGGATCTTGGGTGTGCATCCCAGCGAGTATGTACTATAGTGACTAGAAATGACATTTGGCAGCAATCCCTGCTGAGGCCTATTTTGGAGAAACTAGGTTTAAATGGTTATCTTGCTTGCTCCTTTGTGCCCAGCAGGTGTGTCTTCAGGTTTAACCAATGATCAGCACTGTAGCCCTTTGTCTATGTTTATATTGATTGAAACACCCAAAAGCCCTCCACAATTTACATCATCAGCTGTGTCTACTATTAACAATAATCAATACGAATAGTCAAGGGAAAATAGTATGAAGATCCCTGATCTTAAGCTATTCCAAATAGATTTTTGAATTTACTCAAAGGATAGGTATCATTAGGGTATTTTTTTTTAATGTGATAATTGGTAGCATAATATGGAGAGTTAGCCTGGGAAGTAGGGAATGTGGTTCAGATGATTAGTCTGCTATTTAGTCACTGTGTAATAATGGGCAGTTGACCTAAAGCTGTTTATTCATTTGCAAAATGTGGCTAAGAATGTCTACATTACAAGAATTGTTGGAAGACAAATATGGGGACATCCACCATGAGATATCTCACATGGTAGGTGCTTACTGCATTTTAGTTGTTTTCCTTTCTGGATCTCTTATTAAACTACTGCATGACTTTATGTGAACAGTTTGCATTTCCTGATTCTCAGTTTTCCCATTTAAAAGAAAAGGATGAATTGAATCATCCTTTGACCTTTCTATGTTAGATTTCTTAGTCCTTGGTAAGAATAGACAAAGTCTAACAAAGGTGACTATTAGTTAAAGGAACTGCCTCATGACATAATCAACACCTAATCCCTGCAACTGTGTTGAAAGATGATGTTGAACCACTAAATTGTACTCCTGAAACCTATATTACACGATATGTTAGCTAACTAGAATTTAAATAAAAACTTAAAAAAATAAAAATGCAAAAAAGGAAGATGCCATCTATAATAAAATTCCATTTATAGGAAATTTGTAAACTGATAAACAGATGTGTTGTTTTTGGACTATACACTTATTTCTTTAAAAGAAAAAGTGAGTAGGCAATACTTAAATGTGCTGCCTTTGATGGGATGGGGGGCCCCCAAATGTGGAGCAATGATCTGGTGGAAGCCTATGGTGCTGGAGGTGAAAGCATTCACCTGAGGCAGAACAAAGCAGATAGAAGTTTACTGAATACACCGCAAGGGAGTGTGGGCAGGACAGCCAGAGGAGAGGTTGTCTGCAAGGGGCAGTGGGTGGGGACTGCTTTTATTTATTTATTTTTTTTTATGTTTTAAAAGATTTTATTTATTTGAGTGAGAGAGAGAGAGCACAAGCAGGAGAAAGATGATGAGAAAGAGAGCGGCAGAGGGAGATGGCAAAGCAGACTCCCGCTGAGCAGGGAACCTGACCCAAGGCTCCATCCCAGGACCCTGGGATCATGACCTAAGCCAAAGGCGGAAGCTTAACCGACTGAGCCACTGAGGCTCCCCTGGGGACTGTTTTTAAAGGTGTAGGGTGAGGAGGTATGGCAACATATGGAATTCCCCGTCTTTTGGTAACTGCGCCTGGTTGTAAGTAGCCCATTGGTCAGTAAGGGCCTATGGATATTTCGGGGTGGGTCACCTGATGGGCCTGTCTGTCCTTAGCCAGGTGATTGCTGTGGCCCTTTCTGCATTCCATTGCTCAAGTCTGTTTGCCTAAAAGTGGCCTCTACATTAATGACTTAAAAAAAGAAAAAAGATTTTCTGGTTTTTCTTAAAAAATGGCAGCCCTGGAACTGCTTGTTCTGTTAGACCGAAAGAAAATATTCAGCTCAAATAGTCTTTTGTCTCTTTGGGGCAGACCTAATTATAATTTTTCAGAGAGCTCCTCAGTTCCCACTGTGTCTTCTAATTCCACTTTTTTTAATAACCTGCCTGGATCCCATAAGCATTTGAATTTGTTGCCCCCAGTCCGAAGGTTTGGGGAGAAGACCTGAAAATCCTTCTCATTCCAAATACCCATTCTTTTCTTTTTTTTTTTTTAAAGATTTTATTTATTTATTTGAGAGAGAGAATGAGATAGAGAGAAAGCACGAGAGGGAAGAGGGTCCGAGGGAGAAGCCGACTCCCTGCTGAGCAGGAAGCCCCATGCGGGACTTGATCCCGGGACTCCAGGATCATGACCTGAGCCGAAGGCAGTCGCTTAACCAACTGAGCCACCCAGGTGCCCCCCACAAACTGTATTTTAAAAGTATATATAAAGAATGGGTATTTGGGGGCGCCAGGTGCCCCCCACAAACTGTATTTTAAAAGTATATATAAAGAATGGGTATTTGGGGGCGCCAGGTGCCCCCCACAAACTGTATTTTAAAAGTATATATAAAGAATGGGTATTTGGGGGCGCCAGGTGCCCCCCACAAACTGTATTTTAAAAGTATATATAAAGAATGGGTATTTGGGGGCGCCTGGGTGGCTCAGTTGGTTAAGCGACTGCCTTCGGCTCAGGTCATGATCCTGGAGTCCCGGGATCAAGTCCCGCATGGGGCTTCCTGCTCAGCAGGGAGTCGGCTTCTCCCTCGGACCCTCTTCCCTCTCGTGCTTTCTCTCTATCTCATTCTCTCTCTCAAATAAATAAATAAAATCTTTAAAAAAATTAAAAAAAATAAAATACAGTTTGTGGGGAAACAATGAATCATGGAACACTACATCAAAAACTAATGATGTAATGTATGGTGATTAACATAACAATAAAAATTTTAAAAAAATACAGTTTGTGGGGGCGCCTGGGTGGCTCAGTCATTAAGCGTCTGCCTTCAGCTCAGGTCGTGGTCCCGGGGTCCTGGGATGGAGCCCCTCATCGGGCTCCCTGCTCTGCAGGAAGCCTGCTTCTCCCTCTCCTGCTGCCCCTGCTTGTGTTCCCTCTCTGGCTGTCTCTTTCTCTGTCAAATAAATAAAATCTTTAAAAAAAAATGTTACAGTTTGTGGCAATAATATCAAAGGCTTAAATATTTAAAAATGTTAGATTGCTTGAAAAACAATGTGTGCTTATTTAGATCTTGGTCGTATTAAGATGATTTTATAATTTTTTTCCAGGACATGAAGTGTCAGTTGAAAGAACAACACCTGATAGCTAACTAATCTAGCTGAAGATTAAGTATATTGGGAAAATTTTCTTGAAGTGCAGAACCTAAATTTGCAAACATAAATTTTGAAGTAAAAGGGCCTCCTGGGTGGCTCAGTTGGTTAAGCGACTGCCTTCGGCTCAGGTCATGATCCTTGAGTCCCTGGATCGAGTCCCACATCGGGCTCCCTGCTCCGCAGAGAGTCTGCTTCTCCCTCTGACCCTCCCCCTTCTCAGGTGCTCTCTCTCTCTCTCTCTCTCTCTCATTCTCTCTGTCTCAAATAAATAAAGAAAATCTTAAAAATTTTTTTTTGTAGTAAAAGAAAACATCATACATACTGTATAGCTTTTGAATTTCCAAATATCCACAAATGCGGCTTCTCCACATTTCTTATCTGAAAATTTAAAAACAATGCAATATTTTCCTAAATTTTCACACTAATAAAAATTTCTGTATCCAAGATTTCCAATCTCTGGGAATTCTTTTTTGAATCTCCAAAACACGTCAAATGTTTGGTTTTTCATTTATAAAAGTCTTAAAAAGTTTTAACTTTTTTTGGGGGGGTGGTAAATTATACCTCGTATAGTTAATCACTCTATTCAGTTAATGAATGCAAATACTGTATTTCTATGGGTTAATTCTTCTGAATGAAGGAACTTTCACCTTTTGAGCAAATTTCTAATGGGAAACATTTAATGACCAAATGTGTCTAAGAGAACACAAATAATATGCAGTAAATACCAGTAGGCCCTGTAGATCAGTGGACATATGTAAAAGAAAATGAGCCAGACTTTCAAGTTATATCAATTTTCACAAATTTATCAAAGACTACCTCATATTCACTATTTCATTTCATTACACTTCATTTCCATATTTATTTAGGGAATTATTCAAGAACTATAGTTACTGAGGAAGTAGTCAGGTATTTAGCAATCACCAGGAAGCTTTGCTGATTCATTTCCATATTGTAACACTGTGGGATTTTCATACTCAACTAATTGCACTGCACATTTGATGATTCAACCACCGATTCCACTGATACAGCTAAACACTTTGAAGTTACAATTGCTGAGTTTTAAACTGCACTATAGGATGTGCAGCTTGATTTTCTGATTAGTTTGCCTGATTTAATAATTTAGCTCTAAATGTACTACGATTTATTAATCATGCCTTAGTCATTACTAACAAAAGTTGAATGTTCAAATCTGGATTTATCACTTCCTACTCCCATTGCCTCACAATTTAAGTTCAATTAATATAAATTTTAGAGGGAATTTTTAAGTGCCAAATTTGTGGTATTATTTGCATTAACTACTTTGCAAAATAAAATTATTTTGTGATTTTAAATTACTTTGTAAAATAAAATAAAATTATTTTATTGTTATAAAATAAGCAAATTTATTTAAATATAACTTTTTAATATTTTTTCTCTTTTTTTACCCCCAAAATACATTTCTATAATTCTTAATATATCATATATCTTATCTATGGAATTTAAACAGAAAATTTATACACACACATTTATGTGCATATATATATAATACTGATTTGTGATATATATTCAGTTATAATATTATACAATATTATAGCAAACATTTTTCCAAAGAAAAAACATTTAAAAATCTGACTCAACCAATAGTATGCTCAATTTTCTTACTCATACATTATTTTCTTCACAAAATTTCTTAAGGTAGAAAAATTCAGTTATGCATAATGAAAAAGTTCTAGAAATATGATGTAAAACATTATGTTTATACTCAACAACTATACAACTCTACTGAACACTAAAAAACTAAGAGTGTAGATTTCATGTTACGTGTTTTTTGCCACAACAACATATATCACATAAAGTTAAACAAGAATAAACATCACCTAATTACAGCTATATCATATTAGAGACAGTAACACGTTCACTTACTCAGTTAATACTTTGGGGCATTTACAGTGTACCAGAGATGCTCAGACTGACAAGATTTACAGACAGAGAAAATAACAATCATGTGAAAGTTTGATAAATGCCAAGATGGTATATGTACACAGTGCTTCAGCAAAAAGGAGGTAATATAGATTGAGATTGATCAGAAAAGTCTTTTCAGGGGCAAGGGGCATAAATGGAAGAATGATTGAGGTTTGCAAGGCATAAGGGAGAAAGGACCTTCCAAATAAAGGAAACAGCATATGAGAAGGCAGCAATGCCAAGGATCATGGCAAATATGGGAACATCTCTCTGCAGGTGAATCACTACTTCTCTGTTCTTAAATTATATACCGAGTACAGGAGAACATGGTTAAGTTCTACTCCTCACTTAGTAGATATTTCCTGTTTTTATATTATGATTTAAATTAATTGACTGGTAAATATAGTCAAGATACCTTAAAATAATAGAGTGCTTTATGATTTTCAAAAAGCCTCAATTTGCTCTATTTCATGCCCTTTAAGAAATTAAGTGACGGGTGAATGGTAAATATTATCTCAACGTCAGAAATAGACACAAAGTAAATGATTCGTTCAATAACACAAACCTAGTAAGTGACAGAGATTTGACTCTAAAAAGACTCTTTTCATCTAGGGTATAAATAATGCACTAGAAAAGAGGATTTTAATTTGGATGGTTCCAGATTATAGTCTGAGATCTACTACTTAGTTGGTGTGTAACTTTTAGGGGCTTTATCTGTGAAATGATGACAGTTGCTGAAAGAATTAAAACTAAACATTTTTGGTCACTTGGCACATAGTACAAACTAAATTAATAATATTTCCATCCCTCCAGTTCATATGTTCATAGAAATTACATTAATAAAAATCTCAGTTAAATTGTATTACATAAAAGATATAAAATAATAGACCTTCTATCTCCATGATATCAATATTATCACAAAAGAAGATATAGTGCTAATGAGGTTTTTTCTTTCCTTTTTTTTTTGAAGCAATCAGGCCCTCATCATGAAATAAAAACACCAGATTATCAAAACAACAGTTTTATTCTAAATTGACCAATAATGCCACTCAAAGGCTTTAAAGAATAATCTTTCCTATTGACAACAGATTAAGAGAACAGTAAAGGACTCTCACCAAATCTTCAAGTCTACGTTAATTTTACATCATGGGCTTTAAATCTCCTTAATAGAAATAACTACCTTAGACACTTTTTCGTACTTAACAACATACACACTTGCACAATATCCAGGGCAATCAGTGAATATGCAAATTCAACTACTAATATATTCATTTCAATCAGTAAAGTATGCAAAAACCTAACAGTTGAAGTATTCAGCTTAGGTAGTAAACAGTATGCAGCTGGTTCTATAAAAATAAAATATGACTATGACATAAAGGGAATTTATAAAATGTTTAAATCTCAAAACTGCTGTCTAAATTTTCATCAACTGTATTATTTTATAAATATGTTAATTAGTAGCAAATCAGAACAATTAACAGTTGGGTTTTACTTTTTTCAGTTTCAGTGACATCTTCTTTAACACATGAAGCAATGTATATTTATAAAATCATAAACCAAAAGCAGAAAAAAAATGAGAAGAGATCATTCCAAAATATTGAATTTTAGGATATATTTCTTTTCTACATGTGTAATCTTTTTGGGCACTAAACCTGAGGGCATATGCCCGTGAATAACTATCATAAAACAACTATTGGCTTTTCATTGCTCCTCTTCTCTGGGTGAAGACATGCAAATTTTAGTTGTTAATATCTGGCATGTAAAATAAATGTTTAATATTTTCAGAGTTCTCAAGATTTGAAACTAGATCATTTATTTAACCCAAGCTTATAAAAATTATAAATCTAGAGATTGAATTAGTAATGCATAGTTATAAAACCTTAACTAGCAATATGGTGTCATAGGGGAAAAATCCTCTAACCTGTTATATTTAGGTAAGAAATCTATTTACTACTTTTGTCATAAATAGCTTCTTTGATTAAAATAATTCATTGCTCTTTTCCCTTTTTTCATTTGTAAATATAGATGTCTCTGTTTGACTTTTAAAACTACCTATCATTTTATATTGATTTGTGGAATATCTGCATATCAATCCACTTGACTTTTTCTCATTTTCTTTCTTATATTAATCATTTAAGCAAATATAGAACATTATCTATCCCCTGGAAAACTTGCCTGTGATAGATTAATGTTATGAACTGTCTATCACAGCTCCATGACAACTTCCTAATGAGAAGAAAGTAGAAAGGTAAAAACTATATTTCATACTTTTTTTTGCAATCAGGGCTGTGGCTATTTAGGAGGATGAGCTATTTACGTTTTGCCAATCAGACGCACTCTCATGAAACTGGGATTCATTATCAGTTATTCATTGAGAGGCACAGGGAGCTAAAAATCTGTTTTGCTGTTATGGATTATGACAGAGATGATGTTTAGAAGCCAGGAACTAGGGTAGCAGCTTCTTGATTTTTGAAGAGGCACACGGTTTGGCACCAAATTTAATATTTTGCCTTATCTTTTTGCAAAGGCAGCAACTCCTTCTGTGACCAAGTCCTATGGGTGGTTTAGGATTTGTCCTTGAAGCCTCAGATGACTGTCTGTTGAAATAGTCCTCCAGATTATCCTGGGATCATGCTTCAACTATGCACTCTCTCTTATTTGAACTGTCCAGAGTAAATTTGGCTATCTTAAATTGAAAATATTGTTAAAGATGGTAATTACTAGGTATAAGTAGTGTGGCACACTAATCTTGCTAATCAAAGTGTGGTGTGTGTATACGAGCAATACTGATGATCAGCTGGGATTTTGTTGGAAATGCTGGGTCTCAGTCCCCACACCTGAACTTCTGATTCAGAATTTGACTTTTAACAGGCTCCCCAGATAATCTGTATGTACACGAAAATTTCAACCTAAAAAATGGATATATTTCCAATGAATGAATGAATGTCAAAACAAAACAAAAAAAGAATGTTTTGGCTTGGTGGAGGTAAGCAGGAGGTGGGTGGCAAAGGTTCAGATACTGATGGCTAGAAAAATGTCTGATGCACAATATGGGGTGGCAAAATAGTCAGATTACTTCCTGCTGTAAGCTGAAAGGCAGACAGTGTGCTTAGGCTATTAGGGACATAGAAGGAAAAATTAGTAATACTGGCATATTTAGGCTGTTTCTTGTGGCTTTTAGAAACATCCCAAAGAAAGGGATATTTTAAAAAACCAGAAGTATTTTCTCTTAAGCAGAAATGGAAAAGTATATAGCTACAAAAGTCCTGAGGACTGCAACCTAAGTTGCCCAAAAGTTACATGATGCGGAGCATTTCAAGGCTTGAAAATCAATTGCAGCTATACTTCAGTAAGTACTGAAGCAGTAATGAAAAGTGGCTGCCAAACTGCATCTAAGTAGATGTTAAGACTAGAGGCACAGTTTTATTTTACTTTTGGGCTTGTGCTTGCTTTTTGTCAAATGTTTGCTGAAAGACAATGGGATCCAGCACTCTGACTAAATGAGATTAAATGTGCCGTGTTCCCGAGTCCTTATGAGAGCTGTCATTCATTTGAAGGGAGGAGAGGTGAGCAGGGCAGAGAGACAGCATTTCAAAAGACAAGAGTATTCAAACTTCAGGTCTTTGGGTGTGGCAATTTTCCCATGGGAGTGATTGAAGCTAATAAAGAGGAACTCTTGTGCTTTTGAGGTTGTGAGGTAACTGTTCTAACAAAGGAACTTGTATGCAGTTTGTACAACTCACAAAGGAAGCCCTACACTTCCCAAAGCTCTATGTCCAGGAAGCATTAATTCCCAAAGTCTACCTCAGACGTGACCATAGAGGACAGGGGTCAAGGAATAATTTCCAGGAAGACAAAGCCAGAAACAAAAGACAGGGGAGTCCTTCTCAGAGAGCTTAATACGAGACTGTGAGACAAGCTAAGGACCTCATTCTGTTGCTCCCTTCCTGCTGGCAGGATCTTTTTAGTGCTAAAAGCGCTGACCACTGTGACTTTCCAATTCTTTTTTTCCAAATGAAAGTTTTTTATTACAATTATCATTTTTCTTTTCTAATTACATATTGGGTATATGAGGATAGATAATTGACCTTTTAGTTTATTAGTTGATCTCAGGATGTACCATATCCCATATTCTTACCTGATGGGGAGGATTACATGACACTCAGCTGTGCCAAGTTTGTTCTGAGGGAGGTTTGGGGAAATTATTCCCTTGGTTCAATTGATATTGTAAGTGGGTTTTCTTTATCATAAAAGGGGTATATGTGGAAATGTGAACAGCAAAGGTGTAGATTTTACAGACTGTTTGTTGTCTACCTATTATATTTGTCTTTGTCCTTTGTAACAGAAGCTTAATTTATCAAAAGGAAAGAGGGAGATGATTATGTCCCTGCCTTTTCAAGAAGACATCCTTGAATTCTTACTTCTGATTTTTTTCCCTCATTAGCCAGAAGTTATTCACATGGTCACATCTACCACAAAGATGGCTGCTCCGTCTTCTGCTTCTGCTTCTTGCTTAAGAAATTGTTCTCCTGAATTAAGCTGGTGCTTCTAGCCTCTTTACTAGTTTTCCTCGTTATAAAATAAAGTCCCCTTTATAAAGTCCCCTTTATAAAATAAAGGTAAGTTATTACCTTAAAGGTAATAACTCTTATTTTATCTCTTTTTCCTTTCTAACACTTTTATCCAAAAAAAAAAACTGTCCTAGACTAACTCTACTCATCCATCAGTTGCATTCCTGCTTTCTCCAAATGACTCTACAAGAAACACTCCCTCAAAATTACCACCAATAGTTTCCCAAACCAGATGGTCCTTATCCTATTTAATTTCTCTTTAGACTTGCTGGCATGATCAGTCACACTGTCCTTGGCACTTTCTCTTTTCTCATCATTGATGACATTCTACTCTTGTATCATTCCTCCACTTAGCTGAAAATACTGATTTTTTTTCTTTGGTATTACTTCCCTCATAAATCCTCTAAATCAAAGACACTACTCTAAAGTTACCAGGTCCCTTTTTTTCCCTTGCAATGTGTCCATATAAGGACATGCATGTTTCAACAAATATAATTTATTAGATGTGTCTAGAAATATGTTAGAGCTCATAGTTACATGCATGCAAGTATTATTTTTAGGTTAAATAAGACCTCAAATATGTAATATATAATCATAATATTGCAATGATACTGTGGTTACTATGTAGTAACTATAATAGATGCATTTAAAATATGAGGATTGGCTACAGCCAATCTAGAGAAATGTGTGACTGAGTTTGCCTGAGAGATTCAGAGATGGCTTAAAAAAAGGAGTGTTCAAGATAATAAAACCAGGGGTGCCTGGCTGGCTCAGCTGGTGGAACGTGCAACTTTGATCTCACGGTTGTGAGTTCCAACCCCATGCTGGGTGTAGAGATTACTTAAAAATAAAATGTTTTAAGAAAAGATAATGAAACTAATTAAAGCAAAACAGAATTTATTAAATTTGTTGGTCAAGGAACTGCCTCTCTAAATGCTGGAACAGGTCTTATATATATTATAGAAGTTGAAATTGAGAATTTTCATTGGCTTTACCAGAAGCAGGAATAATTCTGATTGGTGTTTGGATCAGAGGGAGACGCTTTAGCATTCTCATCAGTCAGTTTATTCTGGGTTTGTAATTTATGATTTGATTAAAACAGTAAAGTATTCAAGGACTTACGTTTTTAAAGGATAGAGTTTTTTGGGGGGATTGTTTTTTTTTAAAGATTTTATTTGTCAGAGAGAGAGAGCACAAGCAGGGGGGCGGCAGGCAGAGGGAGAAGCAGGCTCCCTGCTGAGCAAGGAGCCCACTGATGGACTTGATCCCAGGATCCTGGGAAAAAGGCAGACGCTTAACTGACTGAGCCACCCAGGTGTCCCAAGGTGGGGATTGTTTTGCTGCTATTTTATTTTTTGATATTCAGTCAATTGAATTAACTTTAAAATTTTATAAGTGAGAGGAGAAGCATCCTCCTCCAGCCTTCAAAGACTTGAAAATTTCAAATATTACTTCAAACCTCTTAATTAAATTTGCCATTTTTTAGTTTTTCTCTCCTGCATGTAAAGCATAAGATAGGGCGCCTGGGTGGCTCAGTTGGTTAAGCGACTGCCTTCGGCTCAGGTCATGATCCTGGAGTCCCAGGATCGAGTCCCACATCGGGCTCCCTGCTCAGCAGGGAGTCTGCTTCTCCCTCTGACCCTCTTCCCTCTCATGCTCTCTATCTCTCATTCTCTCTCTCTCAAATAAATAAATAAAATATTTAAAAAAAAAAGAATTATTGTTACATGCAAAGTCAAAATATCTCTATTTAGTGTGTACCTGAAGGATCATATAACCTCAATCCACCATTAACTTGCCCTTAATATTGCAAGATCAGGTTTTTAAGATTATGGCATTTTCCCCCCATACCTGGAGCTTAGTTCTTGGAAATCAAAAAAGCTTTGAGTTCCAGATGATTATGTCTATAATGAAATTAAGCCCTATATTTTAAAACTCAAAATAAAAGTGCAGTGTTTTAGTTCTATCCTGTGTACTTTCTCATTGAAATAATAAGTATATTTGAGTCAATGGATGAAGAGCTACAGTATTACATATATGGATTATCCCACAAAAAATATATCAATTAATAAGTCAAAACGTGAAGTTCCACATGGAACTTTAGCTACTTACATGATATTTACACATGCGTATTTCACCTGCAGACTCAAGTAACCCAAACATAGAATATGTCATTTGGTACCTTATTTCCATACCAACACTTTCCTTTATGGAGGGTCATGAAGTAAAACCACAAGAAAACAGACAAATACATAGAAAACTTTATTGCTGTTTGAAAAAAGGAGGAGTATGACATTCTAATATTTAGCAGAGATGATACATATTATAGACAGTTTGGTCACAAAATTGGTGACAAAAACAGTAAAGTAAGATGTGTGTAAGGCTAGAGGGAGGAGATCACTTGGTTATCAGAAATAGATGGCCTAAATATAATGTCTGGACAAAGTATAATAGTTATGGGTTTATTGGAGAAACAGAATATAGATGCTTAAAACTTGCAACACTTTGTGAAGAAGCATTGTGGAAAGGTTTTAACCTTTTATGCCATGGTATTTCAACTTCTTATAATTTCTTCTAGTCCAATATTTATTAGACTAGTTATCTTGGAATTCCTAGACAGAGGGTTTCATGTTTTTCATAATCATTTTCATTCACATTTTGATATAATTTACCTTAAAATCTACAATAAATACTATCAAGGACATACAACATAAAACTTAACTGTACCTTTCTTGTTTTCTTTGGTAAAATTTCAAATACAATGTCTTTTATAATTTCTATTTAATTAAAGGAAATCAGTAGAAGGTGCCATTTATCCAAATCATATATTTGCAAGTTGTGCTGTTAAATGTCCTGGATGCAAATTGATTATCTGTGACCTAACTTTTAATTTTTTACTTGACATGAACATCCTGTTGAACCTACAATTCAAATATTAAAATCTCAGTTTATCATTCATTTCAACTCATCATTCTTTTTATATGTCTGGCTTTGGTAAGTAGCATCATCTATATTTCTCTGAGCTAACAATGTGTCTCGCTTATACGTGATCAATAATTAATTGTTGGACCGGCTGAAAATCATGGCATCCTCACTTCTCACTTTTCATATTCAGTATATATATATTCAAAACATCAATTCAGTTTCAATAATTGTCTACAATTATCCTGCTGTTTATTACCATTCTCGCTATGCCACGTAAGTCCCAATAATCTTGCCTAGTCTACTGCAATAATGAACCAAGAGATTACTCAACTTCCTGTTTCCCTTCTCTCCATTTTCTCTACTCAGTGTTATGAAATTGTTTAATTCCAAAACAAAAACACAATCTTTTCACTGTTTTGATCCAATACCATTGATGGCTTCTGAATATGTACAAGATTAAGTCCAAACACCCCATCCTACAATTCAAGATTTTCCATAATTAACCCTAAGAGTTTTTTAAACTTGTTTTCCAATTCACTGCATTGGACACCTATGCAGTCTTACTAGATCTTTTTCCATTACCTGTTTTCCCAGCCTAGTTCTGATTTTTTTTTTTTATCTTTGTGCCTGGATCAATATTGTTTCCTCCCCCACTTTTTTAAAGATTTTATTTACTTGACAGAGAGAGACACAGTGAAAAAGGGAACACAAGCAGAGGAAGTGGGAGAGGGAGAAGCAGGCTTCCCACTGAGCAGGGAGCACTGGTGTGGGGCTTGATCCCAGCACCCTGGGATCATGACCTGAGCTGAAGACAGACGTTTAATGACTGAGCCACCCAGGAGCCCCAATATTATTCCCCTCATATATCCAACTGGCAAATCTGTTTTTTCAAGACAATGTACATAGTAACACCTCCAACAAATATATTTTCATCTCCACCTATCTACTGCCATATAATCTACATTTATTATTTTTACTACTGATAATAATTTTATTTATCTATGAGGTATATCAGTCTTTTTTTTTAAGATTTTATTTATTTATTCATGAGAGACAGAGGAAGAGAGAGAGAGAGAAGCAGAGGGAGAAGCAGGCTCCCAAGGAGCAGGGAGCCCGATGCGGGACTCGATCCCAGGACCCTGGGATCATGACCTGAGCCGAAGGCAGACGCTTAACCATCTGAGCCACCCAGGCGCTCTCAGTCTTGTTTTGATACATTTTGTTATAGACATATCTAAACCTTAACTATATCATAAAATTGTTGAAGAAGGATCCAAGACACATTTATCTTGATATTCCCTCTGATAACATAAAAATAATTTTGCAATAATTATTGTATGTACATGTTTCCAAAGAAAGAGATAATGCTGATAAGTATTCCCATAGAAAGAATAATGAAAGTGAGACTAGCCTAGAATGAAGATATCTTCATTCATTCATTCATTCAAGAACATCTAATTAATTATTTCCATAGCCAAAGATTATGCTAGGTGGTCAGAAAAAAAAATCTCTTTTTAGGAAATGTATAAGCAATTGTGTCAGGACAGATATTAAAATATAAATATTTTATAAAGAATGTTAGAATATTTACAAGGCAAATAAGAGTGAGTGATTCCTTCCCCTTGAGGCCAAGTATGAGGCAAGGAAAGTTTCACAGATGATGGAACACTTCACCTCAATGGTGAAATGTAAGTAGATGTGTGCAAGTAGGAAGCATGGGGATATCATACTCAGGGTAAATGGAACAGCATGAACAAAACCTTCAAGTCATGATACTATAATATGAACTAAGTAGTTAGTGAAACTGGATCATGTAAGTTTGGGGGTCAAGACATAGTGAGAGGGTGTGTCAGGACTAGAAATGGTGGAATTTGAATATCACTCTAACATATTTTGACTTTATCCTCAAGGCAATAGACACAAACACTTGATTTTAAGAAATGAAGTATTTTTCATAAAGATTATTTTATTTTTTAAATATTTTATTTATTTATTTGAGAGAGAGAGCATGAGAGAGAGCACCAGCAGGGGTGGGGAGTAGAGAGAGAAGCAGTCTCCCTGCCCAGCAGGGAACCTGATGGGGGACTTGATCCCAGGGTCCTGAGATCATGACCTGAGTTGAAGGCAGACGCTTAACCGACTGAGCCACCCAGGTACCCTATAAAGATTATTTTAATGTAAGTGTGAAGAATGGAGTGTAATAGTGTTCTATTGGAGAGAAAGCAATTAGGATAGGAATAAAATAAAGAAGAGGTAAGGCACCTCTTCTAGCCTCCAAACAGCAGGTCTGAAAAGGAAGGAAGGAAGCCACTCATGTTCTAGAAGGTAAAATAGCATGACTTGTTCATAAAGTGGATTGGAGAGTTAGAGAAAAGCAGGTATCAAGGCTGCCTCAGATTTCTGGTTGATAATTGGATGGGTAGCAGTGTCATTCATTCATTCATTCATTCTTTTATCCTGAGAAGGATAAAGTTTATTTTAGATAATTTACATGTGAAGTACATAAAAGGCATAATGGAAATATTCTGGACGTTGGAAACAGGGCTTGTATTCTGGTCTGGCTCTTACTAAACAGGAACACTGCTAAATGGGAAAACTAAGCAACTTCAATTTCACTTCTCACACTTTACATCTGTAATATGTGTAAAACAAATGTGATAAAATTGTTGTGAGAATGGTATACACATGCTACAGTGTATATAGTAGGGCTTCACAAGTGATAGATGATAAGGAAGACTATCATCATCACCTTAATGGGATATACACTGCATTTTAAGATACTTGTTTGGATTTAGAAACAACTTCTAGGTGGCAGTTTGTAGCCTAGAACAGATATACACGTTCAAGATCTGGAACACTTAACTTTATTGTTATATATCCACAGATGATCAATCAACTAGCAATTGTGAACATGAATGCAATAAGAATATGAATGAGCCATGAGAAGTGTGCTTAAAATAGCTCATCATTTTGTATGGGGAAAATAGACCTGACCTCAGAAGCTTCTATCTAAATTGGTTTTAAAAAGAAAGCAAGCAGATTGCTATTCATCACTTTTCTCATGATTTATTTCTAGATTATCCAGATCTTCCCAAATTTTCTTTTTTGTTGCTGTTGAGTCCAAGAGTTGATTCTTTCAATCTGAGGTCCAAATGAAAGTTACTGGGGCAGTTGTTTTAACCTGCTTTTCAGATACACTTAAGTGTTAAAATATACTTGGAAATTGTATTAAAATATATCTCATTTTCAAAGCAATGTTACACAGAGAGTACAAAAACATTTTCTGTATAAAGTTCAAGTTTAAAGCCAAAATGTTAAATGCCAGTGGCAAACTTTTAAAAAAGGGAACTATTCCATTTATTTTTTGAAAGATTAGCTGCACTTTCATAGGCCACGTAGATTTAAGAAAGGTAGAGCCCAAGAGCATAAGCGAGGGAAAGCTTCATTCAGGAGATTTAAGTTTGGATGAACATCAGTGGCATTTTAGCACTAATCCCAGTATCACACAACTATTGTAAATTATCTTTCCTCCCTTCTCATCTTTACGCAAGATTGCATCATCTTTCATGGCTTTTCTATTTGCTGATGACTCAAAAACCTGTATTTCCAGGCCAGACTGTTCCCCCAAGCTACAGGCATATAGCCTACAACAAGCTACTTTCATAACCTGTATGTCAAGGCACTTATTTATCCTCTAACCTCCTTCTCCCAAATCACTTAAGCGGTGTGTGATACAACCTACTTTCACCCATCAACATGAGAAATTTAGGGACCATCTTAGAGAACGCATCCTCACCATAACCCAGCCATCAATTATTGGCCAAGAACTTTCAACTCTACTGCTACACAATTTAAAAATATTTTCCATTTTTTCTATTACCACTTTCACTGGTAAACTCCAGGTCTTATCTCATGCAGTCAAACTTTCTCCCTGACTCCATTATTAGTCTTCCTCCGTTCATCTTTCCGTAAATGTATCTTTTACATCATAGACATAAAGTTCTGAAAACGTAAGTATTGATTATGTAATTTCCTACATAAAAATACATCACTGGCATATAAATGCCTATAAGGATAGTCTTCACTATACCCTATAGTATTTCCCAAGATTTAGCTCTTTCCTGTGCCTACAAGCTTTGTATCTTGCCAAATGTCCATTCTACTTTGCTATTCCCTACTGCATAAATTTCCCCAGTAACTTCAGATTCTGTCAAACCCTGTGATTTCTCTTGCTTCTCAAATCGTCCTGATATCCTAATTCCTAACCTTGATGCCTTCAGTAGAACTTCCCATTCTCTTATGTATATCTCTCATGTGTCTCACACGCCCTTTTCCGTATCAACTTGTTGTACCGTTATTTGCTAATATACTTACTTTGCCCTATCAGATTAGATATCCTTATGTTAATATGCCGATAAATGAACTCAGATCCTAGCATCTACTGGTAATAATAATTATAGTAATCAATACCACTTATTGAGTACCTACAAGGCATAAGGAAATGTTGAAGAACTGTGACTATATTAACTCATCACTCTGTTACATGTAATTTATGGGACAGGGAAGAGGTTAAATTAAGCTTCAATGAATGAGTATTTATGCCAGAATTTGAACTGAGGCATACTAGCTCCAGAACCTATAACTGCCTCTCTTGCAGAGATCAGTGATTATTGACTAGATGACTAAAATGTATGAATACCCTTGGTTTTGGCAGAGTTGATGGTTTTTATTTTTACTTAAGATACATTCAGAAAGCAGTGAAATGTGAGAAGTTCTAGGTTATTGTGATGATTAAGTGAATTAATTTCTGTGAATTACTTGGAATACTGTTTAGTACATAACATGTAATCAGTAAATGAGTTCTATCACATCTGCTATTTTTTGAGAACTTCCCATAAGCTAGGTACTGTAATAACCACTTTACATAGATTACCTATTGTTATCATTTTAGTAACCTTGAAAGGTTGACATTATTTTCTCCTTTTCATCAGAGGAGACAGAATGTCACATACATAGTAAGTGTTAGAAGCAATATTTTAACATCTAAAACCAATGTTTCCTATCGTTCTGATGATCCATTAAGCAAATGTATGTAAAAATTCCAATTACATTATATTATATATTTGAAATATGTACATACAAATATATACATACATATATAGATAGATACATATATAGAGTGGGAAAGAGACCGAAATTCTTGTTTACAATTTCATGTTATGTCCTTTGCTATATTATTTAACTTTGAGACAATTCTGTAATTTTACCTATTGACTTCTGTTTTATAGGCTTCAAGGTAAAACGATCAAATATGTTAACTATTATGAAATAATTAATATCATCTTTCCTTTTAAAGTAATTTTTTCTTCTTCATGTGTGAAAATTTTTACCAACATACATTAAAAGTTTTTAAGTAGAAAAAAATAACTGAAAATTATTCAGTTTGTGAGTGAGCCCTTTTTGCATAACTTGATTTTTCTGTTAACTATATTATCTTTGAAATACTATTTTAAAACTCTGAAAGTCTTATTAAACTGAACACATAGAACTCAGTTTCTATTTCCAGACTTAGATACCCCTCAACGGCTGTCATCATGCTGTTAATTGAATGTTTGTGTGAAGATGATAGAATTTTCAACAGCAAAAGCAAAGACATTGTTTCCAACTCTTTGATTCTGGTCTCTTCTTTTTTTGGATGTATCTAAAGCTGGTTATAACTTTGCTTCTCAGTCTCTATTTACTTACTGTTGGCTTTTGACTTTCTATTTGACAGCTTCACTTTGGTGTGTGCCACTGCTTGTCACTCTAATATGCTTTTCTTCAATAACTTCAAACACTGTAGCAGCCTCTCTAGCATCGGTAATAAAAGAATATTTTTAAAAATTGAGTTATAAAGAAAAATGAACAGGGCAAAATAACTCTGAAGAATGGAATCATCTTGACATATATATTCATCATTTAAAAAATCTGATATACCAATAAATAACTACAGTATAAAAGGGAGAGAAAAATCTGTAGGAAGTGAAACGACTCAGTGAAAATATTAGGATAGAGGATTCTGGGAAAATAGCAGAACAGGAAGCATCAAGAATACTCTCCACCTAGAGGACAATGGGTGTAATGTAATTATTTTGGAACTCTAGAATCTATTGGCATGCAACTTGCAGGGGAAGGCTTAGATATAAATTGTAATAATTTCAGTCAGTTTCATGGGTGAGTCCCTTAAAAACCCTGGACAACAAGGCTCAAGAGAACTTACTTAGTTGGCTTTAGTTCATACATTTTGCCATACATAGTTGATAGAAAATTGAGTGCATGTCTATGTGACTCCCCTGGGAGAGGACACTGGAAAGCTTGACTCTGGGTTCTACTGAACTTCAACCCATGTACCTCTACCTATTCCCTTTGCAGATTTTAATCTGTATTCTTTCACTGTGATAAAATATACCCAGTTACAAGAGTATTTTGAGTCTTACGATTTAAGGTGATTTGTTGAGCCTGCAGGTGGTTTTAGAGACTAAGACAACATGATTTCCTTATGAATGGATTTTTTCCCTATGTCACTAAAAGACATAAGCCCCCCCATTCAATTTTCAATGCATAATTCAACCTCACGTGATTTCTCTCCTCTCTTCTTTTCTTTCTTTCTTTCTTTCTTTCTTTCTTTCTTTCTCTTTCTTTCTTTTTTTTTCCTTTCCTTTCCTTTCCTTTCCTTTCCTTTCAGTCCATGTGGTAAGTAAATATAGAAGAGTCATGGTGACCTATTACTGTTCTCTTCTCCTCAGTGTAGCAAGGGTAAGTGGGCTGGTCTGGACTTGCCTTGTCATACTGTTAACTTTCCTTCCTCGGAAAAATTTATCTTTTTGGACTACATTTTGTATTTATGAGTAGATATAAGACTTCCCTTAAACATGAAGCATACACTATGCATAGCAATGAGGCTTCTGGAACTGTGTACTAGAAGATAAAGGGCCCTTGAAGAAGAACTGTAAAAGGAGTATTTTGAATCTATTCTACTATTTTCCCTAGCTCATTGGTGACCCCAAGGAGAAGAGTAATTTGCTGGGGACTGTTTTGTTCTGAGATTCCTAGAAGCTATAACTTCAAATAATACCACTCAATTTTCTAAATGACAAGGAATTCAAAAATGTTTGTCTTGCAAAATGGAAGAATAGTGTTAACTAGTGCTGTTTAATTCCAATAGATATGTCAGATAAAGAAAGCACTCAGTAGTTCTCTTTTAATTTATTAGTTATGAGAACCAGTGAGTTTGTTTTTCTCTTCAGCTAGTAACTATACGTGTCATTAGACAATTAACTTCTCTGTAATTCAAATTTTCCATCTGCTTGGTAATAATTGACTTCACAACAATGCTATGACAAATAGTATTATAATTTAGGAAATCATTTCTTCCTGTTAGTCTGGACCTGTTGCTCCTTATTCTGATGGTAAGTTTCCTTATAGGAAATAGGTAACAAACCCCAGATATAACAGGTATTGGTACATTTTAGGGGGCTATTTAAATGTTGTCTCTAGGTGTTTATGTTGAATACCAGGCCCAAATGGTCAGGTCTGTAGCAACAAATGTAGTCGTTTTTTTAAAAAAAAGATTTTTATTTATTTATTTATTTGACAGAGAGAGAGTGCACACAAGCAGGGGGAGTAGCAGGCAGAGGGAGAAGCAGGTTCCCTGTTGAGCTAGGAGCCGGATGTGGGGACTCAATCCCAGGAGCCCAGGATCATGACCTGAGCCAAAGGCAGATGTTTAACCAACTGAGCCACCCAGGTGTCCCAACTGTAGTCATTTTTAAGTGGCAATGCATGTGTGACTGTTGTCTCTGTGTGGGTGCTATAGTCCATCTAGAATGCACTTGTCTCAAAGCAAGGATCAGACAATGTTAATCCTACTTTTTGTAATAATAAATAATTATCTCTAGAAAAGCAAGGTTAATGCCAGTATCTCTCAACAACTAAAGTTTATTTCCTGCAAACTCTAACTTACAAAAGTGCTAATATAAATCTCTCCTAAATTCACAAAACTCAATCGACTATCTGTCCTCATTTGGAGAATTTATAGTCAGTTCATTATTAGTTGCTTTGATGTCATTTTTACTAACTTACTGAGTTATCATCAGGTAATTTCTCAATTTACTTTTCTTTCTTTCTTTTTTTTTTTGAGAAAAAGAGATCATGTACGCAGGGAAGGGCAGAGGGAGAAGGAGATAGAATCTTAAGCAGACTCCACACCCAGCACAGAGCTCAACTTGGGGCTCCACATGGGGCTCAATCTCATGACCCTGAGATCATGACCTGAGCTGAAATCAAGAGTTGGAGGCTTACCTGACTGAACTACCCAGGTGCCTCACTTATTTTCAAATGTATGGTGGACAATTCATATTCATGGAATGGATTTCATAGAACTATTAGGCCTTCCATTCAAAATTCAAAACTTTACCTTAGTTAAACCTACCATAGTAGAAAACAGCATGCCCTAATAAGGAATCATTCTTTCCTACATTCATAGTATGTGGAGATACACATTCAGATAAAATGGAAATTTTATACTTAATTAAGTAAGTAATATTATCAAATCAGAGAAATCTATTTTTTAAACTGCTCTATTGAGGTATAATAAATTACAAAAAAAAGAACATATTTAATGTATACAATTTGATGAGTTTGGTGATATGCATACAACAATGAAACCATCATGACAATCAATGTAATAGACATATCCATCACTTTCAAATGTTCCCTCCTACCCTTTTGTTTTTGTGGTAAGAATACTTAACAATTGAATTATTTTATCTATCACGTTTGCTTTAGCTGTTTGTACTAGATCAATCCCTAGAATTTGAATAAACACTTCAAATAAGAAATCAAAACCATTATATTTTGGTGGTCTATTGTGATTCCCATTTTGTGGTTTCCATCATTAATACACAATAATTGTAATAATAGTGAACATTTATTTTGTGCTTATATAAGAACATACTTTCTTAACAATAATGTATAAAGTATTAACTCTGTTTATTCATAATTTACAGGTGAGAAAGCAGAAGCCAAGAGCATACACCTAGCAAGTGGCAGAAATGGGATGCTTCACCCAAGCCACTTGATTTTAGAGGTAGCACTCTCAACCACTTACCCATGTTTTCTTCCTATTTATCTCTAAATCCTATCCCTCCTTCCTATTCATTACCAAATGAATTACTGGCTTTCATAAGAATGGTATTAAAAATAAAAAAAATGTTCAGTGTATTTTTAGAATAAAGCCATGGTATATTTCCATTTTATAAGATATTAATGCTACTTTGCATTCATTATTGTTATTTCTGATGAAGAATGAGTCCTAATACTGAACAATAGCTTAAACTTGGTTAAAAAGTTATTTGCAAAGTTATTAATTATATCTTCTATTTTGTCTTATTGTATTTTCCATTTCCTTTAGCAATGTAATGAAATAAAAATAGCAATAAATGCTAAGAATTGAGTGTTTACTAAGTTCTAGGCACTGTTACTGTATTAATTTATTTAATGCTATTAATAACTCTATTGGTAGGTGCTGTCATTTGCCCCATTTCATTAACATGAACAAAGAAGAACGAAGAGGTACAATAATTTACCAAGGGTCACTTGGCTAAAAAGACAAAGATGCAAGGTTTAAATATAGTACACATGGAAGCAAAGTCCATCCTTTGTAGCTTTCTTAAAATTCATAAAGAAAGATCAAGAAAGGGGCACCTGGGTTGCTCAGTCATTAGGTGTCTGCCTTCGGCTCAGGGTGATCCCAGGACCCTATCTGTAATCGAGCCCTGCATCGGGCTCCCTGCTTGGCGGGAGCCTGCTTCTCCCTCTCCCACTCCCTCTGCTTGTGTTCCTTCTCTTGCTGTTTCTCTCTCTGTCAAATAAATAAATAAAGTCTTAAAAGAAAAAGAAAGAAAGATCAAGAAAAAGTGATCAAGTAACAGAGAAATCAAGGAACTGAAGACAAGAGTATGCTGAAAATGAATTTTAAAATATTTCATTTGGAAGAAAAATTACACAGAGTTGACATATTCCAATTTAGTACTTATTGTTTGTTGGAAAATAAGTTATGCTTTAAAATTTTGATATCTCATTTGCATGATGAAGAAAGTGAAAATAATTTCTTATTAATTCTTTATATTGCATTGATTTTTTTTCCCTTCTACATAGATTTTTGATAAAGAAATCAGTAATTTTGAATGTTCTGGAAATCCTTTTTAATGACACTGCTGATAAGGAATCGCTTAAGTACTCATGTTTACAACTAAAGCTGTCTTGATTTATTACAGAAATTTATTTATGTTCCATAGATATTAAATGTGATTACAAGATTAAGAAAAATGAATTTCTTGTTTTTATTCAATAATATGAAAAAAGGAACTGATGAATTGTATATATATTATGCTATTACAAATTATAAGGGTAAGAAGTTGACAAGTACACAGAGTTTGAATTTGTTGAACGTTTGTGTACAAAAAAACCTCATACACACAATAAACATTAAATAAGGTGCAGGTCTATTTAAACATAGATCCAATCTAAAATGTACACATTCATTCAAAATGTGTGAGTCCCTAATGTGTTCACTCTACCAGTAGGTATTAGAATGTATAATGTACAAAACAGGCATGTTGTTTTCTTTGAAAAAAAAAGAAAGGTAAAGAGAACACCTCATAGTTCAATGGAAAACTATAACTCTAGTAAGTGTCAAATGTGGAGATATATGTATATCAGTCTCAGTAGTGGGTGCTGATTAAAAGCTTTCTTGAAGAAATGAAATATGAAGCTGAGAGATTTAACTATGTAATGAGGAAAGAGAAGAGTGCTCCAGGCAGAGTTAACCCAATACTATCCAACGCTGAAGGTATCCTCATATTTTGGATAAAGTAAAAGAAACACACATAAACAAGGATGGCAAGAAAGACAAGGGAAAGGAGACAATGGATGGGCTTTAAAAGTGAGGTTAATGAGTTAGGACTACATTCTAAGGAAAATGTTAAACCAGTGAAGGAATGAGATAGGTGACAAGATCAGATTTACATTTTGAAAATTAATTTCAAAAATAGAGTGGGTGAATGGGTTGAGGAAGGAGGTATGGATGCTGGTGACTATTAATTGATTGCATTTATCTAAAGGAATGGTGAGAATAATTATGATTAAAATGGAGTTAGTGGAAAGGGATATAAATGAAAATATTCTGGACTTATTAAAAAAGGAAATTTGTCAGAACTGGGATGAAATACATAGGAAGAGTCAATTATGGTCTCCAGTTTATAGATTGATGAACTAGATAAATGATGCAAAAATCAATGGCAGAAGATATACCAGAAGGCCAGGTAAGACAAATAGTGGGAAATTATGAACCATCCTATATTTATGTATTTATTTATTTGAAATATGCATGTATATGCAAATTTATTAATGAGGTTTGAAGCTTATATATATATATATACATATGGTAATAACTGGCTGAGTTTAATACCCTAATAAAGTGAAGTAATGATAAATTATTCAACTTCTCCAAATCATACATATTTACACAATGTGCTGCAAATTGTCAATCAAATCAGCTTTTTAAATGCATTTATCAAATCCTTTAATATACTTGTATACATTACTATTTTCCTCAACCACTATAAATACCAGATAAGGAGACATTTATTAATTCATTTAAGGCTTTCCTAGGAGGTGAATGAAAGTATCTTATAACTAATGATTGTGAATTATTCTAGATGTATTATTAACAGGAATAATAGATGCAAATTTTTAAAAAATCATTGATATAAATATTTTATACCCTAAAAGTAGGAAATACCTTCGATTCTAATTGTTTGTAAAATTTTTTATCAAATTTGCAAAGTTGATTATACACTAAGTCACTTGCAAACATCAGTGAAGATTGATCTATTTTGTTGAGGTTAATTTTCCCTTTGGATCAAAATTAGTTTGTGATCCACAAGTGACCCTTGAACTTTCTTAATAAATAAGGCCTACATAAAATATACTTTCTGTAGCACTATTTGATGTATAAGTGTAATGGTGTAAATGTGTGAAAACATGTTATTTTATCATTTTATTGAGGCTTCAAAGAAATTTTCTTTGAAAATTTATGGTACATAATTTTCTGACTTGTAGGTCATAAACTTTGCTTCATTATGGTGGATTTGTTCGACTTGAGTATCTCAAATAATTTACCTCTTCTTTGTTCTTTTGCCAATCTCTTTTCTTTCCCTGTCTTTCCTATTGTTTTCTCTAACCCACTCTCTGAAGCACACCCTAAAACTATCAAGATGTCCCAGCTTTAGAGGAGCAAGATGGCAGAGGAGTAGGAGATCTAAATTTCTTCTGGTCCCAGGAATTCAGCTAGATAGGGATCAAACCATTCTGAACACCTACAAACTCAACAGGAGATCGAAGAAAGGAATAGCAACAACTCTCTGAACAGAAAAGCGACCACTTTCTGGAAGGTAGGACGTGTTGAGAAGTGAATCCGAGGCGATATTTGGGAAGATAGACCACAGGGGGAGGGAGCCTCCGTCAGCCAGCTACCAGCAAATGATAGAGCAACAGAGCACAAAATCAGAACTTTTAGAAGTCTGCTCCACTGAGGGAGCACTTAGCCACTCCAGTGGCTAAGCAGTGGGTGGAACCCTCGCTGGGACAGTGCAGTCTCAGGACCCTCGGGATCACAGAAAGACTAGGGGTGCCTGAGTGTGGCAGAGCTCCCAGGGATCAGAGCAGGGAAGCTGGCTGCAAAGACAGAGCCGAGGAGCGGGCTCTCAGCTTGGGGCTGACATAAACTGTGATCTGTGGCACAGTCAGGTCAGAGCTCTTCGAGCAGGGACACAACAAGCAGCAGATCCGGGGAGACTCCCTTTCTTCCCCCAGGAGAAGCAGCACGGGAGTGCACCACAGGAATCTGCTGGGTTTGGAGACTCCACACAGGGTCGTGTGCCAGAGATAGAAACACTCAGTCACAGGCCAGGTGAGCACGGAGTAGGGCTGGAGACCAGGGAGACAGGAGTGATTGGTTTTCTCTGGAGGCTCACTGAGGAGTGGGACCCCAAGTTCTTGGCTACTCTGGGGTGGAGATTGGGAGGCTGCCATTTTCTTTCTTTCTTTTTTTTTTTTTTTAAGATTTTATTCACTTATTTGACAGAGAGAGACACAGCAAGAGGGAACACAAGCAGTGGGAGTGGAAAAGGAAGAAGCAGCCTCCCCATGGAGCAGGGAGCCCAACGCAGGGCTCGATCCCAGGACCCTGGGATCATGACCTGAACCGAAGGCAGACGTTTAATGACTGAGCCACCTAGTCACCCCACGGGAGGCCGCCATTTTCACTCTCATCCTCCAAAGTTGTACTGAAAGCTTGCAGGGAAGAAATACCGAGAGCAAACACAAGCAGATTACTTAGCCGGGCCCCTGGCAAGGGTGGTGCAATTCTGCCTCCAGCAAAGACATTTAAGAACCACTGCAACAGGCCCATCCCCCAGAAGATATCCAAGAACAGCCAGCCAAGACCAAGTTTAGTGATCAATGAGAATGGCAGAACTCCAGCACTAGGGGAATACAACACATAGAATTCATGACTTTTTTCCCCATGATTCTTTAGTCTTTCAAGTTAATTTTTTAAAATTTTCTTTACTTTTTCTTTCTCTATTTTTTTAGTTGAATTTTTCTTTTACTTTTTTTCAACAAACATCTAATCAATACTTTTAAAAATCTTTTTTTATTTTTCATTTTTAGAGTCATATTCTATCCCTTCATTGTAGTTAACCTTATTTTTTTTTTTTATTATATATATATATATATATATATATATATATATATATATGTTACTCTCTCATTAAAATTTTGGGATATAATTTATTCTAACAAACCAAAATACAGCCTAAATCTCTAGTGTATGGCTTTATTCTAGACTCCTGCCTGATCACATTCTCTCCCTTTTTTTTTACTTTCTCTTCTTTCTTTTTTCAACCAACTTCTTATCTTATCAAATCCTTTTATAAAATCTTTTATAATTTTCATCTTTACAGTCATATTCCATCCCTTCTTCGTATTTACCCTTATTTTTCTACATATACGTTTCTCTTCTTTTAAATTTTGGGAGGCAGTGTCTTCTAACAGACCAAAATATGACCAAAATCTAGTGTGTGACACTGATCTATTCACAAGCCTGATCATATGTGATCATTTTCTTTTCTTTTTTATTTTTCT
This sequence comes from Callorhinus ursinus, assembly GCF_003265705.2. Classification (NCBI taxonomy): domain Eukaryota; kingdom Metazoa; phylum Chordata; class Mammalia; order Carnivora; family Otariidae; genus Callorhinus; species Callorhinus ursinus. The sequence goes on along the minus strand of NW_027397069.1, from coordinate 19,507,570 downwards.
TCTTTCCATTTTTTTTCCCACCAGTTTCAGGTCTTTTCTGATTTGTTTAGTGTATATGTTTCTGGGGTCATTGTTACCCCATTAACATTTTGTTCTCTCATCCATCTATTCTCCTCTGGACGAAATGACAAAATGTAAAAAATCACCTGAAAAAAAGAAAAAGAGGCATTACCGACTGCCAGGGACCTAATCAATATGCACATTACTAAGATGTCGGAACTAGAGTTCAGAATGACGATTATAAAGATACTAGCTGGGGTTGAAAAAAGCATGGAAGATAGAGAGATACTAGAGAAACCCTTTCTGGAGAAATAAAATAACTAAAATCTAACCAAGTCAAAATCAAAAAGGCTATCAATGAGGTGCAATCAAAAATGGGGGCACTAACTGCTAGTATAAATGAGGCAGAGACAGAATTAGTGATATAGAAGACCAAATGAAGGAAAATAAGGAAGCTGAGAAAAAGAGAGATAAACAACTACTGGATCATGAGGGCAGAATTCTAGAAATAAGTGGTACCAAAAGACAAAACAATATTAGAACAATTGGGATCCCAGAAGAAGAAGAAAGAGAGAGGGGGGCAGAAGGTATATTGGAGCAAATTATAGCAGAGAACTTCCCTAATTTGGAGAAGGAAACATGCATCATAATCCAGGAGGCACAGAGAACCACCCTCAAAATCAATAAAAATAGGTCAACACTTCGACATCTAATTTTGTAAAACTTACAAGTTCCAGAGACAAAGAGAAAATCCTGAAAGCAGCTTGGGACAAGAGTTTTGTAACCTACAACAGTAGAAACATTAGATTGGTAGCAGACCTATCCACAGAGACCTGGCAAGACAGAAAGGACTGGCATGATATATTCAGAGCACTAAATGAGAAAAATATGCAGCCAAGAATACTATATCCAGCTAAGCTGTCACTGAAAATAGAAGGAGAGAGAAAATCCTTCCTGGTCAAACAAAACTAAAAGAATGTGCAAACATGAAACCAAACCTACAAGAAACATTGAAAGTGGTCCTCTAAGCAAAGAGAGAGCATAAAAGTAACATAGACCAGAAAGGAATAGAGACAATATACAGTAATAGTCACCTTACAGGCAATATACTGGCACTAAATTCATATCTTTCAATAGTTACACCGAGTGTAAATGGGCTAAATACCCCAAACAAAAGAGAAAGGGTATCAGATTGGATAAAAAAACCCAAGACCCATCAATATGCTGCCTGCAAAAGATTCATTTTAGACCCAAAGGCACCTCCAGATTGAAAGTGACGGTGTGGAAAACAATTTACCATGCTAATGGACATTAAAAGAAAGCTGGGGTGGCTATCCTTATATCAGCCAAATGAGATTTTAAACAAAAGACTATAATAAGAGATGAGGAAGGACACTATATCACCCTTAAGGGTCTATCCAACAAGAAGAGCTGACAATTGTAAATATCTATGACCCCAACATGGGAGCAACCAATTATATAACCCAACTAATAACAAAATCAAAGAAACACATTGACAACAAAAATAATATAGGGGATTTTAACACCCCCCTCACTGAAATGGACAGATCATCTAAGCAAAAGGTCAACAAGGAAATAAAGGATTTAAATGACACACTGGACCAAATGGACTTGAGATATATTCAGAACATTCCATCCTAAAGTAACAGAACACACTTTCTTCTCTAGTGCCCATGGAACATTCTCCAGAACAGATCACATCCTAGGTCACAAATCAGGTCTCAACCGGTACCAAAAGACTGGGATCATTCCCTGCATATCTTCAGACCACAATGCTTTGAAGCTAGAACTCAATCACAAGAGGAAAGTCGGAAAGAACTCAAATACATGGAGGCTAAAGAGCATCCTACTAAAAAATGAATGGGTCAACCAGGAAATTGAAGAAGAATTAAAAAAATTCATGGAAACCAGTGAAAATGAAAACACAACTCTTCAAAATCTTTAGGATGCAGCAAAGGCGGTCCTAAGAAGAAAGTATATAGCAATACAAGCCTTTCTCAAGAAGCAAGAAAGGTCTCAAATACACAACCTCACCCTACACCTAAAGCAGCTAGAGAAAGGATAGCAAATAAAGCCTAAACCCAGCAGGAGAAAAGAAATAATAAATATCAAAGCAGAAATCAATGAAATAGAAAAAAAAAAAAGAACAGTGGAACAGATCAATGAAACTAGGATCTTGTTTTTTGAAAGAATTAATAAGATTGATAAACCCCTGGCCAGACTTATCCAAAAGAAAAGAGAAAGACCCGAATAAATAAAATCATGAGTGAAAGGGGAGAGATCACAACCAACACCAAAGAAATACAAACAATTATAAGAACATATTATGAGCAACTATATGCCAGCAAATTAGATAATCTGGAAGAAATGGATGCATTCCTAGAGATGTATCAACTACCAAAACTGAACCAGGAAGAAATAGAAAACCTGAACAGACCCATAACCACTAAGGAAATTGAATCAGTCATCAAAAATCTCCCAACAAACAGGAGCCCAGGGCCAGATGGCTTCCCAGAGGAATTCTACCAAACATTTGAAGAAGAATTAATACCTATTCTTTTGAAACTTCCAAAAAACAGAAATGGAAGGAAAACTTCCAAACTCGTTTTATGAGCCCACCATTACCTTGATCCCCAAACCAAAAACCCCATCAAAAAGGAGAATTACAGACCAATATCCTTGATGAACATGGATGCAAAAATTCTCACCAAAATACTAGCCAATAGGATCCAACAGTACATTAAGGGGATTATTCACCCAAGTGGGATTTATCCCTGGGCTGCAAGGTTGGTTCAACATCCACAAATGAATCAATGTGATTCAATACATTAATAAAAAAATTAACAAGAACCATATGATCCTCTGAATAGATACAAAAAAGCATTTGACAAAGTACAGCATCCTTTCTTGATTAAAACTCTTCAGTGTGTAGGGAACAAGGGTACATATCTCAATATCATAAAAGCCATCTATGAAAAACCCACAGCGAATATCATTCTCAATGGGGAAAAACTGAGAGCTTTTCCCCTAAGGTCAGGAACATGGCAGGGAGGTCCACTCTCACCACTGCTATTCAACATAGTACTAGAAGTCCTGGCCACAGCCATCAGACAACATAAAGAAATAAAAGCCATCTGAATCAGCGAAGAAGTCAAACTCTCACTGTTTGCAGATGATATGATACTTTATTTGGAAAACCCAAAAGACTCCACCCCAAAAAATGCTAGAACTCATACAGGAATTCAGTACAGTGGCAGGATATAAAATCAATGCACAGAAATCAGTGGCATTCCTATACAGCAACAAGATAGAAGAAAGAGAAATTAAGGAGTTGATCCCATTTACAATTGCACCCAAAACCATAAGATACCTAGGAATAAATTTAACCAAAGAGGCAAAGAATCTGTACTCAGAAAACTATAAAATACTCATGAAAGAAAATGTGGAAGACATAAAAAAGTGGAAAATGTTCCATGCTCATGGATTGGAAGAACAAATACTATGAAAATATCAATGCTACCTAGAGCAATCTACACATTTAATGCAATCCCTATCAAAATACCATCAACTTTTTTCAAAGAAATGGAACAAATAATCCTAAAATTTATATGGAACCAGAAAAGACCCCAAATAGCCAGAGGAATATTGAAAAAGCAAAGCAAAGCTGGTGACATCACAATTCCAGACTTCAAGCCCTATTACAAAGCTGTCATCATCAAGACAGTATGTTACTGGCACAAAACAGACACATAGATCAATGGAACAGAATAGAGAGCCCAGAAATGGACCCTTAACTCTAAGGTCAACTAATCTTTGATAAAGCAGGAAAGAATGTCCAATGGCAAAAAGACAGTCTCTTCAACAAATGGTGTTGGGAAAACTGGACAGCCACATGCAGAAAAATGGAACTGGACCATTTCCTGACCCCACACACAAAAGTAGACTCAAAATGGTTGAAAAACCTAACTGTGACACAGGAATCCATCAGAATCCTAAAGGAGAACAGGCAACAACCTCTTCGACCTCAGCCACAGCAACTTATTCCTAGAAACATTGACAAAGGCAAGGGAAGTGAGGGCAAAATGAACTATTGGGACTTCATCAAGATAAAAGTCTTTTGCCCAGGCAAAGAGAGTCAACAAAACCAAGACAACCGATAGAATGGGAGAAGATATTTGCAAATGACATATCAGATAAAGAGTTAATATCCAAAAGCTATAAAGAACTTATCAAACTCAACACCCACAGAACAAATAATCCAATTAAGAAATGGGCAGAAGACATGAGCAGACATTTCTGCAAAGAAGACATCCAAATGGCCAACAGACACATGAAAAAGTGCTTAACATCACTCGGCATCAGGGAAATCCAAATCAAAACCTCAATGAGATACCACCTCACACCAGTCAGAATGGCTAAAATTAACAAGTCAGGAAATGACAGATGTTGGTGGGAATGAGGAGAAAGGGCAACCCTCCTACACTGTTGGTGGGAATGCAAGCTGGTGCAGCCACTCTGGAAAACAGTATGGAGGTTCCTCAAATAGTTGAAAATAGAGCTACCCTACGACCCAGCAATCGCACTCCTGGGTATTTACCCCAAAGATACAAATGTAGTGATCTGAAGGGGCACATGCACCCCAATGTTTATAGCAGCATTATCCACAATAGGCAAACTATTGAAAGAGCCAAGATGTCCATCAACAGATGAATGGATAAAGAAGATGTGGTATATATATAAAATGAAATATTAGGCAGCAATAAAAAAACAACAACAACAACAACAAAACGAAATCTTGCCATTTGCAACGATGTGGATGGAACTAGAGGGTATTATGCTAAGTGGAATAAGTCAATCAGAGAAAGACAAGTATCATATGATCTCATTGATATGAGGAATTCTTTTTTTTAATATTTTATTTATTTATTTGACAGAGACAGAGATAGAGCAGGAACACAAACATGGGGAGTGGGAGAGGGAGAAGAAGGCTTCCGGCTGAGCAGGGAGCCAAATGTGGGGCTCAATCCCAGGACCCTGGGATCATGACCTGAGCCAAAGGCAGGATATGAGGAATGCTTAATCTCAGGAAACAAACTGAGGGTTGCTGGAGTGGTGTGGGGTGGGAGGGATGGGGTGGCTGGGTGATAGACATTGGGGAGGGTATGTGCTATTTTGAGCGCTGTGAATTGTGTACGACTGATGACTCACAGACCTGTACCTCTGAAACAAATAATACATTGTATGTAAAAAAAAAATGAGGAAGATAGTAGGAAGGGAAAAATGAAGGAGGGGAAATCGGAGGGGGAGACGAATCATGAGAGACTATGGACCTTGAGAAATAAACTGAGGGTTTTAGAGGGGAGGAGGTGGGTGGATGCGCTAGCCCAGTGATAGGTATTAAGGAGGACATGTATTGAATGGAGCACTTGGTGTTATACACAAACAATGAATCATGAAACACTACATCAAAAACTAATGATGTAATGAATGGTGACTACAATAACATAATAAAATTAAATTAAAAAAAAAAGATGTCCCAGCCTCTCCCATTATTTCATGTTTCTCAATCATCACCATCCTTCCCAGTGGGAACAGATTTATCATTTACCAGTTTCAAGGGTACAGGTGGGTTGAACAGGATTAAAGTCAAAGGAAACAGTGAAATCCAGGAAAGGCAATCCTTCAGTAGATCTTTTAAAGTACTGAAATAAATGTACAATGGAGATCTGAAATATAAATCACTTATATTCTGATGTTGATAACAATAAGCCAGTAATTCAAGTTTTGCTGAAGATGCTTACTGAACACAACTTTTCTAGACCTGGAGAGCCCTATGCTACATCAGATTTTTGCAAAAGCTTTCTTCTGTATATTTATAGTTTTTAAAAAGGAAAGAAGACAATAATAAATCAAAAAGTCTATTTCAAGAATTCATGGTCTAGATCAATGGCTTTCTGACAAGTGGAATATGAATGTAATAATACTGAATTTGATACTAGTAACTTCTGCATTGTAATCACCACCTAGAAATGGAATTGTTATGAAATGGATAAAGCATGGCAATTATTTCTTTGAAACAAAAACTGAAGTTGACTATCAAAAATATTGCTGTTTGTCCAAAAAAAAAATAGTTCTTCAAAAAGTTCTGATTATCAATGACAGAAGAGATTATTTGAAAATAGGGTCAGATAAAAATATTGGGGTAGCTCATAATGATCTCACAAATCTTGGGAATAATATTGTTTTAAACAAGACTTTTCCACCCAAAGCAGGGGAGAAAAAACTTACCAATCATATGTCTGATAAGGGATTTTTATCCATAATGTATAAATAACCTACAAGTCAATAATAAAAAGACAAATATTCAAATTAAAAAGTAGGCAACTGATTTGAATAGACACTTCTTCAAAGAATATACAAAATGGCAAAAAAAGACATGAAAAGATGCTCAATATAATTAGACATCAGGAAATTGCAAATTAAAACCAGAATAAAATACCACTTTAGATCCATTAGGATGGCTATTAAAAAAAAAAAAAAGACACAATAACAGTTGTTGAACCTACACAGAAATTGGAACCCTTATACTTTGCTGGAATATAAAATGCTATAATCACTTTGGAAAACATGTAAATTCTTAAATATGGAGTTGCCATATAATGCAGCAATTTCATTCTTTGGCATAGCAGAAGAGAATTGAAAAGATATGTCCATGCCAAAAATTATGCATGAATTTTCATAGCAGCATTACTCATAATAGCTAAATGTGGCAACAGCTCATATATCCATCAACTGATGAAAGAATGAAAATATGTGATACATCCATACAGTGGAATATTATGTGAAAATACAAAGGAATTAAGAACTGACCTATGGTATGATATGGAAAACTCCTGAAAACGCTGAATTAAGGCAGGCTGGGAAGATGACAGATTAGGAGGACCCTAAGCTTGCCTGCTTGCCTCCTTCTATGAATACAACTAGGTAACACTCACATCAGCTTACATATCCCAGATAAAAAAAGAAAAACTGGCAGAATGAACCCCACAACCAAGGTAGAGAAGAGGCCACATCAAAAGGCAGAAATATAATTTGAGACCTAAAGGGACCATGGCTATTCCTGGACAGTAGGGAGCAGGGAGTGTAGTGAAGGACAAGAAATAGATGATCACATCAGGGACCCTGCATGGGGAAGATGAACCCCACATAACGTTTGGCTTTAAAAGCAAGGGGGGCTGAATTTCATGAGTTCATATACCTAATGGGATTCTTAAAATCAGCCTACTGGGCTTTGAGAGAACCCTGAGGGTGTTAGGAAGCTGAGTCCCCACCCTTAAAGAAGCAGCAGGACAAGCAACCTGAGCAGATACAGCCTAGAATCAGCAGTTTGAAAAACACTAGGGACAAACAGGAAGGACAGTGATCACAGAACATGGCCTGGAGAGACAGGGATTATGGGAGGCCTCACCAGGAACAAAGGAGCTAGTAGGTGTCATTTCCCTCCCCTGATCACAATCATAAACAACAGCCAGCCACTTGTAGGAACCACACAGTGCCAACACTCATTACCTAATTCACTTGTGCCAACACCCCCAACTCAACACTTCTGTGAATTCACCCTGTCCAGTACCATGTCTCTTGACCCATGCCTTTTACAGTGCCTTGGTCTTGGCAGTGGCAATGGCTGCAGCAGACTCTGCAGAAGTCTGAGGTATACCTTGTTAAAAGTGCAGGACCCACCGACCTGCCCTTTGCATGTTAGCTTAGGCTGGCTGGTCCCTACAGCAGTGGCTCCAGGTCTCAATTAGCAAGCAGACCACTGTGTACTCTGTTAAAATGCACACCACAACTGGCAGGGAGCAAAGAGGCCCACAACAGGCAAAGAGAGCCTCTGAAGACAACTGAACTGAACTAAACTAAAGGGAAAAGAGGCAGGAACACAACAAGGTATACACAACACACACAGGAGACATTCCCTGAAGTGCCAGGTCCTGGGGAACAGGGGACACAGAACTGTAGGGCATTTCAGGACATCTTCTTCATAAGGTCATTACCTTCAAGAGCAGGAGATGTAGCTGACTTTCCTAATACAGAGGAACAGACACAGAGAGTTAGAAAAAATAAGGAGACAGAAAAATATATCCCAAATAAAAGAACAGGACCAAACCACAGCAAGAGACCTAAGTGAAACAGATATAAGTAATATGTCTGATAGAGAATTTAAAGTAATGATCATAAAGACACTCACTGGACATGAGAAAGAGTGGAGGATGTTAGTGAGACCCTTACCAAAGAGATAAAAAAGAATCAACTAGAGATGAACACAATAAATGAAATAAAAAATACAGTTGATGAAATAAATAGCAGGCTAGATGAAGCAGAGAAACAAATGAATAACTCGGAAAACAGAGTAATAGAAAGGAACCAAGCCGAGCAAATGAGAGGGAAAAAAATTACACAAATTGAGAAGAGTATTGGGGAACTAAGTGACCCATCAAGCATAATGACATTCACATTATAGGGGTCCCAGAAGAAGAGAGAAAAAGGGGGCAGAAAATTTATTTGAAGAGAAATAGCTGAATACTTCCCTAATCTGGGGAAGGAAATAATATCTGGATAAAAGAGGCACAGAGATCCCCAAAATATCAACCCAAGGAGGTCCAAACTAAGATATATAGTAATTAAAATGGCAAAAAGTAGTGATAAAGAAAAAAAATCTTGAAAGCAGAAAGAGAAAAAGAGAACAGTTCCATACAAGGGAAACACATCATAAGGCTTTCAGTGGATTTTTCAGCAGAAACTTTGCAGGCCAGAAAGGAATGGCATGATATATTCCAAGTGTTAAAAGGGAAAAATATGGAGCCAAAAACATTCTAGCCAACAAAGCTGTCATTCAAAATAGAAGGAGAAATAAAGAGTTTCCTAAACAAACAAAAAGTAAAGGAGTTCATGACCACTTCACCAGCCCTACAAGAAATATTCAAGAGGACTCTTTGAATGGAAAGGAAAGACCATAAATGAGAGTATTAAAAATAAGTATATCTGTAAAAATCAGTCAACGGATTCACAAAATAAAAGGATGTAAAATATGATACCATATACCTAAAATATCTGGGGAGGGTAAAAAGAATGGGTTCAAACCATTTCATAAGTAAAGACACCTGTAGATTGAAAGTAAAGGGATGGATGGGGCGCCTGGGTGGCTCAGTTGGTTACACAACTGCCTTCGGGTCAGGTCATGATCCTGGAGTCCCAGGATCAAGTCCTGCATCGGGCTCCCTGCTCAGCAGGGAGTCTGCTTCTCCCTCTGACCCTCCTCCCTCTCATGCTCTCTGTCTCTCATTCTCTCTCTCTCCCAAATAAATAAAATCTTAAAAAAAAAAAAGAAAGTAAAGGGATGGGGAAACATTGATCATGCAAATGGTTATCAAAATAAAGCTGGGGTAGCAATACTTATATTGGGAAAAATAGATTTAAAACAAAATAGACTTTAAAATAGATGCTAAAACACCAGAATACACATTATTTTCAGTGTACATGGAACATTCTGTAGAACATATCACATGTTAGGCCACAAGACAAGTCTCAACAAATCCAAAATGATCAAAGTCATACTATGCAACTTTTCTGACCACAATGCTATGAAACTAGAAATCGACCAGAAGAAAAATCTGAAAAGAACACTAATACAAGGAGGTTAAAGAACATGCTATTAAACAATGAATGGGTCAACTAAGGAATCAAAGAAGAAATGAAAAATTACATGAAAACAATTGAAAATGAAAACACAACAGTCTAAAATCTCTACGATGCAACAAAAGCAGTTCTAAGACAGAAGTTTATAGCAATAGAGGCCTACCACAAAAAGCAAGAAAAATGTCAAATAAACAACCTAAACTTACACCTAAGGGAGCAAGAAAATAACAAACAAAACCCCAAACCAGCAGAAGGAAGGGAAATAAAGACTAAAGCAGAAATAAATACATAGAAACTAAGAGAATAATAGATCACTAAAACCAGGAGATTGGTTCTTTGAAAAACATCAACAAAATTGATAATCCTCTAGATTCATCAAGAAAAAAGAGAAAAGACTCAAATGAACAAAATTGCAAATGAGAGAGGAGAAATAACAACCAACATCACAGAAATACAATTTTAGGAGAATATTATGAAAAATAATGAAATATTATGAGAAATTGAACAACTTAGAAGAAATGAATAAGTTCTTAAAATATAAACTACCAAAACTGAAGAAATAGAAAATTTGAACAGACCAATTACTAGCAAGTTCATTAAATCAGTAATCAAAAACGGCCAACAAACAAAAGACTAGGACCAGACAGCTTCACAGAGGAATTCTACCAAACATTTAAAGAAGAGTTAATATCTATGCTTCTCAAACTACTCCAAAAAATAGAGAGGAAGGAAAACTTCCAAATTCATTCTATGAGTCCAACATTACCCTGATACAAAAACCAGATAAAGACACTACCAAAAAAGAGAACTACAGGCCAATATCTCTGATGAATCTAGATGCAAAAATCTTGACAAAATACTAGCAAATTGAATCCAATAATATCTTTAAAAAATAAGTCAGGATGATCAAGTGGGATTTATTCCCACATTGCAAGGGTGATTCAATATTTGCAAATCAGTCAGCATGAGACATCACATTAATAAGAGAAAGGATAAAAATCATATGGTCATTTCAATAGATGCAGAAAAAGCATTTGACAAAGTACAACATCCATTCATAAAAAAACCCTCAAGAAAGTGGATTTAGAGGGAACATACCTAGCATTATAAAGGTCTTATGTGAAAAATCCACAATTAACATCATACTCAATAGGGAAAAACTGAAAGCTTTCCCTTAAGGTCAGGAAAAGACAAGGATGTCCAGTGTCCTCACTTTTATTCAACATAGTACTGGATATTCTAGCCACAACAATCAGACAAGGAAAATAAATAAAGGCATCAAAATTGGTAAAGAAGTAAAACTATTACTAGTCTCAGATGACTTGATACTTTATATAGAAAATTCTGAATACTCCATCAAAACACTACTAGAACTGATAAATGAATCCAGTGAAGTCTCAGGATACAAAATCAATATACGTAAATCTGTTGCATTTCTGTATGCTAATAATAAAGCTGCAGAAAGAGAAATTAAGAAAACAATCCCATTTAAAATTATAAAAATATAATAAAGTACTTAGGAATAAACTTAACCAAGAGGTAAAAGAACTATACTCTAAAAACTATAATACACTGATAAAAGAAATTAAAGAAGACAAAGAAATGGAAAGACATTCCATGCTTATGGATAGGAAGAACAAATTTTGTTAAAATGTCCATACTACCCAAAGCAATCTACAGATTTATTGCAATCCCTATCAAAATACAAATACTATTTTTCACAGAACTAGAACAAATAAATTTAAAATTTGTATGGAACCTTAAAAGACCCTGAATAGCAGAAACAATCTTGGAAAAAAAAAAGCAAAGCTGGAGGCATCACAATTCCAGACTTCAAGTTATATTACAAAACTGTGAAAATCAAAGTAGTATGGTACTGGCACAAAAATAGATACATAGATCAATAGAACAGAATAGAAAATCCAGAAATGTACCCACAATTATGGGGTCAATTAATCTTCAACAAAGCAGGAAAAAATATGCAATGGGAAAAAACAGTCTCTTTAACAAATGGTGATGGGAAAACAGGACAGCTACATGCAAAAGAAAGAAAAAAAGAAGAAAGAAGAAAGAAAAAGAAGAGAAAAAAAGAAGAAAGAAAGAAAGAAAGAAAGAAAGAAAGAAAGAAAGAAAGAAAGAAAGAAAGAAAGAAAGGAAGAAAGAAAGAAAGAAAAAAGAAAGAGAAGAAAGAAAGAAAGAAAGAAAGAAAGAAAGAAAGAAAGAAAGAAAGAGAAAGAAAAGAGAAAGAGAAGAAAGAAAGAAAAAAGAAAGAGAAGAAAGAAAGAAAGAAAGAAAGAAAGAAAGAAAAAAGAAAGAGAAGAAAGAAAGAAAGAAAG
>NW_027397069.1:19431892-19495417 GCF_003265705.2 Callorhinus ursinus | reverse complement strand
AAAAGAAAGAAAGAAAGAAAGACAGAAAGAAAGAAAGAAACAGGACTACTTTGTTACACCATACACAAAAATAAATTCAAAATGGATTAAAGACCTAAAAGTGAGACGCGAAACCATAAGGACCTAGAAAAAAGAACAGGCAGTAATTGCTTTGACCACAGCCACATTTTTCTAGATATGTCTCCTGAGGCAAGGGAAATAGAAGCAAAAATAAACTATTGGGACTACATCAAAATAAAAAGTTTCTGCACAGGGAAAGAAACAATCAACAAAGCTAAAAGGCAATCTACTGAATGGGAGAAGATATTTACAGATGACATACCTGATAAAGGATAAGTATCCAAAATACAATAAAAACAGTTAAAAATAGAACTGTCCTATGATCCAGTAATCACACTATCTACAAAAAAAAAAAGAAAATACAAAAACATTAATTCAAAGAGATACATGTACCCCTATGTTTATAGAATCATTATTTCCAATAGACAAATTATGGAAGCATCCCAAATGTCCATCAATAGATGAATGGATAAAGAAGAGATGAGACACACACACACACACACACACACACAGATGTATTATTCAGCCATAAAAAAAAGAATGAAATTGCCATTTGCAACAACATGGATGGTGCTGGAAATTATGCTAAGTGAAATAAGTCAGTCAGAGAAAAATACCATATCATTTCACTCATATGTGGAATATAAGAAACAAAACAAATGAACAAAGAAAAAAAGAGAGAGAGAAACCAAGAAACAGACTCTTAATTATAGAGATCAAACTGATGATTACTAGAGGAGAGGTAGGTTGGGGAATGTTGAAATACGTGGTGGGGATTAAGGAATGCACTGATGATGTGATGAGCACAAGGTGATGTGTGGAAGTGTTGAATCACTATATTTTACACCTGAGACTAATATAACACTGTATGTTAACTATACTGGAATTAAAATAAAAACTTAATGAAAAAAATAGCTAAGTGTAAGCAAGCACTTAGAACTGCATGCAAAGTGCAAGTAGCCAGTTACATACATATTGTATGATTACACTTATTTAAAATGCCCAAAATAGGCAAATCTCTAGAGACAGAAAATAGATTAATGGTAGCCTTGGGCTAGGGGAGGAGAGAAAGGAGTAACAGTTAAGCATAGGGTCTCTTTTCACAATAATGGAAAGGTTCTAAAGTTACTGAATTTTATGTTTAAATGGATGAATTTTCTGAAATGTAAATTAATCACAATAAAACTTTTAATGGAAAAAATTAAAAGCTTTTATAGCCTTCAGAAAAATTTGCACAAAAATTTATTCCTCATTTGATGACAAAACTAATGCCTTCATTTTTATCATATCTTAAGAAAGATAATTAAATTTTGTTTATTATAGTATAATACTTTTAACAAAGGAAACTTTATTTCTTTTAAAGATTTAATTTATTTATTTGACAGACAGAGACACAGCGAGAGAGGGAACACAAGTAGGGGGATTGGGAGAGGGAGAAGCAGGCTTCCCGCGGAGCAGGGAGCCCGATGTGGGGCTCATCCCAGGACCCTGGGATCGTGACCTGAGCCGAAGGCAGACGCTTAACGACTGAGCCACCCAGGCGCCTGTAAAAGAGAGACTTTAATATAGATTACTTTAAATGTGAACTTGAGATAAGGAAAATATTTCTAGGTATAATTCTATGGAAGAAAAATTGATATTTTCAAATAGATAAAAATGTAAACTTTTCCATCAACTGAAATGACATAATAATCTGAAAAATAAACTATGAAAATACTTGAAATATTTATGGCAATAAAGACTGAATATCCTTAACTTATCAAATCATCCTACAAATGAAAGTTCCTGCATGCATAAGTTATTTGCATAAATTTGAGAGCAGGTAGGATTTTAAGGGAATATAAAATTGAGACCTAAAAATACTACTCCTTAGAGCTGAAATTCAGTTTCTACTTCTGGGTTACATGGTGTTTCTTTCATATTTTATCTTCTACTTTACTTGACCACAATATAAATCAAATTTTGACAATACTGCTTTTGTGTATTTACTGTCAGTATATATCTGTTCTTTCATTAGAATAATCCTGGCTTTTTTCAACTAAGTGCAATTCATCCTTCTGTGAGATCTTTTCTTCAATCTGCATATGGAATAATACTGAGGGGGCAGTCAGAATTAATAGATACTAACCTATCTTCACAATTTGTTATATATATTAAAATTTTATATTCGGGGTCAAAATATGTTACCATTTTTTATTCTATTTTCTCTTACCTTTACAGTTTTGCTTCCTTTTTCTGTCACTTTTCTTTATTCCTATACAACAATATTTTTCAACACCGAAGCAGGATATTTAAATATAGCACTTTGGTGATGCGATCTGATACCACTTTTTGAAGGGTGGCAGATTAATTTGGCTTTTTTTTTCAATTTAGCCACATTAATTATATATATATATATGCACATTGTTTATTATTATTACTATTATTATTTTACTTAAAATGCTAACAGTGGTTTCTGTTCTTCATACACCCTTGATTAAACAAATGATAAAGATCTCTTTTTGAGAATATTAGATAGCTTTGTGTGTAAGGAAAGTTTGTATGCATAAAAGACTAGAGTTACTTCGGTTTTATTTATCACTTCACTGAAACCATATGTTTCAAAGGTCTACTATTCTTTAATTCTTATTGTCCTATTGTAAATACGTAAGTTTTACATAAAATGAAATGCTCGCTACTGGAGAATTTTTTGTTTGATCATCTCAAATTTAACAGAATACCCATAAACAATCAGCTATTTGACTGCATTTATGTTTGATGTTTTAATCTTATTATTGAAGTTATTGGCTTCAAGATTTTCACAAGGCCTTTTTTTTTTTAAATTTCAGCTATACAACATAATGATTCAACAATTCCATACATTACTCAGTGCTCATCATCGTAAGTGTGCTCTTAATCCACTTTATCTATTTCATCCCACTTCCCCTCTAGAAATTACAAGTTTCTTCTCTGTATTTAGGACTGTTTTTCACGAATTTTGTTTCTGTCTCTTTAAAATTGTTTTGTCTCAGGGGTGCCTGGGTGGCTCAGCCATTAAGCATTTGCCTTCTGCTCTGGTCCTGATCCCAGGGTCCTAGGATGAAGCCCTGCGATGGACCCCTAACAGCTCCCTGCTCCATGGGAAGCCTGTTCTCCCTCTCCCACTCCCTTTGCTGGTGTTCCCTCTCTCGCTGTGTCTCTCTCTGTCAAATAAACAAATAATATCTTTAAGTATAAAAAGCTTTTGCACAGCAAAGGAAACAGTCAACAAAACCAAAAGACAACTGACAGAATGCGAGAAGATATTTGCAAATGACATATCAGATAAAGGGCTAGTATCCAAAATCTATAAAGAACTTATTAAACTCAACACCCAAAGAACAAATAATCCAATCAAGAAATGGGCAGAAGACATGAATAGACATTTTTCCAAAGAAGACATCCAAATGGCCAACAGACACATGAAAAAGTGTTCAACATCATTCAGCATCAGGGAAATCCAAATCAAAACCTCAATGAGATACCACCTCACACCAGTCAGAATGGCTAAAATTAACAAGTCAGGAAACGACAGATGTTGGCGGGGATGCGGAGAAAGGGGAACCCTCCTACACTGTTGGTGGGAATGCAAGCTGGTGCAGCCACTCTGGAAAACAGTATGGAGGTTCTGCAAAATGTTCAAAATAGAGCTACCCTATGACCCAGCAATTGCACTACTGGGTATTTACCCAAAAGATACAAATGTAAGGATCTGAAGGGGTACATGCACCCCTATGTTTATAGGAACAATGTCCACAATAGCCAAACTATGGAGAAAGCCAAGATGTCATTTGAAAGATGAATGGATAAAGAAGATGTGGTGTATATATATACAATGGAATATTATGCAGCTTTCAAAGGAATGAAATCTTGCCATTTGCAACGACATGGATGGAACTGGAGGGTATTATGCTGAGTGAAATAAGTCCATCAGAGAAAGACAAGTATCATATGACCTCACTGATATGAGGAATTCTTAATCTCAGGAAACAAACTGAGGGTTGCTGGAGTGGTGGGGAGTGAGAGGGATGGGTGGCTGGGTGATAGACATTGGGGAGGGTATGTGCTATGGTGAGCGCTGTGAATTGTGCAAGACCATTGAATCACAGATCTGCACCTCTGAAACAAATAATACATTATATGTTAAAAAAATAACAAAAGATAGTAGGAAGGGAAAAATGAAGGGGGGGATATTGGAGGGGGAGACGAACCATGAGAGATGATGGACTCTGAAAAACAAACTGTGGGTTCTAGAGGGGAGGGGATGGGGGGATGGGTTAGCCTGGTGATGGGTATTAAAGAGGGCACGTTCTGCTTGGAGCACTGGGTGTTATATGCAAACAATGAATCATGCGACACTACATCAAAAACAAATGATGTAATGTATGGTGATTAACATAACATAATAAAAAAAAAGTGAACCTGATAATGACTTTTACCAAATTACTGTATATCCTATCTTTTCTATCTGTGCAGTTGCATATTTGCATATATAGAGCAATATGTAGAATATATATGGATATATAGAGCAGTATGTAGAATATATATGGATATATAGAGCAATATGCATGGTTTTTAAACAATTTACACAAATGCTATCACCGTTTGCATTACATACACACACAGACACAATGAACCTAAGCAGTTAAGTGGAAATTTCAGAATGAGAGTTAGCTTTAAACCAGCTAATATGTTAAATCTGAATCCCTCCTAAACATTTATTTTTATTTATTTATTTTTTATTTTTAAAGATTTTATTTATTTGACAGAGAGAGAGAGCAAGAAAGAGCACAAGCAAGGGGAGGGGATGAGGTGGAGAGAGAAGCAGGCTCCCTGCTGAACAGGGAACCCATCATGGGGCCAGGACCCTGGGATCATGACCTGAGCTGAAGGCAGACACTTAACCAACTGAGCCAACCAGGCATCCCCTCTAAAAATTTATTTATATCACATATATTTAGAAAACAGATAATATTTTGGGCCAGAGAAATAGATAATCAAATAATTAATAATTTAACATTAAGTCAATTAAATAAGTATTTTTTAATATGTCATGTTATGTATCATTGTATGTTGTCAGATAACCTTTTATTAATGGGCTATTTGAATGGCCATTGTTTGCCCACGGGATAATCTTTAAATATAAATTAGTGTTCTTGATTCTTATTTTCCTTCAAAATACACTACTACTCATGGTAATTATGTTCCTCCCTGTTCTATATACACACCTATCTCCCCTTAGGACTTATCCTATAATTATAGGATTTAACTTTATTTTATTTACTGTTATGACACCCATCAGGGATTCTTTGGAATATTTTTATAGATTAATAAAAGCATTCTTCATCAAGCCACCATCAGCTAGCTTGTCAATTTCATATTACCTATGCACAATGAAGTACTACTGGGCTTATAAAATCTTCTCAACAGTAGCATCAATTTTGGCACAGAATGATTTTTTTTTTCCTTTTTCTCATCATTGTCTACCAAAGTTAGTAACAGTATCTCTCCTAGGGACTTAAAAGAAACACACTCATAAGCACAGACACCACACCAACAAAACTTCCCTCTTCCTTTATGTGGTCTAAAACTGTTGACATTTCTTAACAGTTATTTATATAGATTTCTAATATAGGTTAATTCCATATGGTCTCTTAAGTTTCATTAAACAAATTTAGCTGCCCCTCCACTAACCTGAAAATCTACATTATCCAATTTTTTTGGTCTAACATGCCAAATATTTCTGCTAACAAACGTTTTGACTACCAAAATAGTTTTAAATATGTGAGAATGTCAACAAATGAGTTTAACACAGTTTACCAGGGTTTTTTTGTATAAATCAGGTTTGTGGAATAATCATTAGCAAATTACAAAATAAATTTGTTGAAAACAAAATTTTGTGCAGTTATATTTTGGAGAATATTTGTTGTTGTTGATTTAACATTGGCAGTATTTCTGCTTCACTTTTTTCTTTTGATGTCTTGTTCCAAGAAATGTCTAGGTTTTTATTTTTTTCCTTTTAGCATAATGACATCTCCTAAGTAAAATATTTTTTGGAAAAAACTGTTAGCTCTCTATGTCAAGGCAGAAGTGCAAATATTATCCAATTAAAGACAAAAAAAGAAAGCAAATCAGGCAGTAAATATGTGTAGGTGATGCTGCTTTTATAAACTGAATTATATTTACCCACTAACATTTTAGCCAATTCATGAAATTCATAACTGTGTTTTTTAGGATTTTTTTAAAAGGAACTTTAGCTTTAAATTTTAAGACACTGATACACATAGATTTTCCTCATTTAAGATTTACATAAAATTTAAAATCATATTAAAACTTTAAATTGCCTTGTGTATCTTTTTTCTAACATATCTTTGGAGGCATTCTGGCAGAATATGTTTAGATCATAACTACTGTTTTTATAGGAATAAAATCTTTAAACAAAATATTTATTAAATGTATTAAAAAGTATATTATCTCCATGATTTGGATGATGAAAAGTAATGCTTAAAACCTGAAAAATCTTTATTTACCAAAAGATGTTTATAATTAAAACACAAAGCAATAAATAGCCATAGCCAAATGTACAGTGTTACTACATGAGATTCAAAAAAGGAGTGAAGTTTATGAAATAATTTGGTGATGCCTTTGAGAATAAAATGATACTCTTATTGTTTCTTTAAAATTCATCTTTTGAATTAATGGTGATGATCAAACATTATTAATTTTTTAAGAATAATTAAATTCAATTTAGTTAACATCTAGTGTAGTATTAGTTTCAGGGGTAGAATTTAGTGATTCATCAGTTTCATATAACACTAGGTGCTCTATCAAGGGCCCTCCTTATTGCCCATCACCCAGTTACCCCCCCATTCTTCTCTCCAGCAACCCTCAGTTTGTTTCCTATAGTTAAGAGTCTTCTGGGGTGCCTGGGTGGCTCCGTCGGTTAAGAGTCTGTGGTTAAACAAACTGAGGGTTCTAGAGGGTAGGGGTGTGGGGGAATGTGTTAGCCTGGTGATGGGTATTAAAGAGGGCACGTATTGAATGGAGCACTGGGTGTTATATGCAAACAATGAATCATGGAACACTACATCAAAAACTAATGATGTAATGTATGGTGATTAACATAACATAATAAAAATAAATTAATTAATTAAAAAAAATAGAGTCTGTGGTTAAGCATCTGTCTTAGGCTCAGGTCATGATCCCAGGACCTTGGGATCAAGCCCCACCTCAGGCTTCCTGCTCAGCAGGGAATCTGCTTCTCCCTCTGCCCTTCCCCCTGCTCATGTTCTCTCTCTCTACCTCTCTCTCTCTCTCTCTCAAATAGATACAATCTTTTTAAAAAAGTCTTTTTTTAATGTAAAGAAGATAATTTGGAATAACATCTAAACTACTGCATTTTTTATTGCAACAGATGATACTCTTTATAAAGACAGTCTTTTCAAACAATTCCCACTTACATATAAATATCATATATCCATGATTATTCCATGATATAATCCATGATTAATCTCCTTTTACTACATATGCTTGTAAGATATTGCATGTGTGAGTATGCATTCTAAGAAAGTGCTCTTGTGTTTTCTGACAATGTTATTGTCACATTTATGTTCACTGCAAATGGGAGCCAGAGAGAAGGTCACATAGGATAAGAGGTAAGGCACACCAAGGAGACCAACTTTCAAACTGCCAACAAATTCAAAAAAAGTAGAAGGTGTAAAAAATAAGCCCTGGTCATCTGGAGGTCATATTTAATATTAAACTGAGGGACAGTGATTTAAAAATGGATAATAAGCTGAGTATAAAGATGAGGGTTAAGGGGGTTTCTCTTTTCCCATTTCCCATTTCCTATTGAGAGACAGTGTGCATTATAGTTATAATAAGTACTATGGAATCATGCGTTTAGGATTAAAACTAACTGGGCTTTACTTCACATCTTTCTAATTATGAACTGTGTGATAATACTGCTCTGATTTTCATTTTCCTTACAAAAATAGCACACTTTTTGTGTGCTGCAAATCAGATGCAAATCAATGTATGTGAAACCACCTGGTGGAGAACGCATTAAGTCCACTGCTTCTTCAAGAGTTTCCTAAATTAATACTTTATAAAGGATAGTAAACATGCATTAAATTTGTATCACAAAATGGTTCACCAGAATTTGATACTTTATCTACTCATTTTATTGGGTAATATATCTGAAGTATTATTTAAATGAAGTTCTAATATCTCTCTTTAGAGTAAGGTTGAATAGATTAAGTCTGGAATCTGTGTACATCTTTGGTTATGAGCATAAAATACCTCATTTAATTTACCTAATGTATAAGCTAAATGTTGATCTGATTTTTCCAGTGAGGAAACTGATACCAGAGATGAAACAACACACCTAACTTCACACAGACAGTAAGTGGTAAGACCAAATTTGAAAAGAACTGAAACACACATCTTTCAGACTTCAGCTATAAGTACACACATGTGAAACTGAGAAAATGTGCCCAAAGTTATTGTGGAAGTACAAAATACCATGAAGATTTTTCCATATCAGCCTGCCAGAAAATTCTACTTCCTTTTGCCCCATCAAACCAGTCCTTCAAATTTTGCTTTTATTTTTCAATTACAGTCATCCATTCTTATATTGCTTCTACCTCAGTGATGGCCACGTAAGAGTCTTCGGGCCAAAGAAAATGA
The DNA here is from genome assembly GCF_003265705.2 of Callorhinus ursinus. Lineage (NCBI taxonomy): Eukaryota > Metazoa > Chordata > Mammalia > Carnivora > Otariidae > Callorhinus > Callorhinus ursinus. Next base: position 19,486,651 of record NW_027397069.1, on the reverse strand, counting down.
TGTCAGCTACTAATGTCCCCCCAAGCCAGAATAGATGGCGTGCAATATGTTCTGATTTCTTGTCTTTTCTTTTACTAGAGACTTTGTTGCCTTGATCATATGCTTTGTCAGCCTGTCCCTGATAATACCATTTAGTTAATTCTTTTTTCATGTTTAATTATCAATATACAACATGCCTTTGCCTTATGTGTATTACACACAAGTCAAACTGGTCTGAATAGCATAAAATGAAAAATAAAATACACTGCTCACTATATCCCATTCCATTTCTCAGAAATAATTATTTTGTTCATGGTGATTATTACCACTCTCTCCATGGGTATTGCCTATCTCTCCTTCTCGCTAAAAATTTAAAAATTAGGCAGAAATTGTATGAAGTACTCTGAAGACTACCGTTATCTGTTTCAAATAGCCGTCTTCAATGACAGCCCTGCCTCTAATGTCAAAATCCTCTACATAACACCTAGCTTCAAAAGAACCAAAATATTTTCCTCCCATACTGTCTCTCCTCCAACATGCTGGTGATAGAAGTGAATTTGGCTTGATATATAGTTTTGAGAAACGGTGTTTGAGAAACAAAGAAAGAGACCAATACCAATAGCTCAGAAAATAATATTAAGATATACAAGAAAAAAAGTAACTAGGAAGACAAAATATTAGAGGACAAGGTAAGATTAATGGTTAGACAAATGATCAGAATGCAAGCTCCCTTTTAAAGTTATAAGTATACCTCATTTTATTGTGTTTTGCTTTATTATTCTTTCCAGATATTGCATATTTTTTAAAGTGAAGGTTTGAGAAAACCCTGCATCAAGCCACTTTTCCAATAGCATTTGCTCACCTCATGTATCTATGTCACATGTTCATAATTTTCTCACAATATTTCAAACTTTTTCATTATTATTATAATATTTGTTATGGTCATCTGTAATCAGTGGTTACAACTCACTGAAAGTTCAGATGATGGTTAGCATTTTTATAAGTATTTGTTTTAGAGATTTATTTATTTGAGAGAGAGAGGGAGAGAGAGAGAATGAGCGAGCATGGGTGGGGGGCAATGGGACAGGGAGAGAGAGTCTAGGCAGACTATGTACTGAGTGCAGAGACCTATGCAGGGCTCAATCTCACCCCTGAGATCACCACCTGAGCCAAAACCAAGAGTCCGCCACTCAACCAACTGTGCCACCCAGGCACCCCATAAGTAAAGTATTTTTTAATTAAGTTATGTACATTTTCTTTTTTAGACAGAATTCTATTGCACACTTAATAGACAACAGTTTAGTACAAACCTAACTTTTATATGCATGGGGAAACTAACAACTTCATTTGATATGCTTTATTGTGATATTCACTTCATTGCAGTGGTCTGCAGCCAAACCAGCAGTATCTCCAAGGTATGTCTGTCTAGACTAAATTTTTTCTTTAATTATGGTCCCTTAAATTAAAAAAAATTAAATGGAAGACTGTCTAGTCCCCCTTTTGAGTCTGCTGATGTGGAACTGCCATGAGATTAAAAAATAGGGAGAAGGCAGGAGGACCATGGCTAACCATGGCTAGGTGACAAAATACAAAGATCCACCTGATTTCTCATTGAATTCAGTTTAATATGGTGGTGTTTTTCCTGGGTTTTTTTTTCCTTAATAGACTATTGACGGTAAGGAAGGAAAGTAGATAAACAAGACAAATAGATACTACAAGCTGTTTTCCATGTTATATAAGGTATTAAGATATCCTATATGCAGATGACTGTTATCTCCTATTTTCCTTTCTATGGTAGTCTTAGTCTATTGTTTTTTTTTTTTTTTTGCCCTTCTGGCTCTCTCATACATGAGATGTAGAGAGCAAAAGGAGAAACAGTACACAGGCGGTCTGCTATCTTGGTGAGAGAGCCTGATTTCTGATTATTCCCTGTGTTTTAATCACCCATCTTCTCTTGCTCTCTGATATTTTTCTCATGTCTTTAAATTGTTTACTTAGTAGTTGCTGAAATATTAGAATTAGTTTTTGGCTAGTTTAACATGATTATAATTATTTGTTATTATTTACTTGACTTTTTCTTGCTTTTGATTGCTTTGCTGATTTCTGTAACTCCACATCTGTCTTAATTCCAACTTCTCAATTCTCCCACGGTCCAAACTGTTGGATATCTTAGATTTCCATCAAGAATTTCTCTTGTTTATTCTGATGTCATAGCTTGCTGTCAAAACTGTGCTAATGTTCATAATCCAAGGGCTGACAAACCACAAAACCAAAAAGGAAGCATTAATGTGAGTTGAATATAATTTAATTACTGCTTCATATTGGTGAAAAATGATTTAAATGATTTAACATGATCTACATTTTAAAGAATCTATTATAGAAATCTGTTGAATTAATATATAGATTTAATAATTTTCCAGTAACTGGGGAGTTTATGAACTGCCTGGTCACATGATAAAATGTAAAGCAGAGTCATTCAATAATTGAAGAAATTTATTACAAAGCACAACATGCATGGATCACTTTCTTACAATGAGATTTGGGATGTAGCCTGTAGTTAAAGCCACACTCAAACTTAGTTTTAAAATCATAAATTGCAGTTACATTAATATACAGCTTCTTAAACCATTTGGCAGTGACCTGATCAGGATAAATAGGTCATTTTCTGGGAACTAATATTATATTGTTCAGTGAACATATTACAAACTTTATTGGATTAAATGAAGTAATACCAACATTTCACCCCTTAATATATTTATAATTAAAGTGATATATTCAAAATGTAACACATAATTTAATAAATATTTTATTTTGAATCCACCCATGTACCAAGCACTATTTTAGGTATTAGCTATGATAGAATGAAGGATGAAATATTGCCTTGTCCTCCAGGAAAAGGGCTTAGAGTCTTGCAAAAGATAAACACACATAAGTGACTACAATATAACAGGCCGTGATAAATAGTGCAATAGATTCCAGTATAAGAAATGATGGTTTTTTTTTTTTCACTAAAACACAGAGCAAGCAAGGAAGGAAAATTTATTTCATTCTGACACGAGACCCAAATTGTACCCAGGAACAAAAGAAACTGCAGACTTGGACTGCAGAAATGCAACTCAGGGAATATCTAAGGAACATGGAATAGTTAGCATTCTGCTGAATATAAGCAACTGAAAGTTAGTTGGGCTAGTCTGAGTTTAAAGAGAAATTTGTTGTAACATACTGGGCCTCTCATAGAACTCAACAATAGGAATTCTGCTGATCTCAGAAAAGAGTTGAAGTCAGGAATTCATATGTCAAGAGGTCTCTCCTTCCCTCTATGGTCTCTGCTTGTTGTTGTGAGCATGCTCATTAATTTCCTTCTGTTTTCAAAACCTAAAATCTCTTCTGTTTCACCTGGCCAAACCTGGATATTGACCGTTTCTTGTTTTTATATATAAGGGTTTCAGCTACATAAGAAATACTAGACCTATTCTCTAGTTCTATTTTCCAAGATTTCCAACTGATTGGTACTATTTGACTAGGGTCCTGTGAACTGGAGAGGGGCTGTAAGTTTTGTTCCATTAGTAATACACAAATAGCCAGAATCAAGGAAGTAAAAGGAAGAGGAGCATTTTCTAGAACTGAATGCTTGAGGCAATCCTGTAAGTGTCCACTAGAAGATGGATAAATCTAGATAATAATTCTGGCAATGGTTGGCTCAGATTTCTAATCAAGTGATTCCTAAGGAATCAGTTATTATCATAGAGATTCATAATCTATGAATATTAATAACCAAAAATTTCACTACATTATGAGACTAAGTCAAATTTTCAGTGATGAGACCTAGCAAAAATAAATGAACACAACTGGACCCAAACCACTGAATGATTTTCAGAGCCATACTCCACTACTAGAGAGGAAATACCAATTTTATCCTGCTTATTGAACTCTTCTTTCTCTTCCTTTGCCCATTTCTTTCTGAGAAAAATAGAAGTGTACTTCAGTTAAGAAGGTGGGCTCTGTAAATACAGGCTTCCTGTAGTCCATATTTTGGCATCCACAATTAGAAATAACTCTGGGGATTCCACTTACCTCTCTAATCTTTTCACCTATAATACTTAGAATAAATGAGGTCACTCATGAAAATCACTTGTCACAATGCCTAACACAAAGTAGACACTCAGTAAATACTCGCTGCTTCCAGTGTAATCGTGAGATTTCTACTTTGGCCTATTTATTATTTTACACTCCCTCTTTGGATAGCAAACACATTCAAATACATCTGATATGCTTGTAATTCCCAATTCAATATATATAGTCTGTAACTTAAACTAGATCTTCCTATTAACACCTGCTGGATATGTAGTGCAGAAACCAAGAGGAAGAACGGGTAATCCAACAGACAGGATCCCAGCCATTCATTAAGTCCTATTTTACTTGTGTAATTTCCTGTGTAATTCATTCATCATTCATTCACCCATCATTCATTTTAAAATTACTCATTTAGGAAATGTAGCCACTCACTGACTTAATAAATAACAGATACAATGCTAGACACCACAGATATACCCAGCTTATATGGCATTTACACTTTTAATGAACAATATATAATCAGCACACAAATGTTTAGAAGGACTTCTGTTGTCTCAACATTGGAACTAATAAAAACAGGACCTAGAGTCTCAAATCGACACCATATTTTTAATTAATATAGCTGCTAATGAACTACCACTAGTGAGGGCACCCAGCTGCCCAGTAGTTATATGGGAAAAAGTGCCAGAAACAAACCATCTATCTCTAAGAGAAGTACTAAAAGGAAAGAGGGGGTCTTTCTTATAGTTCATCAAGTAGAAGTTCTCCTGGAGAAACACTCATATATATGGCTTATTCTTACAACAAGAATTGACTGATACATAATTATTCAACTACAGAACCCATCCCTGTGCTGTGACCAGTATGGAGTTTCCTAAGAGCATTCTTGGGAGAGTTTTCTCTCAGCGTAAGATTATGGAAAATCAATCTTTTGATTTTCTTTCTCACACGAGTGTGTAGAAGAGTAGGGTGCTTGATCTGTGTCCCATTAAGTTTATAGGATATACTTTCTCATGGACTTTGTAGCCAACTCTGATTATAGAGACATCTGAAAGTAAGAGGTTTTTCTAGAGGCACCATTACCAGAAGGGTATGAAAAGACCATGAAGAGATGTGCCTTAAAAAAACAAAGAGGCTATGCCATTTCACCCTAGGTCTCATGCTTCTTAAGAAAGCATGTCAGTTGGTTAAACGACTGCCTCCAGCTCAGGTCATGATACCGGAGTCCCAGTTTTGAGTCCTGCATTGGGCTCCCTGCTTAACCTCCCCTTCTCCCTCTGACCCTCCCCCCTCTTACGCTCTCTCTCTCTCTCTCTCTCTCTCACTATCTCTCTCTCTCAAATAAATAAAAATCTTTTTTTAAAAAAGAAAGCATGTCAGAAAACTTCATATTCCCTTGGCTCCAATGAATAATCAAGTAAATTAGCAGGGCTTGAGCCATGAAGAATATCCAGGCAGGGCGGACTGAGGCCAATCTATCAAAAGATTATGGCAGAAGTTGAGGTAAGAGCTGATTGAGACTTGGCTAGAGTAGTAGCAATGGGTACAGAGAGAAACTGGTAAACTTGGCATATATTTTAAAGCTCTGTCAGAATTTACTGCTGGGCTGGATGACCTACAGGGGAAACTCAAAGATGACTTCTGAGTTTTTGGCTTGAACAGACAAGTAGAGTTAAAAGAAGCAGTTGGGAGAGCTTTGGAGTCCAGAGGCAAGTAGAGTGTTGGGACTTTGAAGGAGTTGGAATAATCCTCCCATTTAACAGGAGGGAAGACTAAGATCATAATTTCAGAGAAAGGTTGACTTTGAAATTTAGAGATAAGAACTTGAGAGAGTTTCCCCCAATACTTTTATTTTTTCAAGCAATCTGAGATGAAGACTGTAGCTGAGAGGAAAGAAGGATAGCATTTGGATACTGAGGAAAGATTGAGGAAAGAGCTCAGGGTATAAAACAGTCTCAAGAGTGGAAAATGATTATACTGGAGAGATATATTAGATTTCTAGGCAACATCAAGTTCCTATTTGAGGCCTGTGGTCATGAATTTTAAGTGAAACCAGTAAGGAACAAAATCAAACTTTGCCTTGGGTTTGAATCTGCTCTGTCAGAATATTTTATTATTTTTATGCAGCCATAGGAAAGCATGAAGCAAAATAACCTCTACCCAGAGGAGAAGCTACATAAGTCTGATGAGTTAATTTACAGATTAAGTGTGCAAATTCCCACACTAAATATTTTATACTCAAATGAAGCAAATATATATAACTTCTGATACCATATAAAGTTTACTAATTAATGGTCATCACAACCTCATGGTTAAAGGTTATATTCAGAGACTACTGAACATGAATTCTGTACTTAAAATTCTGTTTTGAAAACCTGAATTTCAGACTTTAATTTCTTTGATTTAAATATGGAAATATAAATTAAAAATCTGTTAGATGAGGAGCCTTGAGAGGAATATAATCTTGTCAATATAATTATCCTGGTGCTATTACGAGACTGGTCTTGCTAAGGATGAGAAGTTAAGGATGAGAAGGTTAGAAAATGTTTACATTTCAGTAATACTATAAATAAAGTGATTGTCAGGGTAGCCTAAACTCTTTTTTTATTTGAATGTATTTAACTTAAGTTAAATGTGGTTAAGATGGAAACAAGGCTTTTCAGATTATCTCTCCCTCTATGATTTCAAGTTAAAAATGACTAAAAGAAGATTTTGCCTGAGATCTGGAAAGCAAAGTCAATTATTCTACAAAAGTCATTATGTTCAGATATGGTGACAAACACAGATGTGACCCTACCGCTTCTCTGTTCTGCATTTAGCTTGTCTTCCCAACTGCTGATCCTGTTGACCAACTGCGGCCTTACATCACCCCCAAATGCTTGGCTGTGGAGCTACAGAGGTGTTAGCTCCACAGAGTCCCTTTCTTCAACTTCTCTTTAATGATTTTCCTAAGGTCTATGAATATTTTTGTTGTTTATTGTTCTTATTGTTCTTGTTTGTTGTTTTCTTATTTCTTGCAATTTCCATGTTTTCACTTGTCAGTCTTTCAAGCAGAATCTTCAGTGGCTCTGACTATAATCTTCTGATTTGCCCTCCAGACCTTCACTTTCTCAGCACTCCCCATTTTTGTGTAAGGTTTAATTCCTATATTAAATAACTTAATCCTGAAGTACTCATCATGACTCTAGTTTTCTCACTAATCCAGAAAAAAAAATACGCTATTACTGATTACAGTATTTCTCTAATATTCAAGGTATATTTTCTGTGTTACACACTAATGAAAATCTTCTTTGCACAGGCCCCAAATTTTTTATGCAAAGAAATTACATTTTTGAGTTGGGGTCAATGTCCCACAGAGGAAGACAAAGTGCTTTATTTGGATGCAGCAGCTCTTACACTGGTTAAGGTTTAGATTTGATTTCCAGGAAATTACATAAAATTTTTTCTTCTGAGACTTATTTCAAATCAGACAGTCACAAAATTTATGGCCATCAATATGTAGAATGCATTCATTCATTTATCTGTATTTCAGATTGTGTTATCAGTTCTAAATGTTCTAAGAGGGCACAAGCCCCTGTTTATGGCTTTACTGTCCTTTGAAATGTTAGATTCTCAACATCACTCATCATCAGGGAAATACAAATCAAAACTACCATGAGATATCACCTCACACCTGTCATAATGACTAAAATTAACAATACAGGAGGAAATAACAGATGTTGGTTAGGATGTGAAAAAAGGTGAACCCTCTCACACTGTTCATGGGAATGCAAACTGGTGCAGCCACTCTGGAAAATAGTATGGAGGTCCCTCAAAAAGTTGAAAATAGAACTACCCTATGACCCAGCAATGGCACTCCTAGGTATTTACCCAAAGAATACAAAACCACTGATTGGAAGGGATATGTATATGCACCCCAATGTTTATAACAGCATTATCAATAAAGGCCAAATTATGGAAAGAGCCCACATGTCAACTGACTAATGAATAAATAAAGAAGATGTAGTATATCTATATACTATGGGATATTACTCAGCCATCAAAAAGAATGAAATCTTGCCATTTGCAATGACATGGATGAAGCTAGAGAGTATTATGCTAAGCAAAATAAGTCAGTCAGACAAAGACAAATACCACATGATTTTATTCATATGTGGAATTTAAGAAACAAAACAGATGAATATAGGGGAAGAAAGAAAAAAAAAAGAGAGGAAAGCAAACCATTAGAGACTCTCAACTAGAGAACAAAACAAGCTAAGGGTTGCTGGAGGGGAGTTGGGGGGGAGGATGGGTTAAATGGGTGATGGGGATTAAGGAGGGCACTTGTGATGAGCACTAGGTGTTCTACTTCTGAAATCAATATTACACTATATGTTAACTAACTAGAATTTAAATAAAAACTGGGAAACATGAAAAAAAAAAAAATAAAATATAAAAATAAAATGTTAGGACAGACACAAGTTGGTAACCTTTGGATGACTGCTCTTTAAATGCTTAAATGCTTCTTAAAACCATTTAAAAGTGTTTCAAGGGCCAAAAACAAACTGACTCAAAAATAGCCATAGCTTGGATTATTATGTCTTGTCTTTGGATTCTGGTCATATCCCTACCCTTACTACCACCACTTGAGTTATTTCTGTATTTTTCATTGCATAGGTCTTAAACAATAGTTGTAGGTAACTGGGACCCAGATGGAGATCAAACATAGTGAGATAGTTGATGTTATCATTGAATACATAGAGTAAATTGAAGTTAAACAGCCAGTACTTTTCACATTTCTTTTTTTTGGAATCAGTTAGCAATTATCTTTTTTGGGGGGGTTTCATCCAGTGGGCCAAAAATAAACTATGGAAAATGGTCAAATAAATAAATAAAAATAAATGCCGAATGAAATGGGATTCTTAGAGGCAAACCTAGTATTGCATGAAAGATAAAATAAGATTAAATATCTACTTGGGTAAGGTAGTTCTAGGGAATAGGTTTTCCTGAATTGTTAGTGGGTTGGGAAAGGGAGCTTGACCCAAAAAACTGAAGTAGAGAGATTTCAGAAAGTTAATAAGGATGTCTTTCTCAGGTGAATCTAGAGTATGTAAAATTATTGATAGATGCCTAAAATCTGCAGATATAATTCAATATTCTGCATAATTGGGTAAACATAATATGATGACTCAGGAAGTTTTATCAGATGGTTATTCCAAGTTTGGACATATTTGAAAGGATATGTATGTATGGAATCACTTTTTATTTTTTTAAAAGATTTTATTTATTTATTTGAGAGAGAGAGAGAGATGATGAGAGCAGGAACACAAGCAGGGAGAGTGGGAAAGGGAGAAGCAGGTTCCCCCCAAGCAGGAGCCTGATGTGGGGCTCGATCCCAGGACCCTGGGATCATGACCTGAGCTGAAGGCAGACGTTTAATGACTGAGCCACCCAGGCGCCCCAGAAACATTTTTTTTAAATGATTTAAGTAATATTGGGTTTTAAATTAAAGGGCTATTTTGAAGAGGAAAACAATAATATCCATTGAAGAGAAGGAAGATACTATAAAGAAAATTTCAAAACAAGTCAATTAAAAAAAAAAAAAAAAAAAAAACGTCGTGGCCACAATAGATGGAATCCAGACCTGACTTGTTAGACATATGGGAAAATCTGTACTGGGTGGTTTTTCTCACACTGGGAGGCAAAGAACAAGATTTCCTTGAACTGTGGATATTTTTGTAGACCCATAATTTATTTACTTACTATAGGAGAGCACACATGTTGCACAATCTTAAGAAATGTGTCAGGAAAACAGTTATCTGACTTTTAAAGCAAAAAGAAAGGGGAAATGATGGGGCACTCTGACACACAAAGTGTTTCCTCTCTGCACTTACAGAAGAAAATTAAACCAATAGAGAAATAAGGAAAGAAAATGTTAAAACAACTGGATTATTTAATGAAATGAGGCACTCAGTGGGGGAAACAAACCTGAACTGCCTACCTCATTGTTGTATGTGAGTGGTGTCAGTTTGGATGTGATAATGAGAAGTTTTCAAATGTTCAATATTAGTAAATTAGTAAATTTTAGGGAGTAGTTCATGCCCATTAGGTGGCAGTATTTATAAGCTACAGGAGGAAATATTAGTCCCTGGAAGTAATTTGTTTTTTTTTTTCTTTTTAGTTTTTAGTTATTTTATTCTATTTTATTTTATTTTTTAATTTAAGTTCAATTAATTAACATATAGTGTATTATTAGTTTCAGAGGTAGTCTTATATGATACCCAGTACTCATTATATCACATGCCCTCCTTAATGTCCATCACCCAATTACCCCATTCCCCCCCAGAAACTCTCAGTTTGTTTCCTAGGATTAAGAATCTCTTATGGTTTGTCTCCCTATCTGATTTCATCTTGTTTTATTTTTCCCTCTCTTCCCCTATGATCTTCTGTTTTGCTTCTTAAATTCCACATATGAGTGAAATCATATAATTGTCTTTCTCTGATTGACTTATTTTACTTGGCATAATACCCTCTATTTCCATTCACATCATTGATAATGGCAAGATTCCATTTTCTTTTTGATGGCTGAGTAGTATTCCACTGAATATATATACCACATCTTCCCTATCCATTCATCTATCAATGGACATCTGGGCTCTTTCCATAGTTTGGCTATTGTGGACATTTCTGCTATAAACATTGGGATGCAGATGCCCCTTTGTATCACTACATTTGTATCTTTGGGGTAAATACCTACAATTGCTGGGCCATAGGGTAGCTCTATTTTTTAACTTTTTGAGGAACCTCCCTACTGTTTTCCAGAGTGACTGCACCAGCTTGCATTCCCATCAACAGGGTTCCCATTTCTCTGCAACCTCGCCAACACCTGTCATTTCCTGACTTGTTAATTTTAGTAATTTGTTTTTAAATGCTTTAGGTGTTTTAGGAATAAAAAAAGAAAATCAGAGATAAACAGACATTGGGAATACCTGATATTTCTGATCACATGAAAATTTTTTTAAAAGTTGATATTAAGACCTTGGAATTAAGATGATCAAACTTTTCAGGTCATTCATACTCCTGTTATTTATCATCTTCCCTTAGTCTCTTAATCCCTTCCCATTTACATTATTGGCACCAGCTCTTGTTATTGCAACAATTTAAAAACTTTTTGATACATGGGTTTTTACAAAATACCCTTATAAAATAATTTGTATATTATTATGAACTGCTTTGGGGGCCAAAAAAAAAAGAATGAAAAGAGAATTTCAGCAAGTGTAACTCAAAGTATTTGCCCTTAAAGCTTAACATTTTAGCCAAATAATTTTTCAGATATGTATTTATAATTTAATTTTAACCATATGACTTGAGTTTTAAGTAAGGTTAAATACTGGAGTATTCTATAAAATTGTACATACACTTTACAATATTCCAGCAACATGTACCAAAAACATCAATTCCTGTATTATTCTTTGATCTCATTAGTTCATTCATTACAGAGTATCCCCCAACATTGCTATAGAATGTGATTCTGATGTGTGTATTAGCACAGTAAGAATGCTATCTGTTGAAGTCAATTTAACAGATATGCTGAAAAATATCCATGAAAAAGTTACATTATGCTAAAATCTTGTTATGCTTATTATCTTTCACTCAACATTGTTTTTTTTGAAATTTATCAATATTTGCATACATATATTTATTTTTTGACCTATACAGGGTAATATATTATATACAGATAGTATCCTTTACTTATGATGAACATTTTGATGGGATAGAAGTGGTCTCCAATAATTTTCTAATACTTAAAATTGTGAAATATAAGTTACAACTTTATTCAATGAGAAGGCTTGAGAGATATATAATATTGACATGATGATTCTGATGCTATTATAAAATTTTTCTTCTCATCAAGTTATTTTTCTTCAAAAGAGAGAAATGGGGACTGGGGCCCATGTCATCAAGGTCCAGATGTGGATTGCCCCATCCAGATGGCACTGGCAGCTTCAGTTGTCCCAGACATCAACATAGGACTTGGAAATTTTTGAAGAAAGCATGCCAAAGCCTGGATCTCTTAGGCTGGGACCTGGGCAGGAAGACCTCTTCCCAGGCCCTAAGGACCTCCTCTGACATCTATTACCAGTGCACACTCTTTTAACAAAGTCCCTTATGATTTTTCTTTGTAATACTTTTCTTAGTTGCAATTATATATTTTTTGCTGTAATTATTAAATTAAGGGCTTTCTGTGCTAATAGACTATAAGTTTTATGATGGCACAATGTGTGTTTTGTTTTGCCTTTATCGTCTAGCTTAGACTACGCTATTTTGCAGAAACAATCTAAAGTCTCTTTAGCTTACAAGAATAAAAATTCATTTCTTAATCATGTTAATGTCCCTTGCAGGACAATTTTGGCTTTGTTCCAAGTCTTCTTCATTGCTGAACCCAAGCTAAAGATGCAGCCTTTGTCTGATTATCTAAACTCATGACAAATGGAAACATAGAAATAACAGAATTTCATGATGACTCTTAAGGCTCTTGCTCAGAAGTGGCACGTGTCATCCACATTCACATTTCACTGGAGTTCAATGGGAAGTATAATCCTCACACAAAGACAGGCCTGGTGCAGAGCAGAAGCAAATATCTGATGATACCATCCAAGAGAATCTTTCCCCTTATTCAAGGTACCATTCAGTCATGATATCAGACTCAAAGTTCAGGATGTTGTAATGGTCGCTACATAAGATCTGGATGTGTAATCCTCCTTCTCCTCCTCTTTGTCTTCTTCCCCTTCTTGTTTTACTAGGATTTTCACTGAGAGCCAATGAATGTGTTTTTTTCTCGATCCAGAATACACACACACACACACACACACACACACCACACACACACACACACACAGTAAAATGTCAAGTTAATCATTTCTCATTCCCTTCTCTAGTCCCTGTGTGTATGTATATCAAGTATAAAATAGTAGAATGGGGATAAGACAGCCATAATAAATATTACCATTCAGAAAGGCACATAACAGTTACTCTCCCTTAGCATCCTGAAATCCTACTTAGCAGAAGTTGCAAAGGAAGCCTCCACTGAAGGTTGGGAATGTTTCTTGATTAGGTCCCAATTTGTGACTATAGGCAGTTTTCCAATTCATTGTTCTCCATGGCCCTTGGCTCCACCACCGTTTTTATTACATGTGTTTTGTTTTGTTTGCCATCATGTAAATTTAGGCCCCAGTATGGTGTTTGTTTTGTAGTCATTGTGCAATAAATGCAAATTAAGTAAGTAAACATTTCACCAAAATGATTAGTGGTGTGGGGCGTGCGGGTGTGGGCAAATAAGAGCATGAAGTGACTTATAATGTAGAAGAGAGTTCTAAGCATTATAAAACTCATATAATAGTGAGAAACTGAAATAATCAATTAATATTGTTATTTCAGGGAAACCTGGAAAGGTGGGATTCGATATGGTAAGAGGGTGGCATTTCCAAAGAATTGAAAAGATGAGTAAAGCCATCAATGAACATGGTATGCGAGGGAAGCTTGATGAGGATTTTTAGGGAAAGCAATGTACCTTTTTATAAAATAAGTATAGTTTACAATAGTTGATATAAATGTTTTAATTATAAATGAAAAATTATATTTGAAATATTTCTAAAAAGTATATTGAAATATTCTTTATCTAATGAATATGATTTTTGATGTAAGGTAACTGAAACTAAGGTTGCTCATGTTTCCCTTAGAACATTTGTTCTTAATCAAACACACAAAAGGATCTTCCCATTAAAAATGACATTGACAATAGTAAACTTAAAAACAAAGTGTTCTAATGTGTCCCCAAGAAAATTCACAAAGGCCTTTGGGAAGAAATGCACAAGCTAATCCTAACAGTCATATGGAATTTCAAGGGACCACAAGATAGCCAGAAGAATCTTGATAAAGAAAATCAAAGGTGAAAGGTCATACTTCCAAAGCTGAAATCTAATACAAAGCAACAGTCACGAAAACGTTGTGATACTGTCGTAAAGGTACGCATTCAGTCTGAAGCAAATAATACATTATATGTTAATTATTTGAATTTAAATTAAAAAAAATTAAATAAATACAAAAAAAAAAACAAAGTGTTCTGGCTCTACTCTCCTCACTATGATTTACGATCATGTACTTACAGTGTCTACCCAAAGCATCTGAATGATTAAGTTTCCTGAAATCACAAAATAAAGTCACTGCAAGCTTAAAGGAATGATAAAAGAAGTCTAGGAGGGAAATAAGGGAATTTCATTTTATGACTACATTGACCCTCTCGGTTTCTGCTCAATTCTTCTTTAGCATTTCTGATACTTTTGTCTACACACCTAAATTAAACATCTGTCTATAAACTAAATTCATTCCCACATGAGGGAAAAAATTGTTGAATTTACCATATGCTAGTTTGTACATAAGCTTTTAAAGTTAAATCTTGATGCCTCTCCTGTGAACAGTAATTAAGCAGACATGATGAAGCAACTTCAAGTACTTAAGTGAATTATTTGCATGCTCTCATGTGTTCACGTATTTCCTCTATCTCATTCAACACTCAACAAACACGTTAGGTTCCTGCTTTGAGTAATTCATTCAGCTGGATGCTGTGTTTTTTATTGAAGATATTAAAATGGAATAAAATTAATATATGCTGTGCTCTGCCTCTGCTGTGTAGTAGAAGTAAGACCTTATTCAATTGCTTAACACTTTCTGCGTCTCAGTTTCCTTACTTTGTAATACAGGGATATTAACAAATCTATCTCTCAGGGGTGTTAATAGGAAAAATGAATAAATGAATATTCACATGGAATAGCACCCAAAAGCTAGCTTTTATTAATATTGTTAGAAAATTACAATGCATTGTGATTAATTGATTTAATACCAGTAGATATCAACCTCTATGGGACTATGAAGGAGAGACTCTTTTTTCAAATGAGGCTTCCTAGGAAAAGTAATTTTTGAGCTGACTTTAGAAAAAGGAATGAAAATTAACCTGATTGGTAGAGCAGAAGAAGGGCAGTCCAGAAAGTGAACAGTGTATGCTACTGAATAGATATGCAAGAGCATTGCACATTTTGAAAATTGCAAGTCATTGTGCATAGCTGGAACCAGTTTCAGAAGGAAAGTTTCTGTAAATGGTGCTAGAAAATATTCCTCAGGGCCAGTTCAGAAAGAACTATTTCAGGTTAAGATTTTTATCCACAGCCTTTATTATTTCACCTCTCAATATTCAATGGCACATGACTTTTGTAGAAAAATAATCTATGGTATCATAGAAAGTAGGTAACAAGGATAAAAATAATACTAAGATAATCATTCAGGATGTTATTATAAGACTTGGTAAGACTTACACTAATGTGAAGAAAGTCACCGGAAGAAAAAGAAGATATATGAGAGATATTTCAGAAATAGAATCAGTGGCAGGAGTAGATAGGGCAAATAACAACTTATATCAAAGAAAAGCAGAAGAGCAGATTTTTTTTTTTAACCACTTCAGAGAAACCAAAGAAGTGAGAGGGACGTGAAAAGAGTTGCATCATGGAAACCATGGAAAGCAGAGAGTGTCCAGAGGAGGGAGTCATGAGCTATTCTATGTTCTACTGAGTGTCAATGAAGAAAAGAGCAAATTAAAATTAGTCTATAGATTTTGAAGGTGTGATAGCATTCATAACCTTTGTTACAGCATTCCAGTGGGATGATCATAACTCAAATCATATTTCATTTCATTTAAGTATGAATGAGAAGTGGTGAACTGACAATGTGACTATAGAAAACATTAAAAAAATGAACAAAAACACAGCAGCAACTTAGAGCAAGAAGTAGTATTTTCCAGGGCGCCTGGGAGGCTCAGTTGTTAAGTGTCTGCCTTTGGCTTGGGTCATGATCCCACAGTCCTGGGATCGAGCCCCGCATCGAGCTCCCTGCTCAGTGGGAAGCCTGCTCTCCCTCTCCCACTCCCCCTGCTTGTGGTCCCTCTCTCACTGTGTCTCTCTCTGTCAAGTAAATAAAATAAAATAAAATAATAAAATAAAATAAAATAAAATAAAAGTAGTATTTTCCAGAGAGACTTGAGGCACATGAATATTAAAATGAAAGAGCAAACCTATATATAAAGTAAATGTCAAGACAGAATAGGGGATCACAATAGAGTGGGACCCCTGAGGCCATAAAGAGAAATGGGTTCAAAACACTGAAGAAGGTACTGCCTCTTCCACTGAAGAAAGTAAAAAAGAAACAAGAATGGAAGGACTATACCTACACATAGAGGTAATTGTGGGTCAAGGGAGGCAATTAAATCTCTATGTCTTTATTTTTTTCTTTAAATATGAAGAAAAAGTAATTGTCAGAAAGTTATAGAGGCAGAACAGTGGTACAGGGAAGGGTTCAGAACTTTAAAATGGGACAATGTTTGGAAATATTTTAATTTGAGTTAACCCAATACAACATTAATTAGAAAAAAAATGTAACCAGTCAGCATTTAAAATTCTAGAGGTTCCTTAAAACCATAAAATGGAACTGGTTTCAGAGAGTTTGTATGTTCATTGCTAAATTTTTTTCTGGTCAGGGTTTCATTGGATGGGGTAGTGTGTAGGAAGAGGAACCTGAATGTGCATTGTAGTGATCAACAATTAAAATTTTTCAGGATTAGGTGTCAGAAAAGGATAATAAGTTGAGGATCTTTTCAACACTACATGAGGTCTTGGCCTTGGAAAGAAAGTGGTGGCAAGATGGAACTGACAGGTTGTCATAAAAATAATTTGGTTACAAAATTAAAGATCTCAGTGAGAACAAGGATCAGCTTGTCATCATAAAGAAAATTAACTATGAGTTGAGAAGGTAAAATATTTGAGCTGACATTTTCTGAAAGGGATCAGTTTGACCAGACCCATCAAAATGTCTATAGAATTCATTGCTATGATGGTGTAAAGGTAAAAGCCACTGAGAGAAAATGGTAAATTAACTCTACTTGCAGTCTTCACGTTTAATCTAGTTTTACCTCTTTTGATACCAGCTCACAGGACCTACTTTTTTTTTTTTTTTAAGATTGTATTTATTTATTTACTATTTGACAGAGAGAGAGAAAGTACAAGCAGGGAGGAGGGGCAGAGTGAGAGGGAGAAGCCAGCTCCCGGCTGAGCTGGAAGCCCGACGTGGGGCTTGAGTCCAAGCCCCTGGGATCATGACCTGGGCCGAAGGCAGATGCTTAACCGACTGAGCCACCCAGACACCCCATGACCTACTCTTTTAAAATCTTCCCAGAACCATAACAAATGTAAGTAAAATAATCTAACTTCAAAATTGGAATCGATTTAGAATAATGAGTATATAAAACCTGATTCCTCAATATATTATTCATACTTAGTAAGTCAGTTTTTTTTTTATTCTCAATTTCTTTAATTTTAAAAAATTGTGGTAATGTTTTACCAAATTCAGTTATTTTAAAAGTAAAGTTATACCACATGTCAAAACACTATGTATCCTATATCAATGTTTCCAAATATTAGGTATGATTTTATTTATCTTCATCAGCAACAGCATATTCAAAGTTGGATTATCCATACAAAATAAACACAGATGTTCAAAATTAAGACTGAGTCTAATCAACTTTGATTGATCTCTTCTCCACCCAGGACCTACGAATTTACTGAAAATTGTTAACAGATTATCATGGAGCAAAACTTGAATTGCTTCTTTTAAAATCTGTCTCCATATTAATGCATGCTTGGTTTTTCTTATAAAAAGGCTATACCAAGTATATGTAAAATTTTGTTCTTCCCAGCAAATAATGATTGCTATTGGTCTTGTTTTCAATAAGAAGAGTAAAAAGTGTTAATTATCAGAATTTAAATCAGTTTGGGATTGTGTTTACCCGTATGTGATAGAACTGTAACCTCCCTCCCCCACCCAGTGACTCCTCACATAAGGAAACATGTAAAGGCAAGCAACCCAGAGCTGTAGCAAAGTTTCCATGGCATCAGCAATGTCCACGAGCTCCTTCTTTCCACTTTGCCATCTTTAGTAAATGACTTTTATTTTCACAGTCATCTTGGGGTTGCAAGATGGTGTTCTACCTATGGCTTAATGTTTGCAATGCCAGACTAAATACAGGAATAAATAAGCAACAAAGGGAAATAAGTGATGCTTGTATCAAGAAAGCAAATTTTCCCAGATGTTCCCAGCAGAAAATTCATTGGAAATAACTGTATTTCATGACAGGACTAAATTGCAAAGGAGTCTGAGGAATGTAGTTTTTCAAACTGGGCACTATGTTACCTTTTATAAAATATGGACACAGAATAGTTATTGAGGAGGCAACCAACAGACCACTAGGGTCAGCCACAACAAATGTGCAGGCATTCTATGATGATACCAAAAAATAATTAATTAATTAATTAATTAATAAGAAAAAGAAAAAGACACATGAAATATTCTACGTAATCACTGAGAGTTACAAATCCACTTAAAAGTTTTATGATTATCCATTGATTCTTTTTCTTTTTTAAAGATTTACTTATTTATTTTAGAGAGAGAGAGCACAACTGGGAGGAGCAGAGGGAGAAGGAGAGACAATCCCAAGCCGACTCATGCTCAGCACGGAGCCCAACTCAGGGCTCTATCTCATGACTCTAAGACCATGACCTGAGCCAAAACCAAGAGTCAGACACTCAACCAACTGCACTATCCAGGTGCCCCTGTCCAGTGATTCTTAATATCAAATAGTAGTTAGGTATATGCATATTAATGTACTGTTTAATAGTATGTTTTGAACAAATTATTTTTTTCTAAAATAAAATTCAGATTTGTATGCCTATCATATTTGAAACTTCTAATTTAGGCTCAGAATTTCTGCAAATACTGTTACCTTATATTGTTTGCCTTTAAATAGAACTTTTAGTCTGTGATGCAAGTACTTTTGATGATAAACTGTACAAAATGAGTGTTCCGTTTGTCAGTGAAATATTTCAGAGCTATGCCTAGTAATGAATATCAAAGTGACTGTTGTTAACTGACCTGAGAAAAATGTTGCAGTCAACCACTGTCAGACCCTTTTAGTAGATATTGCTGGTTTCTGACTATTAGGTACAGAAGATGGGAGATATATACAACTTCCCAATATTGCGAACATGGAACGTGCTACAATGAAAGTAAGCCTCTGGGGACTCTGATAAACATACAAATATTTGTTACCAAGCATGTACAAAAATAATTATGTAACTTATTCCATAACATTGATACTTGTTCTATCTTAGGCACTCATAAATATGTTCAAACTTCCAGTTCACTCTAAGGCAGATAAAATGATAAACCGATGGCAGGATCAGCCAGCCTTCTACTTGGATCAGGAATTAAGAGTTTTTGGTTAAGAACAAGATGGAGATATGGAGAGATTGGGAGAGAGAGAAAATGAATGTATGTGTACTGTGGTAAATGTACTATACCATCTTCCTAGATAGCTATATATCATAACCATAATTTATTTCCCTCAAATAAAAGTTTTAATGTTTATCACTTTAATTATGAGCCTTCTGCCTCATATTAGTAATGTGAAATGAGCTTATATAGGAGCTCTAAAGTATGAGTTCCTGATTAAGGGGTTTTAAGTGCCAATTAACCACCTCTGAATTGTATATTCCTAATTAGGGTCCAACAAATAGTATCTAACCATCCCAAGGGTGCATATTAATTCTCTCTCTCTCTCACACACACACACAAACACACACACCACTCTAAACACTAAGGTATCCTAAATTTCAGACATAACCAGTGACCTGTATTGGTCACAAAGCTACTATGACCATTGTACTGCACAATAGCAAGGGATTGGATATAGGACATAGGCACTACTCACAGGGCTCTCTAGCGCCTGCTTGAGGCCGTGGCAGGCCAAGTGAGCACCAGAATGTCTGAGAAGGAGAGCAAGAACACATTGTATGTGAGACCAGCCACTTTGCCTGAGGCTAGTCAGTATCCCAAGTCTCACTGTGGCTCTGAGAACCTCATCACCTTTTGGGTCTTGGACTTTCAAGACTTTTTTTCTTTAGTTTATGGTCTAAAGTGTCATGAATTGGCCATCAGATGCCTCCCTAATCCTCTTTCAAGTCTCATGTGATTTATCAAGTATATTTTATAATTTGTGGTTTTAACTTTTGGACATTTTCATGTTTCAAGTGATTTCTGAGATTTCAAGGTGTCATTATAGTCTGCAAAAAATATTTGACAGTATAATGAAACATGTTTGTTGAAAAAATTACTTTCACATTTTGGATTGTAGAGTCAATATAATTACTTTATATTCATACCTGAAGTATTAAAATATTCCCATTTGGAATTCACTATAGCAGTAAATTTGAACCTGGCAGTACTGGTATTTAAATATAATACAAACTATGAAAAAAAAAACAAGCAATGTAAAGACTTTACATGAATATTTCAGTTGTTTTACCATATGTGTCTCCAATAAAAATATAACTGTTGCTTAGACAATTACTGATGGTATGCCATAAACTGACACTATAAAAACTATTTTCACTCAGTTAAAAGCTTGCTGTGCATTGCATGGTAATTTTCACTGACAATGAGAAATCAACATATTTTATAATAATTACTTACCCCATTAAAATTTCAAATAGAAACATTTAGCATACTTAAATCTGATTGTTACAGCTATCATCCACAAAAAGCTGACATTAGGGTTAAGATATTAAAAATAAATCCCCAAAATACCTACTTTCTTTTAATATTCAAAATATGTTGCAAATCTCAGAATGATAATGCTACTTTATATTTTATAGTATATATTATATTGTTTAGTTGTTAAAATAGTTGCTTGGACTAAAATTACAGAAACAAGCACATTTTTTTTTATCTGTTACTCAAATGTCACTTCCTCCTCACTAGTAGGTGGTCAGCTCTCCCTTGAAGATTATTAACTGTTCTCATCGCAGCCTTACTACTAACCTGGTTTATTGACTATTTGAAGTTCTAGCAACTGCTACTTAACTGACTGAAGGTGACAGCTGAGATGTTTAAGAGTTTTATTTTGTAATTATTTGTTTAGTTTTGGGAACTTTGGCTCTCTATTGCCTCAGAATACACACTTCACCAGGATATCTAGAAGGGGCATATTCAAGTTACCACAAGCTCTAACTATTGGTTCCAGGTAGAACCCGTGGTCTCTTATGGTATATCTTTCCAGTTAAATAGTTCAACACTTTCTTGCTCTCAGGTGGTTTGTTTCCCAGAGTCCAGAATCTTCCCCTTGTAATTTAACTTCAAAAGTGTGCCCTTGGTGCTTGGGTGGCTCAGTCAGTTAAGCGTCTGACTTCAGCTCAGGTCATGATCCTAGGGTCCTGGGATGGAGCTCCGCCTTGGGCTCTCTGCTTAGTGGGGAGTCTGCTTCTCCCTCTCCCTCTGTGCACTCCCTTTCTCTCTCTCTTTCAAATAAATAAATAAATGAACCTTTGAAAAAATAAAGTGTGCCCTCTACATGTATCTGCCTGAAATCCTTTTTCTATCTGAGCACTATTGTTCCAGTTAATTTCAAAGCGGCTCCTTAGCTCTTAAAGTGATAAGTACCTTGATCAAAACAGGCACTGAGGTAAGTATGAAGGAGGGATTATACTTAACATTTCAGTTTTAATTATTTTTAATTGCTAGAGACACATCCAAATATCCCTTCAATCTGTGTCTTAAACTCTAATGGGTATTCCAAGAAACCTGGTGAGCTTGTTAGAAAGGCAGATAATCAGGCCCCACCCCAAACTTAACTGAATCCAAATCTGCAGTTTAACCGGATCCCCAGGTGATTCATATTCACATTAGAGTTTGAAAATCAAACTCCATTTTTATTTGTCTACAGAATCAGAGAATACTTGAATCAAACTTGAGCATGTATCATGATTTTTCAGATATCTAACACTACATGTGTATAGTATTCATTTTCCGAATGACACTTTCTTAGGGAACACTCAATTTTCACTAGTTATTTTGAGTTCTGAGACAATGATTATGCTATATAAAATCTAAGGAAGAGTGTTTATCGTTGTAATAAAATAAAATATTTCAATAAATTCTATTGCCACGTTAAATATATATAATTTTCTGGTGCTGCATCATAATTAGATATGTCTCTTGCAGACCTGATTATAAATGATTTTAAGAGAGCTTTTTCTATGGAGGTAGGGATATTCAAATATCTGTTTTGGGGGCACCTGGGTGGCTCAGTCAGTGAAGTGTCTGCCTTCCGCTCAGGTCATGATCCCAGGGTCCTGGAATCCAGCCCCACATCGGGCTCCCTGCTCGGCGGGAAGGCTGCTTCTCCCTCTCCCTCTGCTGCTCCCCCTGTTTGTGCTCTCTCTGTCAAATAAATAAAATCTTAAAAAAAATTCCAACACGATTTAGAACCAAACAAAAAACCCAAATATCTGTTTTGCTCTAGGCTGTGGAGTCAGGTGTCTTGAGAAGGAATTTATTCATTCACTTGCTGTTTTGCCACTCTCCTATTCCACTCCTCTGCTGTTAAACAGAGGTACCACAACTACTCCCATTTCATTTTCTATTTTTTTGCCAAGTTTATTTATATACATTATTAGAATAAACCAAGTTATATGACTAAACAAAGGTCACATTTAACCATGTTTCACCAAAATGTGTTAAAAACTGTACAGGGATCATGGAAGGAGCAGAGGAAATTAGCTAGATTTTTTTAAATTTTTTATTGTTATGTTAATCACCATACATTACATCATTAGTTTTTGATGCAGTGTTCCATGATTCATTGTTTGCGTATAACACCCAGTGCTCCATGCAGAACGCGCCCTCCTTAATACCCATCACCAGGCTAACCCATCCCCCACCCCCCTCCCCTCTAGAACCCTCAGTTTGTTTCTCAGAGTCCATAGTCTCTCATGGTTCATCTCCCCCTCCGATTTCCCTCCTTCATTTTTCCCCTCCTGCTATCTTCTTCTTCTTTTTTTTTTCTTAACATATATTGCATTATTTGCTTCAGAGGTGCAGATCTGTGTATATTTTTTAAATATATTTTTCCATTTCAAGGGAAAGGTATATTAATATCATTATTCTGATATCATTTTTATGTATGAAATATGTTTTAAAAACATTATTGGTACTATTACCTGAAAAGGCATGGAACTTAATTTGATTTTTCTTTTCTTTCTTTTTTTTTTTTTTGGTTAGAGAGAGAGAGGGCACAAATGAGGGGGAGGGACAGAGAGAGAGGAAGAGAGAGAGCATCTTAAGTAGGTTCCATGTCTAGCGCAGAGCCGGATGCAAAGCTCGATCTCACAACCCTGCGATCATGACCTGAGCTGAAATCAAGAGTTGGAGGCTTAACAGATTGAGCCACTCAGGCGCCCCTGATTTCTAATTATTACGTATGATACATATGATTATTGTTCATATATGATATTGTTGAATAAAATACAAAATTATTTTTAGAAGATTGAATGTAAATTTAGTTCAGTTGAGTAACTATAGGTTTTTACTACCTGCCTAATAGTGCCGCCTTATTTGGAGGCGATACATTGCAAGACGCTCAGGGAACGCCTGAAACCACACATAGTACAGAACCTTATATATACTACGTTTTTTCCTACACATACATATCCATGATAAGAGTCAGTTTATAAATTAGGCACAGTAAGAGATTAACAACAATAAATAAAACAATTATAACAGCATACAGTACTAAAAGTTACAAGAATATTGTATCTTTCTCTCAAAATATCTTACTGTACTTTACTCACCCTTCTCGTGATGATATAAGATGATCAGTGTCTGTCGTGAAGTATCGTGTGGTGGAATGACGTATGCATTGGGACGTAGGTAGATTCAGGCTACAATTGACCTTCCGCACGATTCATCAGAAGGAGGATAAACTTGATCGCCCCTAGGGAAACTGCAGAAAGCGAAACCGCAGATAAGTGCGGACTACTCTACTTTGGTACACATTGTTGTAGGAAAATAAGGACATATGTATTCTTCTCAAAGAATAGAAGTTGTCATGTTCTCAAGACAGGTGTTATCTTCTTCTGAGAAAATACGTATATCTCTATGGTTATTTAGTTATCATTCTGTTCTATCTGCTGTTCTATCATTTCAACAAAACTGAAATGCAAGAAATACATCTTTAGTAATTAAAGTAGTAATTAAAATGAGTGTGAGGGAAACCTGGGTGGCTCAGTCAGTTAAAACATCTGCCTTCGGCTCTTAAAAAAAAATGTAGATTTGCCTAGTGAGTGTCTAGAAAGGTAACTTAAGGTAATATGTGAGGAAATGTAGCCAGAAAAATAGAAAGTTATTTAGAAAAAAACTCATCTCACGGTATATCTAAAATCCTAAGGATGTGAAACTTATTTTTTTGAAAAGGTAAACATGTATTTGGTATTGAATGCATTTGGTATTGAATTTGCACTCAAAGTATAACCAGTTGAAACAAGTTGTAACATAAAACTATGATGACACTGAACTGTTCAAAATAGTCTTTCTGTAAGTGAGAAAATTTGAGTATTTTCTTTGAATTACAATATGCTGGTAAAATAGGCATCCAAAACAGAACAGTGGGAAAGGGAAGTGGAGTTAGAAAAGAGTAGGGCCCTGGAACCAGATTATGAATCTGAAAACTAGTGGTAGTAATTTCACCCTTCAATGAAGTGTCAATGAAAGCTATCTCCTAGGACATCCTATCATAGAAAGGTATTAATGATCATAGACTAGAATTAACATCTGCTCTAATGGTCTTTCTAAAATATGTCTGTGAAATGTTAAATTCAAGAATTTTACATAATTTTACACCAAATTTTTCTAAAGTCGACTACCTGCTCGTAGCAAGGAGGTGTACAAGAATATCTAAAAGGGGGCGCCTGGGTGGCTCAGTTGGTTAAACAACTGCCTTCGGCTCAGGTCTTGATCCTGGAGTCCCTGGATTGAGTCCCGCATCAGGCTCCCTGCTCGGCAGGGAGTCTGCTTCTCCCTCTGACCCTCCCCCCTCTCATGTGCTCTCTCTCTCTCTCTCTCTCTCATTCTCTCTGTCTCAAATAAATAAAATCTTTAAAAAAATAAAAAAATAAAAAAAAGAATATCTAAAAGGATGCAACATGGAACAATTCAACTTCTATTTATATACAACTTTACAAAAAACAGTATTCTCTTTTCCAACATTTAACCTATAGGTATACTCTGCCTCACTGCCAACTTGAGTAAATTAGTATCCTGATGGAATAGGGGAAGTTTTGCTATGTAGGAGGTTTGAAGATAGTGCCACCAGTCTTTGTTCATTTTCATTGTACTCTACTAAGGAAAAAACATTCATAAACCAAAGGCTTGGAAATGTTGGCATAATTTTATGGAATGTCTGCCTATACATACTCTCCTATTACTTGCATAGGAAATCTTATAACAATTTTTTTCTTATTTTAAATTTTTGAAATAAAAGTTTCAGTTGGTTTTAGACCCATATCAAAAATTTTTTTAAATTGATATTTCCAATTAGTTTTCAGAAGGACAATATTAAGGAAAGATGACGACTTTCTTTCCATAGTTAATAAATTCATGCAAATTGTCTATTTCTCTGATTTCAATCTGTTGATTTTTTTTTTCTTAGTTGTTAGTGACTACCACTTTGAGCTATGCTAATCAAACCAGAAACAGTGGCATATTTAGACAAAAGTCATTTCCTTACTCTACTACAGATTAAGCTAAAATATTTTCCCAGGATAACCTGTTTCTTAGACTTGACTTGTGGCACAGTTTTAACCATAGAGATACAAGCAGCAGCTGTGCTGGAAAATAATTTGAAGACATACCTCTTCAATCTTTGCCTTTGTGCCCCTCACCCTGATTTTACCTCTTGCCTAGATATCAGATGAATACGAAAGATGTAGCAGCCATTGTGTGAACATAAAGATGAAAGTCACACGTTGAAAACAAAGAATAGGAAGACAGGATAGTGGTCCTTGAAGACATACTTGAAAAGATATAATAGCTGTGGACTTCTCATATTTGTGCTCTTTAAAACAAGAAAAAAATAAAATTCTTATTTGTTCAAGGTACTGTTTTTTACTATTTAAAAACCAAGATATTTCTAAAAGATACTCTGTCTTGATATAAATTAAACTAAATCCCAGACTTTTAAATTATTTAATCATCATTACTAATAAATATTTACAAGTTATTGTATAAACATTGTTTATTTAATCTTTACAAAATTATTTTCTTTTTGTATTTTTTAAAGGTACATGATATATTGTTGTAGTAGGAAATGTGCATTGTATATTTAAAATATGCATATATTCAGGAAGGATTATCACAGTGTAAGAGTTTGGAGACCACTAAGTTAACCATTTCTTTAGGCATCTTTTTTACAGTAGAGTATCTCTGGAGTATTAATTGTATACTGGGCCCTGTAATGCATACTAGCAAGGTAATTTAGTCAAGTAGTTAAAATATGACTTGTGTTATTGCTCGAAAGGGGATAGGGCAGTTATATAACCAGATTGCAAAAATGTTTCAGTCTTTCCTTTTCTAAACAAATAAAGTATCATACAACTAGAGTACTATGAGATGTGTGGCTTCCTGGGATACAAAGTCACAAAATTCTGCTTACTCTTAAAATCTTCCAAAAACATGGGATTTGTATATAGCTCATTGTCTTCTATTATAGTTACTTCTGTACTCTAATGGTAAGTTTTCTCCACTAAAATTTGAATTCTTTCGAATAGTGAGTAACATCATTCACTCACCATGGATCTATTACTATGCCTAATCACAGTAGGTAATAAAAAATATCTGATGCATAGATGAATACATTGATCCACTTATTTATGCAACAGATAATTATGAATAAACTTTGTGGCAGAAGATACTTCAATGCAACTGGAATAGAAAAGATGAGAAGAGAGAGTCCTAGCCTCTGAGAGCATACCATTTAGTTAGGAGGGCAGAAATCAGTGCATGATGTATTAAATTAGAAGTAAAGCTGAAGGAACTCACAGATCTTTTGGGGAGTCTGTAAAGATTGTATTTGGACAGAATTTGATGCAAGAATAGGAATTTGCCACGTGTTCCAGATAAAAGGAATCCATGCCAGGAAGGGAGAAAAGATGTGAAATCCAGAGGATCTGGCCCCTTGCAGATACTTAATAAAGATCGGTTGCACTGAGCTGAGTAAATGATTCTTACCATGATAGATTTGTTGGGCTCGGGGGAGATTTTTGGACCAGGAAGCAAGACATGTGTTTTGGCAAAGTGTAAACCGAAAATAACATTTTTTCTCTGCCAAGCTTTATGTTTAGACACAGAGTGTTTCAAAGTAGTTCATAGGAGTTTTGAGGTTTTGACGAATCTAATTGAATATGCTCTTAATGTTTGAGTATAAAGATACCCAAAATTGAATAAATTGAATATAATGCCAAGATATGGAGTTTTGTGACTCAACTGTAGCTCTTTTGTCATAGCCCCACAGGTCCCTGAAGCTCTGTTCATTTTTTTTTTTCCAGTCTATTTTTTCTTTGTTATTTTGATTGGGTCATTTCTATCATTCCATTTTTAAGTTCATTATTTCCTCTGTCTCCTTCATTCTGCTTTTACGCTGTTAAGCCCATTCACAAAGGTGTTTTTGTTTGTTTGTTTTGGCTATTATATTATTTTTAGTTTTAAAATTTCCATTTGTTTCATCCTTTATCTTCTATTTCTTTGTCGGATATTTTTACTTTTGCATTTGTTTCAATTGTGTTCATAATTGATCATTGAAGCTGACCACTTTTAACATGACTACATTCAAATCTGCATCACATAATTCTAACACCTCTGCTATCTCAGTAATGACATCTATTGATTATATTTTTAAAAATTTACTTCTTATAATGTCTTCTTTGTTCTTGCATGAAAAATAATAACTGATTGAAACCTGGATATTTTTGTATTATGTTAGGAATCTCTGGACTCATGGGTGCTAGACTCATAGGTTCTCTTTAAACGGGCTTTCTCTGACCACTCTGGTGAGAAAAGGGATGGGATACTGTCCCATTACTGACAGGTGGAGGTGGAAATACAGACTCTCCACTTACCCTTTGTTGGTACCTGAGGTGGGCGTTGTTCCTCCTTAATGCTGGTGCAGGTGGGCATTCTAGTTTCCCATACCATTTCCATGACACTGCAGTGGGGCCAGCATTCTAGTGCTGGAGATGGTAAAAGTTTGAATTCCCCATGTGGCCACTTTTAACACCATCACACTGTGGAAGGAGGGGGTGTTGTTACTGCTACTGAGGTATAACAGTCCACACTCCCCATGTTGTCATTTCTGAGACAAAGGGTGTCCAGAATGAAAACCTCAGGTCCTCCTTTGTCTTCTGTGACATTGCCCTGTTGGGAGGTTGGGGGTCTTATTACAGCCCAGCAAGTCCAGGGACCCCACTTAACCTTTGCAAGTAATGATGAGGGAGAAACCACAGGTTTGTTTTGGTTTTGGTTTTGGTTTTGGTTTTGGTTTTGGCTGTGGCTTTGGCTGCCACAAAGCAGTTATTTTCTTAAAGTTTTCTGTCATGCTAAGATGCTGTTTTTCCTAGTCTTTTGTCTAACAGAACAGACTTTTGTTGGGGTTTTATTGTGCATATCCACTGGCATTTCTAGGTTGTCAGTTTCTTCAGCTCCAACTCTGGAATGCATGAAGCAAAAAGAAATCAGAAAACAAGAGAGATGCAGCATACAAAACTTGTTGCATTGAGGGAAAAAATGTCACTTATCCAGGGTTTTTAGTTGCACTTAGTGTAAGAAATGGGGAAAAATACATCTACTCCATCTTCTCTGACACATAAAATGTATGTAAATTTTAAGGACAGGTTTCTTTTTGCTTAATAGTGCTCATACATTTTATCAACACATTGCATATATTTAATAAATCCAACAACTTTCTGGCTTTATTAGCTACTCCTAGAAAACTTTTGAGATAATAAACTAAGTCAAATTTAGGTTATACAGTAGTTGATTTTAATTAGTCTTTGTATAAGAATGTTGTATAATTTTTTTAAAAGATTTTATTTATTTATTTGTCAGAGAGAGAGAGAGAGAGAGAACATAAGCAGGGGGAGCGGCAGGCAGAGGGAGAAGTAGGCTCGCTGCTGAGCAAGGAGACTGACTGGGACTTGATCCCAGGACTCTGGGATTGTGACCTGAGCCAAAGGCAGATGCTTAACTGACTGAGCCACCCAGGTGTTCCAAGAATGTTGTGTAATTTTATGTTGATGCCAATATATTTTTTTAAATCTTGCTTTCAGAGCACTTGGATGGCTCAGTCAGTTGTGCCCAACTCTTGATTTTGGTTCAGGTCATGATCTCTGGGTTGTGAGATTGAGCCCTGTATCAGGCTTCCATGCTGAGTGTGGAAAATACTTGGAATTCTCTCTCTCCCCCCCTCTCCTCTTTACAGGATACCCATGCCACCCCCACCATGCTCTTTCTCTAAAAAAATAAATAAATAAATAAAATTTTGCTTTCATTTGTACACTTATTTTAATTAGTAACTGAAAATGGTTTACAAATTAATTTATAATTATATTTTTGTAGAAATGATAGAAATGACTAGATTGTATATTCCTGTATTTTTTTCATTTATTCACAATTGATTCATAACCACATTAGGAAGAATGAAGATCACAAAATTTATTTCCTAAATAAAATAACTATGAACTATAGTTATATACATAAATGCTTGGTTGGTGTGATTTTTAATATAATTCACAATCATTACATGTTGTCTTCAAAGAAATACAGTGGTAGAAGGTCACCATTAAAAATTAATACAACTGGGGGCGCCTGGGTGGCTCAGTCATTAAGCGTCTGCCTTTGGCTCAGGTCATGATCCCAGGGTCCTGGGATCGAGCCCCACATCGGGCTCCCTGCTCCGCGGGAAGCCTGCTTCTCCCTCTGCCACTCCCCCTGCTTGTGTTCCCTCTCTCACTGTGTCTCTCTCTGTTAAATAAATAAATAAAATCTTTAAAAAAAAAAAATTAATACAACTGTAGGGGTGGCTCAGTCAGTTGGACGTCTGCCTTCAGCTCGGGTCTTGATCTCGGGGTCGTGGGATCCAGCCCCACATCAGGCTCTCTGCTCAGTGGGGAGTCTGCTGCCCCCTCACCCTCTGCTGCTCTCCCTGCTTGTGCTCTCTCACTCTCTCTCTGTCAAATAAATAAATAAAATCTTAAAAAAAGTTAATGCAACTGCTAATTTCTTCCTCAAAAAAACCAAAAAAACAGGAAGAGTGCTAACTCTTATTTTCCTATTCTTAAGTTTTTTCCTAGATATGGGTTAGGTCAAATCTTGAATCCAATGGGACGACTAAATGACACTTGAACACCCTACTTCTATTCTGGATCTTTATAGTTAAATAAGAATATTAACTGGAAACTTCCCTTCAGAAAAAGGCATGACTTAAAATTATGGTTTTGCTTATTTAGTTGGGAGTATACCCAAGATTTATAGCTCATCTTTTTAGCGGAAATCAGAAAAATGAAACATACACAACTTGTTGCATTGAGGAAGAAAAGTCCTCCTTTCCTTAAGGAAAGGAAGATGTTTTCACTCCTTTCACTCCTGTATAATTAAGTATCTACTCATCTAAGTTAATTGGTAGTCATATAAAAATAGTTTTCCATTATAGGAACCAGAACAGCAAGCACATTATCTGGAAAGGTCTTTGTATCTGTCACCTACTTTTTTGTCAGGGCTTCAGAAGTATTGAAATAGAGGACGGGAACTGCCCTCCAGGGTTGTTTTTATAGTTGTCAGGCCTGGAAATAATATGTTAGGTGTTAGAGGACTCTCAGACATTGTGATTAATTGAAAGTGGGCTTACTGACAAAAGACTTCACAGAGTCATGTGTTAGGAGTTCATAAAATAGCTTAGCTTTACCTGTCTTTTGTACAACCTGCTAGCACATTGCAAACATTCTGCGGAAAACTGATTACAATGAAAAAGAAAATCTTCGCCTTTGGCATAAACAATACTTTATAATTTTTGACCAAATATATAATTATAGAGTTACATGGTATATATTTAGTTATATTTATATATACACCCACATACAATCACATATTACTCTCATAATATTTAGTTTTCCATGCTTACCAGAGTTACAAAGAAAATCAAGCTTTCTTGTGACTCCAAAGAATTTCATGATGTCCAGGCTATAATTAATTAAGCCAATAAATCTTAACAAATATCAGCTAGGCTAAAGTATGTAGGAAAAAGCCATTGAAACAGCTGTCTTCCAGCACTGTTATTAAATAAATAAAATATAATTAAGTCTGAATATTAGATGAGCAAAAAAGAACCATTTCTTTTAAAAATGTTTATGTTAACCTCTCAAACAGCATCACGCTGGTAATAAAAATGACAGATGACAATATAGAAGGGAGCAAAAAGCAAATCTCATTTGTGAGATTGAAGGAAGGCTTGTAGATCAACTCCAGAAATGAAGCTACTAAAATTGAGACAGCAGGTCCATCCACCCTGCTTACCACTCTCCCTGCCGAAATGCCCAATGGACTATTGAATTGTATGAAATTAAAGTAAACTTTGTTTACCATAAAGTATTTTCCACTGACAGAGTGTATTTAATTTGTATTTATTACTACTAAATACTTTTAAAAGGGACGCCTGGGTGGCTCAGTTGGTTAAGCGACTGCCTTCGGCTCAGGTCATGATCCTGGAGTCCGAGGATCGAGTCCCACATCGGGCTCCCTGCTCAGCGGGGAGTCTGCTTCTCCCTCTGACCCTCTCCCCTCTCATTCTCTCTCTCAAATAAATAAATAAATAATCTTAAAAAAAACTTAAATACTTTTAAAAGTATATTAATGACAGTTACATATGCTTGAATACCTTTGGATAGTCTGGATACATTCAATCCCCATCCCAACATCATGGCCTCGAATCTGGGACTCTAACTGAATGGGTCTTCATTTAAAATTTTCTTCATTATGATTTTTTGGAATTAATGTAGGATTTTAAAGTATATTAACATATCATTTATGTTGATTATTGAGGTTTTTAACCCCCATCTTAAATTTTGTAGCTGAGATGAGGGCCTCAGTGATCTCACACATGCTCAGTATATGGAGTTGATGGATGGAGAACTTGACTCTAAAATAGAGCCCGACTCTTTTTCCTTCAAGGAGTGACTCTTTCAATGCCTTAGGGTGGCAAGGAGAGAGAGTGGAGACAAATATGTCCTATATCACTGACCTTTTGTATCTCCTCTTGACCTTGGCTGTCAGAGCTCTCTGCTCAATATTGACTTCTCTGCATCACACACTCCATGTTTAATCTCATGGAAGGGGTATGAGTGTGTGTGTGTGTGTGTGTGTGTGTTTCTTTAGACATAATTATATGGCACCTCAGCACATATTCCTGTTATGAGAGATCTCATTGTGGCTCAGCTTCTCAAACTCCCCTTCCTCTTTGGCATGGTCTTGCCTGTCAAATATTCCCCATTGGGTGTTATCATTGAGGTTCATTCATTAGCTCCCTTTCCAAGTGTAAACTTGACCCATGAGAACCATTCTATACACATACATGCACACACTAATATTTTAAGGATTCAATATGCTAGTGATTTCACTAAACATTTTTAAAAGAAAATTTCTAATTTAAAGCTGAGAACTTGGTATCAGTGAAAACAAGAATGAAACAAATAGGTTTAGACTAGTGTTGGAAAGGAATTTTAAAGAAATGCTTTAATATTTAATACATAAAAATATTTATACTATCTGGCAGAATATCCCCCTCTTTCCATTAAATAATTTGCCCATTCTGGTCATTCATGAAAATTACCTCATCACTGCAGTGCAAATTTACTTCATTTTTACAAAATAAGTCATTTTTTGTGCCCCAGAAACTATATAGAAGTCCATAACACTTTTCAATTAGGATTGGAATTTTAGTAATTGTTGTAAAAGCGAAGAGCAAATTTTAATATAGTGTATGTTAACTGTACTCTATGGCATTTTTAATTACATTATTCCAAATATATTTCACAACAGTCCATTGAAATAGTTATTATTGTTTTACAGTTACATTTGAAGTGCTGGGAGGTGAAATGTTTTTTCTCAAGGTGACATAGCTTTTAGTGTCACATTTTAAATCTTAACTCCAATTCTTTGCCCAGAGTAATTCTTTGCTTTTTTTTTTTGTTAAAGATTTTTTTTTTTTTTATTTATTGAGAGAGAGAGAGAGCATGAGAGGGAAGAAGGTCAGAGGGAGAAGCAGACTCCCCGCTGAGCAGGGAGCCCGATGTGGGACTCAATCCCGGGACTCCAGGATCATGACCCAAGCCCAAGGCAGTCGCTTAACCAACTGAGCCACCCAGGCGCCCCTAATTCTTTGCATTTAATTGTAACAATCTATGAAGAATAATATAGGAGGAACCTTATAAAGACGGATTATTTTCAAACTGGTTTTCTACTTCTTTTTCTGTGATGATGCTTGTAATTACAGGTATGATATTTTATAACCTAAAGGTTTCAGACAATAGCAAAATTTATGTGGAAATGCATCTGAAGCCAAATACGCATTTCTAGGTCTGTGACACTACATTGTATTCTCAAGGTGACTAAGTGGAAATGTCACTGCAGAGGGCCTATCTGAGGCATGTAAGTACAGCATATTGTCTAGCTTTCTTTTCTCTGCTTATCTCCTGTGGGCCCTCAAGAAACAAAATTTGGGGTTGAAGTATTAGCCTCAGCAGATCCACTTATTTGATTAGTGTCCTGCCTGCTCTGCTTTTACTCAGGTTCATTGATCAAGATGATTGCATTCTCTGTCCTTTGCTGTGCAAGTCAGGCAGAGGAAAGGGATCCTTTGCTGAGATGTGAGTCCTCAGGGCAGGCACATGTCTTTCAATGCACAGTCAACTGGCTAGTTCACCATGGTGTTCAGTAATAAAAATAATAAAATGAGTCAAATGGCCCTTCTGTTAGAAGGAAATTCAACTCTACTCTGAATTCCAGCCAGTAAAGCTGGTCTTTGACATAGTATTAGATGGTGGAATAATTTCCCCAAAGAGCAGACAGTTGATCCATAGCTTGGAGAATTTTAAAGTGAAATGAACACAGCCTGATAAACAAGAAAAAAAGAAAACCTTGTGCTGTCCAATAGCCACACGTAAGCTTGTGGCTTGGCTTTTATCATAGCAAATTCAACTCTGTTGTACTTCAACTCCAAAGGAAAAACAGATTTTTATCTTTTTAGTGTTTGGAGAAAACATATCAACTTCAGTTACAATACAGTAGAAGCATATTAAAAATTTTATACATCTCACACCAAAATACATTAGTCAAATGCTTACCAGGTTTAAATATGTTGTTAACATAAGGACTCCAAGCATTTGATAGAAAATGTTGAAATATGAGATGTTTATTTTCCCAAAGGAAAATCAAAGCATATTCTGAGTTTTTGTGAAGAGATATACAATGCCGAGGGCACCGAGCAGGCAGGTGATTTTTTTGCAGAGATTTTATGTGAATTCACAGACTAACAAAATGAACAACTACCTAATTAATTTTGGTTGTTACAAGTGAAAATTTGCATTTAATGAACAGGCTAATAAAATCAGTAAAATTTAAATTAAGAAATACTGTATGCTAATAAGAATAAGAATTAGTTCTATTACAATTCATTAACTTTTATTTTCCACATTTTTACAGTAAAATATATCATCCTGAAAATATTTCTGAACCTTTAGTATTAATGTTTCCTTAAAAAAACATGATTTTAAAATGTCATTACTGTGTCTGCCTCAATCTTCTTCTTAGTATAGTAAAAACGTATATAATTAGAGCCGCAAATGCATAGTTCATGATAATGAAACTTAAGTTTCATTACATAAATGCTTCCTGAGCACATTAATGGTTTAAACAACATTTCATATGGGATCTAATTTAAAAGAAAACAGTATTTTTGAGGCCTTCATTGTATATGAACAAATAACATTTAAGTACAATATTCCTTTGTCTCTATTAATTCTAGTAAGACTTCTACTTAGTTCCATCTTATTTACCAAAAAGGCCAGGATGAGACTAAACTCACTAATTTTTCAAAAAGCATCGCTTCATACAGTCTGTTATTTATTTACTTATTTATTTGCGAGAGCATGAAGGGGGGTTGTGGTGGGCGGGGTAGGAGGGGCTGAGAGGAGGGAGAGAGAATCTTTCTAAGCAGGCTCCACCCCCAGCACCAGAACCAGAAGCGGAACTCGATCTCATGACCCTGAGATCATGACCTGAGCCGAAATCGAGTCTGTCGCTTAACTGATGGAACCACCCAGGCACCTCAGCGCCTGCTATTTTAAAACTGGTTTCTTCCCTTCAAATTTATTCATACTGGTCACATTTTATGTATGTGTGAATATATTTCTTCTCTAAAACATGATGCTCCTCAAAAATATGAATTTAACTATTGTACTTTTTACTGGGATAACCTTTATCAATATTAAAGGAAATCTTAAATCTAGTATCATACCTCAGAATCTGCTTGTTTTCAGTGGACATATTAAAGTAATAAACTTTTGCATATGAGACTTTTTAAATGTATGTAGACATATCTTCCCAATCTGTCACTGTTTTGTCAATTTCCTTCTTGTTTCCTCCTTGCTAGGGAGAGCCTACTT
Source organism: Callorhinus ursinus (assembly GCF_003265705.2). Taxonomy (NCBI): domain Eukaryota; kingdom Metazoa; phylum Chordata; class Mammalia; order Carnivora; family Otariidae; genus Callorhinus; species Callorhinus ursinus. Next base: position 19,450,922 of record NW_027397069.1, on the reverse strand, counting down.
TAGCCAGCCTTTTCCCCCAAGTGCATGATTTTAAAATATTTATTTTCTTTTAAAATTTTTTTCTTTTTGTTTGACAATTTAATTTACCTACATTTTATTTAAAGTATTAAATGAGATACAGGGGTAAGATTTTTTTAAGATTTCATTTTAGAAGTTTTAAGTTTATAGCAAAATGGAGAGGAAGGTGCAGAGATTTCCCATATACTCCCTGCCCCCACACATCTGTAGCCTCCTTATTACTGACATCTCCCACAAAAGTGGGATTTTCATTACAATTGATGGACCTAACTTTATATCATAATCATCCAAAGTCCATAGTTCACATAAGGTTCACTCTTGGTGTTGTACATTCTATCAATTTGGGCAAAGTTAGTGACACATATTCATCATTATAGTATCATACAGAGTATTTTCATTGCCCTTAAAACATCTTCCACTTATTCATCCTTCCCACCTCCCTGACAACCCTCATCTTTTTACTATTTTCATAGTCTTTTCAGATTGGCTTCTTTCATGAGCAGCACGTGTTAAAGTTTCCTTCATGTCATTTCATGGCTTGATAGCTCATGTCTTTTTAGCAAAAAATAATATTCCATTGTCTGGATGTACCACAATTTATCCATTTACCTACTGAAGAACATTTTAGTTGGCTTCGAAATTTTGACACTAAAACTGGTAAACATCCATGTGCTTCTGGTTTTTGTGCAGTTATCAGTTTTCAACTCTTGCACAAACACCAGGGAGGACAATCCTGGGTCATATGATTACAGTATATTTAGGTTTGTAATAAACTACCAAAGTGGCTGTATCATTTGTCATTCCCACCAATAATAAGTCAGAGTTCCTGTTACTCCACATATTCAGCATTTGGTGTGGTCAGTGTTCTGGATTTTGATAATTCTAATAGTGGTGCAGTGGTATTTTATTGTTGTTTTAATTTGCATTTTCCTGATAACATATGGTGTGGAACATCTTTTCATATACTCATTTGATACCTCTATGTCTTATTTGGTGAGGTGTCTTAAATCTTTTTATTTTTATTGTGTCACTCTTTTTATTTTATTGTGTCACTTGTGTTTTGATGTCTTATATAAGAAACCATTGCCTGATACAATATACTTCTATGTTTCCATAGAAAAGTTTGCCAGTTTTAATTATTATATTTAGGTTTGTGATTCACTTCTTTTCTTTCTTTCTTTCTTTCTTTCTTTCTTTCTTTCTTTCTTTCATGTTGTAAGAAGTAAGGGACCAACTTCATTCTTTTGTGTGGATATCCCATTGTCTTAGCACCATATTGTTAAAAAAATATATCATTTCCCCTTTTAATTGTCTTGGCACATCTGCCAAAAATCAATTGACTATAAACATAAGAGTTTATTTCTAAACTGTCAATTCCAGCTTATTGATCTATATGCCAGTCCTTATGCTGGTACCACACTGTCTTGATTACTGTTGTTTTATAGTAAGTTTTGGAATCAGGGAATATGAGTCTTCCAACTCTGTTCTTCTTTTCAGTATTTTCTGGCTATTCTGGGACCTTTGCATTTCCATAGGAACTTCAGCATTAGTTTACCAATTTCTGTAAGAAAGCACCTGGGATTAAGATAGGGGATGCACTGAATCCATAGATCAATTTGAGCAGTATGTGATTGTAACAATATTAAGTCTTTTAATCCATGACCTTGAGATGTCCTTCTATTTATTTAGTTCTTTTGTGATTTTGTTCAAATATATTTTGTAGTATTCATTGTGTAAGTCTTGCACTTTTTTTGGTGAAATTCATTAAGTATTCTATTCTTTTGATGTTTTTGATGTTTAATGGGATCGTTGCCTTAATTCACTTTTAGGTTATTCACTGTTACTAGAAATATACTTTATTTATATATCAATCTTTTATCTTGCAATGTTACTGAACTCATAAGTTATTTTGTAGATTCCTGAGGGTTTTCTATGTACCAGATCATGCCATCTGCAAAAAAGCTAATTTCTTCTTTGTTTCTAATCTGGATGCCTATGATTTCTTCCTTTTGCCTAATTATCCAGGATAGAACTTCTAGCAGACATGTTGAATAAAAGTAGTGAGATGTTCTTTCTCAGTATGAGCAAATTCCATTTTATTCTTAGTTTGTTGAGTGTTTTTTTTTAATCATTTTATCAAGAAAAGTTATTGGACTTTACCAAATAGTTTTTCTGTGCCTATTGAGGTGGCCACACGGGTTTTGCTTTCTATTCTGTTAACATGATGTGTTCTATTGATTCATAAATTACTATTCTTGAGTGGCTTTTCATGCTTACCCTGTGTGCTGGTTGGTCTGTGCTATAGACCAAAATATGCTTTAGCTGTACAATCTTCATATGCTGTTCAGTGTCTAAGCTTATGGGGATATAATATTAGTAAGGCAGCAAATTTGGACTCAGGGCCAAACCATGTTTTCCAATGTCTTTTTGTTATTGGTAATAAAGAGGGTATTCTTAGCTCTTGTTGACCAGTATATCAGTTTCTCCTATGGCTTAAAATTTGAGGTGAGAAAGGTGTGTTTAATTGGTTCTTTTCACAATGCTGTGAATCAGATATTTCCAGTGGCTACTAACTATGAATCTAAGGTATAACTTCATTTTTTCCAGTTTCAGTAATAATTGCATTGACTTACCATTTAGGTCAAGTTAAATATCGCCACAATTTAAATATTATCCTCAAATAACATCTATTTAAAATTGGCATTTAAATGATAATCACTGAGCAGAAATTATATTAAATTGAAGGATTGCTTATCCTGATCTACCCAAAAATAAATTTGCAGTTATTTCATGCATTTCTACTTTCTGAGAACTGACATTTTTTGTATTAGTAAAATTAAAGTTAAAATATTTTAAATTTAACACAGAACTGAATGCTACCAGGACACTACATTAAATGTTAATTTTACTCCTATTAATTTTATAGTTTTCATTAAATTAAATAATTTTTTTTTCATAAATTAAAAAAACAATTTATAAATTTGCATTAATTTTATACTTTCATAATAATTTATGCATAAGATGTTTTAAAATGATGCTCCATATTTATAGATATTAAGTAACAATACACTTTAGAGTATGTCAATGAGAATTATGTAAGATTTCTTTTTTTTTTTCTTTTCCTTAGAGAGAGAGAACATGGGGGGAGGAGGCAAAGGGGGAGAGAGAGAGAATCTCAAGCAGGTTCCATGCTCAGCAGCTCAGAGTCCGATGTAGTTCCTAATCCCAGGAACCTGAGATCATGACCCAAGCTGAAATCAAGAGTCGGACGCCCAACTGACTGAGTCACCTGGACGCCCAAGATTTCTGTTTATGCCAGTTTCTCACATTAATCAAATTTGAGAATCTTTGCTCTGACTAATCTAGACTACTTGCATATCTCTGTGCTGGTCTAAATTCTTAGTGTTTATTGCTATGTCATCCCTTTCTGACTCAGACTGCCTGGTGGATCCCTACTGCTCCTTTTAGGTGGTTCCAAAAGCTGTAGTCATTCTCTAGCTCCCCACCAATCTTTACCATGCATCCCATGGGTGTGTCCATGTGCATGCAGGTGTGTGCGTGTACGCACACACGTCTTTGATTTCTAGTCTGTGTTCCTATTGTGTATTTTAACATCTATATCACTTACCCAATTCTCTTACTTATCATTAACTCATTTATCTCTCTTCTTATGTTAAAATTTCCTTAAGAACAAGAGCCACGTCTCACTGTGCTATCTTCCTTTCCCAGCTTACTACTTAGTCCAGAGTACATTTTCTTGATTATGAGTTGAATTAAGTAAACTAATGATCAGTACTATGCAGTTTTAGAATGAAGTGCTATAAAATGGCGTCATGAGGTTTTGCTTTTTCATATGTTAAGGAATGTGTAGAAATATTTTTTTCCTAAAAATGTAGGAAAGGCATATTGCTTTTTAGAACATATTATACATTTTATTTTATTTTTTATTTTTTAAATTTATTTATTTATTTGACAGAGAGACACAACGAGAGAGGGAACACAAGCAGGGGGAGTGGGAGAGGGACAAGCAGGCTTCCCATGGAGCAGGGACCCCGATGTGGGGCTCGATCCCAGGACCCTGGAATCATGACCTGAGCCGAAGGCAGACACTTAATGACTGAGCCACCCAGGTGCCCCCACATTTCATTTTAAATAGTCAGTTTTCTAATAAGGAATTAATGCCTTTTTATAAGCTAGAAAATGTTATGATCTAAAAAGAAATATATTTTAACTGTCTTTATACTATTCATTTTAATTTTGTAAGTTTGCTATCAATACCCATTGTAATAACAGAAAATCCAATTCTGATTTATAGATAACTTAGTGATTCCAGTTTTCTCATTGAAATGCAGCTTATTTCCCTAGTGAAAGAACACTGTTTTAAAGTAAATTACCATTTCTACTAATGTCATCAACTCTATTTACACAGTAATGCAATTTATTGCTCTCCTAATATGTGTCAAGCATAAGCTAACTACCAGATACAAAAATGGAAACTTTATATTCTTTATATTCTTTGTGCATCAGGAAAAAAAGAACAAATAAATACCTAAAATACAAAGATATGAAATACAGAAATATGTATAGAGAACAAGAGCCAAAATCAATTCTAATGTAGCTAGAGCAAGGAATATTTTGCTGTTGTTTTGTTTGTTTGTTTGTTTTAACCTGAATTAGATTGAAGGATATGAAACAATGAAGTAAGTCAAGAGCCATGAGGAAGAGCCTTGAAGACAAATGGAATAATAAGTGAAAGGAACTGAAGTGAGAGAGAAGTTGATGTGTTGAAAAATTGTAACTGGTATAATTGTAATTGGTCTATAGCTGAGCTGTAAGGTCCTCTTGGTGGGAAAGTAAATACTAACAAAGGAGAGTCAGTTTAGTAGGCTTAATAATGACACCCCAAAATAGATGCATGCCCTAGTCCTTGAAGTCTGTAAATTTTACCTTATATGGGCATAAAGGTCTTTGCAGATGTGATTAAGTTAAAGATCTTGAGATGAGATTTTACCAGATTATCTTGGTGTTCTCTACATGCAGTCACATGTATCATCAAAAGAGGGAGGCAGAGAAAAAAATTTGAGACACACAGACAAGATGATAATGTGGACACCAAGGCAGAAATTGTGGTGATGCAGCCACAAGCCAAGGAATGGTGATAGCTACCAGAAGCTGAAAGAGGCAAGGAATGGATTCTCTAGAGCATCTGTGGGGGCGGGGGTAGGGCACAGCTCTGCTGTCACCTTGATTTCAGCCAAGTGGAATTAGTTTTGGACTTCTGGCTTCCAGAACCATAAGAGAAGAAATTTTTGTTATTTTAAGCCATCAAATTTGTGCTGATTTGTTACAGCAGCCCCAGGAAATAAACAGTTGGTAAGGGCCAACTCCAGTGGAAACTTGCATGATAAGCTAAGTAATTGTACTATACCACTGGTTATTTAAAAAAAATAATAGAGGTCTTATAATCATAAAAATAAAGTAACAAAAAATACATCTTCAATTACAAACCAAATATATAATCTTACCATGTATGTTTTTTAAAAATCAGGTAATTTTTATATTAATCATTCTGTCTACCTATATCTATACACATTAAATTTTTATGTGTCTTTGTGCTTTTTTTACTGAAGAGGTTATGAAATTTACCTTTTAGGTCATTTTTTTAAAATTTTTTTTTAAGATTTTATTTGTTTGACAGAGAGAGTCACAGCAAGAGAGGGAACACAAGCAGGGGGAGTGGGAGAGGGAAAGGGAGAAGCAGGCTTCCTGCCGAGCTGGGATCCCGAAATGGGGCTCGATCCCAGGACCCTGGGATCATGACCTGAGATGAAGGCAGATGCTTAATGATTGAGCCACCCAGGTGCCCCTAGGTCAATTTTCTTTTGACAATTTTATCAAATCTATCAATATGCCACGGGAAAATGTACAAACACATAAAATATCATACACAAATTTTATGCCTTAAAAAATTGATGAAACAAAACCATTCACTCCATGGGAATTCATAAAAACTTTGGTTGGGATAGACTTTAAAACAAGAAATCAGTGTTAAAACCTGCAAAATCAATGTGTAACCATTTCAGAATTTATTTTGTAATACTTACCACTAGTGAACCAAGAATAAAGAAAGAGCACACTGTACCGTTTGCTGATAGTGAGTTAAAGTGCAAAACAATTTGATTTTACTCCCCTTCTAACTAGCAACATGACTTCAAAGAAGTGACTTTAAGGTTTTCTATTCAAAATTCTCATTTATACATTGCTGCAGTTACATAAGTATTGTGCAAGGCCTGTTTCAGTTTGAATCCTCTACTTTTCTCTAACTACAATGTTTTACTTTTCTAGGTAGAGAAGAAGGACCAGACAACAATTTTAGAACAACTTAACTATTCTGGAAATGCTGACAAGGTTCAATGCAGTTAAAGCAGTCAAGAAGGAAGTGAACTGTGAAACAATTGGCATTGTCATTCTTTTCTACCAGTTCTGAGAATATTGTTAGATTATGACATAGAGACTTACTTCCTAAGAGCATATATATACATATATATATATATGAGCATAAATAACTTGTTGATTTTTCAATATATTATCTGATCCCTGCTCATCAGGCAAATGTCTAATTCCACTTTAGTGTGTTTTAGTTATTGAAAGTCTGTTTTGTGGGTGTAGATTCTACCAAAGCCAACGGTCACTCACTTTGAAAATAATCTCTCTTGAAATAAATGTGCAAACATAGCTAGCTAAGATGTACACAATTCTCAATACAATCAATACCCTGAATTAAAATGACTAAGGATATCAGTGCCCTACAAATGGTGTATCTGAAAACTCAAAAGAGAATAGCATTCATTTATTATTGATTGTGTGTCTGCTTTCCAACATTTTCGTATACCTATATGTTTCCTATATGTTGGCTAGAAGGGTGAACTAGAATGTACAGACTGTATCGGCTCTACTGGTTCTGTACAGTCCTTAGCTTTGGGCAGTAGACTAGATGACACAATATATGTTTTGATCATATTTGAAGATTTTGAATTATCCTAGCTTTTCATCAACTTATATCATGTGCAACAATACTGAGATTGCAGAGGTCTTTATAAAATGGTCTGAAATATTTAGTTTGAGAAGAAAATATATTCATACACCAAGAATAAAGATTTTAATGTGTTTATAAACTCAGTGTACTTCATGAAATCTTATATTGCCCATGTAAACTTTGTATGGTATTACTCAGGCTGTGGCAAGCAACTGTAGCAGAATTTTGCAACAATTTATAGAATTAAATTTCACCTTATGTATATGTCATATGTCAGAGACATATATATTTGCTAATGTTTCAATAAACTGTGTCAAGATATTCTAAATTAAATTAATGTAATATGTACATTATTTCTAAAAGTTAGTGATGTTTATACCTATTTTAATAAAATAATTTTATACTTTATACAATTTTAATTTTATAAACCAATTAATATCCTAAAAGCACTAATCAAAAACAATATCTATATATCATATAGCTAACTTTGGTAGTAAATAATCACCTCCCATTAATCATTTTATGTATCCTTTTTATATATCCAAATTTTTACTTTTGGAGTGAGTACTTTCAAACATATTACTACTTAGTTATAATCTGATTATGAAACCACTAAAATGAATGAAATCATTAGATAAAATGAATTAGAATTCTGTGCCTCCCATTTTAAAAATATTGTTCTTTAATATTAACATTGTATTTCATCCATTTGGCAGACTGAGAACTTGGGTGAAGAGAAGTTATGTGATTTGTCCACAACACAAAGGAAACTTTCTGATCCAACAACTGTCAATAGTGCTGATGACTCCAGCCACTGGAATTCATTTCAATTCTGATAAATAAAATAAGAATGCTTATTTCTGACTTTCCTTATTTACAGAACAAGTGAACAATGTAGGAGGAGAATACAAGAGTTGTATTACAACAGACAGCATGTAGGTATGAATCAATATGTCCAACACAGCTACATTCTAAAGCTCTTACTGGTTCAATCAAAATATTTCACTCAAGCATATTGACAATTCTGATTCTGCGGATAAAAATGTACTGCCTATGCCATAGACACCAATCATCTCTTTGAACCAAGTGAGGATATAAATCAGCAAGCAAAGACAAGTTTTCAAACCTTGTTCCAAACAGAACTTCAACAACCCAACAAAGCTGTAACTAGCAAAGACATTTCATGGATCAGCCTGCTGTGCAACAAACAGAGGAGGTAGCTTTGTTCAAATCTGGCTTTGAGCTGACCTGGGGCTTAATAAGCAGTCACAGTGCCAGGTTCTGCAAACTGCAGCACTGACCACAAATCAAAAAATAGTCTTCCTTGGCAACTATGATTTTAGCTAGAGCTAAACATACAGGCAGTTAAAAATGATAGTGTCATAGTTATATAGGCAAGAATAACACATTATGTAGATATATATACATGTAAGTATTTTTGTAAAATTCCAAATATATTATATATATATGTATATATACACACATATACATATACAAAATATACATAATTATTTAATGGACTGTAGATGCAATAAAGAGTAGGAGTCCGTCTGAGGACTTATTAAATTTTGTGATAAAATCTCTGATTTTCAGATTAAAGTAAATCATAAGAAAGAAATTCACATTTTAGAATTTGGGATGATTGCAATGGAAGATGGTACCATCTTCAATATTAGATCACAGGAAGGGATATCTGTTTTCTCTTATGTTTTACTACCCCATTTATTAGAAAAATCTCTGCCTTGCAGATACTGAAATTGGTACATTGCTTTTAATTGCAGTCTCCCTATTGAAAACTATCAATTGACCTGCCAGATGTACACCAATGTTATCCTTATTTGCCATATTTACAATTGATTACCAAACTAGCATTACACTGCAATTATCTTGATGTTACACTGTATTAAAAAAATTAAAAAAACAGATTGTGATGCAAATGCTGTATTGTTGAAAGTCTCTAAATATAAAATGGTGCTGATGATTAAATTGTGAATCATAATTTGAGATGGTAGACAAGGAAAATAATTATTTTAGTTTCTGCAGATATTATTTGGAACTTTAATACATGCAAGATAATCCTCACTCAGAGCAATGACTTCAGATTTATTCAGTATGCATGCATGCACTACCATTATATAAGTCTCAGTTACTTTGAAATAGTTCTTCCAAATTTTAATCATGGTTAGAATTGTTGTTATTGTTATGATTACATTACTGCTGCCTTCAAAAATATCCAGTCTCTTACATTCTTTTCTTTTTCATAAAATTCACATTTCAAAAGTTTAAATGTTGTCACAAATTATCATAAAAATTTTAATTGATTAAAATTAATTAATCAACTTAAAGTTGGAGTTATGTAGTACTCAAAGCATTCCGTTAGAAAGATAAAATCAGAATTCCAATTCTACCAATAAAGTTATTTGTGACCCTTTTGAAGACCTTATTTACTTTCTATGGAACTCACTAAACAAGATGATCACACCCTACTCAATGATGTCTAAGACATCTTAAAAATCTAAAATTTGACCTTACTGTTGTTTAAAATTTATTTGCTAGAAGCACAAAATCTTCACCACCTAGATTTGATTATATTAAACACTGAAAAGCCATATTAAGGAGCTACATGGGTTGTTGATTTATCTCATGATAAGAATACTAAGGTCAATTTTTAATATAAAATGGGCACTTGGCTTTCTAGTAATTTCTGGAGAATAAAAAGATGGGTTCATTTGTGAAGAAAGATTTTCTTTACTTACCCAAATGTAGTTGAGAAACTCTGCCCTTGTATGGCTTTGTTTATGCATTTCATGGAGTGTTGAAATACATATTTTATAATACACAAAAACAGTATTTGCATATAAATTACCTAAAGGGATGGATTTTTTTGATATATAGATTATGTGTGTGTATGTGTCTTTAATTTTATGAAGAGAGACATCATGTTCTTAATTTTGATTATAAGTAGTAACAGAGAAAACTTTTTAAATAAATATTTAATTGAAATATTTTTTCTTCATTCTATGAGTAAAACTTTTATTTAAATTTAATAATAACATTTATGTAAATATGGAAAGTATTTATGATATAGAGACAAAATAATACTTAGGGGAAAGCCAGCCATTTGAGTATTATGAGTCTCAGAAAAGCTGATTCTAAAATAGATGAAAATATAAATGACACAAGTATAATGCTAAGCAATTTATCTTAAAAAACATAGATTGAAATATCTTCAGGAAATCATGGCAGCATGTTATTATTTAAACAAGACTCAAAAAGCATAAGGCACAAAGTGAAATTAATTTGACCACATTAAAAAAAAAACAAATTCTATAAGAGTTTAAACAAAGTAAAAAGACAAGTTATATATTGTGGGAAATAAAAGGCATTTGCCATCCATATGACTAACAAAGTAGTCTGTAAAGAACTCACAAATTATAAGACATAAAACGGATGCAGGGGTGCTTGAGGGCTCAGTTGGGGAAGTGACCTACTCTTAATTTCAGGGTCCTGATCTCAGGGTCGTGATTGCGGGGTCATCACCTCAGGGTCCTGAGAATGAGCCATGCCTGCGGCTCTGTGCTGAGCATGGAGTTGCTTAAGGTTTTCTCTCCCTTTCCCTCTGCACCTATTCACATGTGCGCACTCTCTGTCTCTCTTAAAAAAAGAAAAGGCATAAAAAGGATGCAAAATTTCCCTAAGCATTAGGGAAATATGAATTAAAAATAATTCAATAAAACATTTCACTAGACAAAAAGTTACATTTTAAATTTTGCAAAAAATTTAAAAATCTAAATTTTTTTTTAATATTTTTATTTATTTGCTTGAGAGAGACAACATGAACTGAGGGGGAGCGGCAGAAGGAGAAGGATAAGCCGACCTCCTGCTGAGCAGGAGCCCAATGCAGGTCTGATCCCAGGCCCCTGAGACCACAACTGGAGCTGAAGGCAGAGGCTTAACTGACTGAGCCACCCCAGGGCCCCCAAAATCTGAATTTAATTTTAATCTTACCAGTACTTTTGTTTTTTAAAAATATTATACAAGGCAGTGATTTAATTTCATTTATATTCAACTGTATCTCCAATTGCGCAGACTACATTTAATGGTAGTCACCGTTTTGATTTTAATTACTAATGACACCCAGGCCTACCCTTTAGTCCCTCTCTTATGTGCACACAAGCACACACATAGAGGCACACATACCAAAGAGAACTATCTTTTTTCAATTTTCTAAGCTACTGATAGATTCTTTCTATTCTCTCAACTTTATCATTTGTCCATTTTGTACCGTTTTGGGGAAGTTTTTATTTCTCTAAGGGTCAGCTTTATCCATCTTCAAAACTTTTCAAAACTTTATACCTACAAAAGAATACAAAAACCAAATTGTTAAGATTTGTGAATGATTGCAAAGGAAATGAACTGAAAAGTGCACAGGCATTGTTTCAGCATTTTGCCTCATTATCTACAGCATGTTTAGGCTATAATTTATCTACCTTAAAACATAAATAAAACCACATCAATAACAGAGTCCTCTTTACCAAATAAGCTATTTCTTTGTACTTCTTAATAAAAAAATCTTTGAAAGAGAAGCCCATATAATTATTTTTCTCCTATTTCTCTTTTTGGAATGACTCCAATGAGCCATTTTCACAAAGTTGATTGAATGAGATTTTGTCAAGGATAACAATCACCTGGAAATTATTACATCTAATAGATAATTTCTGACTTCTCATATAATTTCACCTCTGAATAGTATTTGATAAAATTAGCTACACTTTCTTTCCTGAAGCCATATGTTTTTCCTAGTTTCTAAGACATTATACTCAATTTTTCCTACCTCACTGATTCCTCCTTCCACTTCCTTTGCTAGATTCTCCTCATATCCATGATCTCTAAGTGTTAGAGTATCTTAGAGCACAGTTCTAGGCCCTTACCTCTTTCCTATCTCATCTAATCTCAAGGCTTTAAACACTGTGCATAAATTAACAATTCTCCATTATTTGAATTCCAGACTCATTTATCAAAATGCTTACTAGATTTGTATTTTGATATCTAATAAGCATCTCAACTTAAGTCTGTCCAAATCCTGATACAATGTCCCTGTGCCCAATCCAATTCTCCTTAAATTTTATCCAACTCAATAATTGGCAATTTCACAGAACTAGGCTGTGTCTCATTGCCCTCATTACAAATAAAAGCACTGAAAAGATAGTTTTTACAATCATTTAGTTTCTATTAGATGGCAGAAAATACCTCTTTGAAGTAGTGGCAATCATACAATCTGATTATCAGGCACCTGGGTGGCTCAGTTGGTTAAGCGACTGCCTTCAGCTCAGGTCATGATCCTGGAGTCTCGGGATCGAGTCCCGCATCGGGCTCCCCAATCAGTGGGGAGTCTGCTTCTCCCTCTGACCCTCTCCCCTCTCATGCTCTCTCTCACTCTCTCCCTCTCAAATAAATAAATAAGTAAAATCTTAAAAAAAATAAAATAAAATCTGATTATCTTTTTATACTTGTTTGTCTTGATGATTCTCAGATCTCTAGGCATCTGGGATACAAATGACATTTAAATTGTTCCCAATTATTGATAGAATACTCAGTGCTTTTTATCTTGTGATCTGTATTCAATTTTGTTAGTTTTGCCCATGACATCATAATTAAAAATCTCCTTACAACAGTAAAGTACTTAGCCTTAGCTTGTTATAATGTTCTATTTATAGTTGTGGTGGTTCTTTTGTATCAGTGTAGACATTTTAAAACATTTGGAGATTATTTGTACATATAAATTTGTCATTTGTACTACAAGAATAGAAAATATAAACAAATACTGATATTAGATTAATTGCAAAGAACTTTGTTTTCACAACAATTGTATAAATGAACATTAACTGTTAGGATGTGAATGAACATGGAATGAGAGGAATGACTTCTGGCTGGTCTTTAGTTTATACCTCCTTATAATCTTGATGTGAATTGTAAGATATGAAATTTCTCCTTGTTTTTAAGGTATTAGGGCATTTTCATAAAATGTACACAAATGAGTCAAATCAATATGGAGGAAAATCTTCATATGTTAACCACCATTTGCTAATATGTGTTAAAGTTAACTCTGACCCCATCCACAATATGACTAGAAATATATTATAGGTAATATCATACAATAAAGTAGGGGTAACCCATCAATAAACTCCTGTAAGATTACCTAGATTCTTGGAAATTTTAATGACATTTCCTCTATTGTATGAGTACAACATATCTTCTAAACAAAGAAATTGAGCACAACATATCTTCTAAACAAACAAATTGGATATATCTTTGCTTCTTTCTTGAAACAAAAAGTAATTTGAATTATAAAGTCTCTGAATTTAAAAGAAATACTCACTTATAGAGATTAAAAACACTTGAAGATGTTAAAAAATCTAATCACACATGCAGATTGAAAGGGATGAAAAAACATGTACCATGCAAATGAAAGTGAAAAGAAAGCTGGTGTAGCAATACTTATATTGGACAAAATAGACTTGAAAACAAAATCTGTAACAAAAGAGAAAGAAGGACACTACATAATGATAAGGGGAACAATTGAAGAAGAGGATATAACAACTGTAAATTCTATTCACCCAATATGGGAGCACCTAAATACATAAAGTAACTGTTAATAGACACAGAGGAAGAAACTAACAGTAATACAATAATAGTGGGATACTTTAACATCTCTCTTACATCAATATATAGATCTTTCAGACAGAAAATCTACAAGGAAACAGTTACTTTGAATGACACATTAGATCAGATGGACCAACCATATATACAGAACATTCTGTCAACAGTGGAATACAAATTCTTTTCAGGTGCACATGGAACACTCTGCTGTATACATCACATGTTAGGTCACAAAACAAATCTCAATAAATTAAAAAAAAAAGAAATCATGTCACACCTTTTTTCCAACTACAGTAGCATAAAAAATAGAGATCAATCATAAGAAAAAAACCTGGAAAGAATGCAAATATATAGAAGCTAAATAACATGCTACTAAACAACAAATGGGTCAACCAAGAAATCAAAAGGAAATTTAAAAGAATACATGGAGACAAGTGAAAATAAAAACACAACAGTCAAAATCTTTGGGATGTAGCAAAAGCTGTTTTAAGAAGTTTATGGTAATAAAGCTTAACTCAAGAAACAAGAAAAAATTCAAATAAACAATCTAACCTTACACATAAAGGAGCTAGAAAAAGAAAAATAAACAATACCAAAGCCAGTAGAATGAAGGAAATAATAAAGATTAGAACAGAAATAAATGAAATGGAGACTAAAAAAACAAAATGACAGGAAAGATCACTGAAACCAGGAGCTGGTTCTTTGAAAAAATATAAAAATTGATAAACCCTCAGCCAGATGGTGTTGGGAAAATTGGACAGCCACATGCAGAAGAATGAAACTGGACCATTTTCTTACACCATACACAAACACAAACTCAAAATGGATGAAAGACCTAAATGTGAGACAGGAATTCATCAAAATCCTAGAGAAGAATACAGGCAGCAACTCTTTGACCTCAGCCTCAGCAACTTCTGGCTCAACACATCTTCAAAGTCAAGGAAAACAAAGGCAAAAATAAACTATTGGGACATCATCAAGATAAAAAGCTTTTGCACAACAAAGGAAACAGTTGGCAAAACCAAAGGGCAACCTACAGAATAGGAAAAGATAATTGCAAATGTTTTATCAGATAAAGGGTGGTATCCAAAATCTATAAAGAACTTATCAAACTCAACACCCAAAGACCAAATAATCCAGTCAAGAAATGGACAGAAGGCATGAACAGATATTTCTATAAAGAAGAGATACAAATTGCCAATAGACACATAAAAAAATGCTCCAAATCACTCAGCATCAGGGAAATACAAATCAAAACCTCAATGAGATACCACCTCACACCAGTCAAAATGGCTAAAATTAACAAGTCAGGAAACAACAAATATGGGCGAAGATGTGGAGAAAGGGGATCCCTCGTACACTGTTGGTGGGAATGCAAGATGGTGCAGTCACTCTGGAAAACAGTATGGAAGTTCCTCATAAAGTTACAAATAAAGCTACTCTATGACCCAGCAATTGCATTACTAGGTATTTACCCCATAGATACAAATGTAGTGATTCAAAGGGACACCTGCACCCCAATGTTTATAACAGTAATGTCCACAATAGCCAAACTATGGAAAAAGCCCAGATGTCCATTGACAGATGAATGGATAGGGAAGATGTGATATATATATATATATATATATATATATATATATATAAAATAAAAAATATTACCCAGCCATAAAAAAAAAAAAAATCTTCCCATTTTCAACGATGTGGATGGAACTAGAGGGTATTATGCCAAGTAAAATAAGTCAATCACAGAAAGACAATTATCATGATTTCACTCATATGTGGAATTTAAGAAACAAAATAGAAGAGCATAGAGGAAGGGAGGAAAAAATAAAACAAGATGAAATCAAGGAGGGAGACAAACCATGAGAGACTCTTAACTATAGGAAAAAACCTGAGGGTTGCTAGAGGAGAGGGAGATGGGGGGATGGTATAACTTGGTGATGGGCATTAAGGAGGACATGTGATGGGGGCGCCTGGGTGGCTCAGTTGTTAAGCATCTGCCTTCGGCTCAGGTCATGATCTCAGGGTCCTGGGATTGAGCCCCGCATCAGGCTCCCTGCTCAGTGGGGAGCCTGCTTCTCCCTCTCCCACTCCCCCTGCTGTGTTTCCTCTCTCGCTGTGTCTCTCTGTCAAATAAATAAATAAAATCTTAAAAAAAAAAAGGAGGGCATGTGATGTAATATATAGAACTGATGAATCACTGAACTCTGCCTCTGTAACTAACAATACATAATATGTTAATTAATTGAATTAAAAAAATTAAGAAAAAATCTGTTCCACTTCTATACACTAATAATGAAGTAGAAAAGAGAAATTAAGAAAGCAATTTCATTTATAATTGTGCCAAAAAATACCTAGGAATAAACTTAATCAAGGAGTTCACCTGTGCTCTAAAATTTATAAAACACTGATGGAAAAAATTGAAGATGATAACAAAAAATGGAAAGATTAAAAAAAATGGAAAGATATTCCATGTTCTTAGATTGGAAGAATGGATATTGTTAAAATTCTCATCCTACCTAAAGGATTCTACAGATTTTTTTTTTTTTAACAAGAGAACAAATCTACACCTTTATTTACTTTTCATTAAATTTAAATCCTTGAGGGGTATAGCATCCCACGGATTCTGTGGCCAATGGCTTTAGCAGGAAAGTTGCTTCGGAATTTGGCATGAACCATGCCACTGTTTCCATGAGCACTAGTTTCTTTTCCCTATATTACTCTGGTTTTGTTTGGTTTGCCATCAGGAGTCACTGTGTTGTTCTTTGCTTTGTACACATAAGCACATCTCTTGCCTAGATAGAATTCCGTTTCATCTCGAGCATAAACACCTTCGATTTTAAGAAGACTTGTGTGCTGCCTCTGGTTCCAGAGACCCCGCTTATAGCCAGCAAAAATGGTCTTGGACCACAGCCTCCCAGTCATTATTTGGCGTTATAGGATTCCTGTTCCCAGCAGGCCTCCACAGCCTCCAAGATGGCGGAAAAAGAGCATTCTACAGATTTAGTGCAATCCCTATCACAATATCAACATTTTTCACAGGACTAGAACAAATAATCCTAAAATTTGTATGGAACACAAAAGACCTCAAATAGACAAATCAATCTTCAGGAAGAAGAGCAAAGATTTGAGTTTCACAGCCCCAGATTTCAAGATACACTACAAAGCTGTAGTAATCAAAACAGTATAGTGCTGGCACAAAAATAGTTACATATATCAGAGGAACACAATAGAGATCCTAGAAATAAACCCACACTTACATGGTCAATTAATCTACAAGAAAGGAGAAAAGAATATACAATGGTACAACGGTGAAAAAACAGTCTCTTCAACAAATGGTGCTTGGAAAACTGGACAGCTCCTTGTAAAAGAATGAAGCTTGGTTGACCCATTTGTTGTTTAGTAGCATGTTATTTAGCTTCTATGTATTTACATTCTTTCTAATTTTTTTTCTTATGATTGATCTCTAGTTTTTATGCTACTGTAGTTGGAAAAAAGGTGTGACATGATTTCTTTTTCTTTCTTACCCCATACACAAAAATAAACTCAAAATGGATTAGAGACCTAAATGTGAGATCTGAAATCTTAAAGCTTCTAGAAAAAAACGTAAGTAGAGTTTCTTTGGAATTGTTAATAGAAACATTTTTCTAGATATGTCTCCTGGGGCAAGGAAAACAAAAGGAAAGATACACTATTGGGACTACACCAAAACAAAACAAAACAAAACAAAACAAAACAAACAAACAAAAAAAAACAACTTTTGCACAGCAAAGGAAACCATCAACAAAAAGACAAGACAATGTACTAAATGGGAAAAGATATTTTCAAATGATATATCTGACAAGGGGTTAATATACAAAATATATAAAAACTTAAACAACTCAACATCAAAAAATCAAATAATTTGATCCAAAAATGGGCAGAAGAAGACACACAGATGGCCAACAGGTGAATGAAAAGATTTTCAACATCACTAATCTTGAAGGAAATGCAAATAAAAACCACCATGAGATGGCACCTTATACCTGTCAGAATGACTAGAATCAAAAAGGCAAGAAATAACAAGTTTTAGCAAGGATATGGAGAAAAAGCAGCACTTGTGCACTGTTAGTGGGAATGCAAACTGATGTAGCCACTGTGGAATACACTATGGAAGTTCCTCAAAAAATTAAAAACAGAAATACCATGATTCAGTAATTCCACTGCTGGGTATTCACCCAAAGAAAACAAAAACACAAATTTGAAATGATACATGCACCCTAAGGTTTATTGCAGCATTATTTACAATAGTCAAGATATGGAAGCAATCCAAGTGTTCATCTTTAGATGAATGAAGAAGGTGTGCTCTATCTATATATGATATAATATGATATGATATGATAACTATATATAATGAAATATTACTCAGGCATAAAAAAGAGATCTTGTCATTTGCAACAGCATGGTTGGAACTAGACGGTGTAATCCTAAGCGAAAGAAGTCAGACAGAAAGATAAATACCATATGATTTCACTCATATGTGGAATTTAAAAACAAACATAAAAATAGACAAAAAAAGTACAGACTCAAACACAGACAACACACAGGGGAGGTGAGTAGAAGGATGGGTAAAATAGATAAAGGATATTAAAAGTATACTTATTGTAATGAGTTAAGAATTGTTATAGAATTGTTGAATCATTATATTGCACACCTGAAACTAACATAAAACTATATATTCACTATAGTTCAATTTAAAAAGTTGAAAAAAGAAACAAGAAAGGTATTCAAGTCCTCGGTATTTGAAACTGTAGTTAGAATTGGCTTATAAGATTTAACTGTAGAAATATATATGGGTTATTAAAATTCAGCCAACTCTATGATCTCTTACAGAACGTAGGAATTTGACTCTGCAATGTAGACCCTCAGTAATATCAACTCAAATTGAAGAAACTAATGTGTGGAAGCTACTGTATGTGTAGATTGTAATTTTTTTTCCCTATAGTAGAGCTGTTACTCTAGAAACAGGCTAATGCTCTGCAGGAGAGGGCCATGTAGAAGGAGGAAGAGGAGTTCAAGTCACCACGACTGATAGTGAGGAGGGGAAAAACAACAATAAATCTAAGTAAAGGAATTCAAAATTTATATAAATTTTATAATAAATAAATTTTATAATAAATAAATTTAGCTTCAAATGCTATAAAGAGCCATCCCTTTTTTTTGTTTGTTTGTTTGTTTTAATTTTTTTATTGTTATGTTAATCACCATATATTACATCATTAGTTTTTGGTGCAGTGTTCCATGATTCATTGTTTGTTCATAACACCCAGTGCTCCA
>NW_027397069.1:19413352-19431792 GCF_003265705.2 Callorhinus ursinus | reverse complement strand
TTTGTTTTTCAAAGTTTCAAATACTACCCTGAACTATAGCCTTGGATTTTTTTTTAAGTTTAGCCATGAGATAAAATCACTGTGATTCATAAAATAAGAAGGAAAGAAATTCACATTAATATCAAGCTGACAAGGAGCTGAAAAAATATGATAATTTTATTAAGTTTATGCAACATTTGAAGATTTTTAAAACTATACCCTATTTCACATGTAAATACAATAAATCACATAATTTAAGTTCAGGAAATATCTCAAAGCAAGGTAAATCTCTGAACAAATTTAATTGTTTTAATAATTTTTATTTAAAATACATTTCCCTCTGAATTTATCAGAATATAAAAATTAAGTGATTGTATAAATCTGGGTCTACTTTTGTGCTCTATACCAATGACCTATTTATTTATCCTTATGCAAGAACCTCCCTCTGTCTTGATTACTGTAGCTTTATAATCAGGTACTGGTGTTCTAACTTTGTTCTTTTTCAAGATTGCTTTAGATAATCTAGGTTATTTGCATTTCTGTATACATTTTATAATCTGTTTATCAGTTCTACCAAAAAGGCCAACTGGAATTATAAAAGATTTCATTGAATCTGTACAACAATTTTGGGTAACTGTCATCTTAACAATTTAGTCTTCAATACATAAGCATGGTTTATTTTCTCATTTATTTAGGTCATTTAAAGTTTTGCTTAGCAAAAATTTATAGATTTCAGTGTATCAGTATTCCATATCCTCTGTTAAGTGTATCCTTTCACATATTTTTGATGTTGTGGATAATTACAATTAAGTCATCCTCAGCAAAATGACTTTTGGCTGAGCTGTTAAATTTGCCTGGTTAACAACCAATAAATGCTCAACTGCACTCACTGGATGGGGATCAGTAGAGCTCTTACACTAAATGTAGGTTTACAGCAGGCCCACACTTTATATTCTCTTCCATTTAACCATGTCAGAGAGCCTTTTTGCTCTTGGGTCATGCTGTTCTTCCAGAGAATGAACTTGCTTTGCCTATGCCTGAGTGAGAAATAAATATGTGCAAGCCTTGTAAATGCTGTTTTGATGTGGTGTGTTTTCACATCCCATACTTTAAAAAGGGGGAAGAGATATTGCACCAAGCTGCAGTGCCAGCAAAGGACAGGTCGTACTGTAACAGACATTTTGTAAATAAAAATTTTTCTTAAAAGTTCCTTTGTGATTTGTTTGTCAAGTATATATAAAAATTGCCGTTAGTTTTGTATGGAATCAAAACTTTGCTAAACTAACATACTCTTCTAGTTTTTGTTTTATAGATAACTTAGCATTTACTCTGTCATGTCATCTAGGAATTCAGTTTAATACACTGCTTTCTGAACTTTCTTAAACCCCTGGTTCAGGTATCAAATACAGTGTTAAACAGAAATGGGGAGAACAGACAGCTAGTGTTGTTTTCAACTTTACAGCTACATTTTTCAATATTCTACCATTAATTAAGTATATTGTTAACCATAGATTTTTTCTTCTATTTTCTTCTGTCTCTTCAGCCTTCTTTTCCTTTAAATAACACTTGAATGCCTGCAATATACTCATATTGGTCATCATATTTTATTTATTTTATGTATTGCTAGAGTCTATTTGATATTTTGTTGTTTATAAGTTATTTCATAATTTTTTTGGTCAAATTTTTGTTAGGTGTTTTATAAAGATTGCATTGACCTCAGAAAACAATTTAGGAATGTCTCCTTCGTCCAGCTGGAAAAGATTGCTGTCATTTCTTCTTTAGATTTATTGAAATTGTAATTTACCAATGAAACCATTGTTGTGAATTTCTTTATGGGAAGCTTTTGGGAATTCAGTGTATTTTACAAACATAAAGTTCATTGGATTTTTATTCATTATGTGTTAGTTTTGGTCATAGTTTTCAAGAAATTTATCCATCTCATGAAAACTGTCTAATTTATTGGCATAATTCTATTTGTAACATTATCTTTCTATGTGTGTAGAATCTGCAGAGATCTTTTTTCATACCTGCTGTTGGCATATGTGTTCTCTTTCCGTGTTCCTAATTACTCTAATGATTTATCAATGTTGCGAAATTTTTCAAAGAGGCAGATTTTGGATTGCTTAATTTTTTCCACTGTCTGTTTTTATCACTGATTTTTCAGTCTTAATCTTTACGGTTTCCTTCATTTTATTTGCTTAGGATTTATTTTGTTTTTCTTTTCCTAGCTTTCTAATTTGGACAGTTACACCATTGATTTTAGATTTGTTTTCCTTTCTAATATAAGCTTTTTTAAACTGGAAATTTCCCTGTAAGAATCTTTTTATCCGTGTTCCACAATTCAGATGCCTATTTTCTTTATAATTTAGTTTGAATAGTTTTTTAATATATCCTATGATTTTCTCTATGACCTGCCATTTACTTGGAAGTCTGTTATGAATTACAGTGCTTATTGTTCTTAGGATTTGTTTTTGTTTTTGGTAATTTCCAGTTTTTCTGTCATGGATTTAGACATAATTTTTGCTTTCCCAGTTCATGAAATTACATGTCTTCATTTTGTCTTTCATCAATCTGGAAAATTCTCAAAAAGACTTTTCATGATTATTGATTTTTTTTTCCATTCTCTCTTCTGGAATTCTTATTAATCATTTGTTAAATTTGCTATTTAAATTTGTATTAATTTCCTGGTACTGCCATATCAAGTTACCACAAACTTGGTGGCTTAAAAAGCAGGAATTTATTCTTTCACATGTTTGGAGGCCAGAAATCTGATCAAGGTGTGGTCAGGACTGCACTCCTAGAAGACATCCTATAAAATTTAAACCCATTAGGGGTGCCTGGGTGGCTCAATCATTAAGCGTCTGTCTTTGGCTCAGGTCATGATCCCGGGGTCCTGGGATGGAGCCCTGCATCAGGCTCCCTGCTTGTTGGGAAGCCTGCTTCTCCCTCTCCCACTCCCCCTGCTTGTATTCCTGCTCTCGCTCTCTCTCTCTGTGTCAAATAAATAAATAAAATCAATCTTAAAAAAAAAAAATTAAGCCCATCAGAGTCCAAGGAGAATTAAAATGTTTGCTAAGGCATATCTAGTCCAGTTAGTTCGTCATGGTGTGTTTTCTACAAATAAGTGTCTCTTGGCCAAAATGTTTGGACATCCCTATGTAGATATTTCATCTCCTAATCCTTGGCATGATTTTCCAGTACCTCATTAATTTTCCCTGTTTCTAATGGCAAATTACCAATACCAGTATTTCTAATGTATGTTAGATTTAAATCCCACTGTGAAATCTAATTTGTCAGAGGGGTGAACCACATTTACTGTAGCAAAAACTTAGAATAATTTCAATTTCATATATTCAAAAATACCTGAAATTTCTTAGCAACAGATGTCTATGGGCTAAAAATAAATTTCCAGATTGCAAGTTTATGGTAGTTTTTATTCCACTTAATCAATTTAGTCACCTTTCTTAGAAATATCAAATTTTAATTCTTATTGTAGCACCCACGTCTCAAATATCAGATTCTCTTCCATATCACAATTGTACCTTTCTGGTTTCCTATGATTTTAGGACAAGGCTTTAAGCCAGAAGTCTAATAATAATAATAATGATGATGATGATGATGATGATGTAGTCAGAGGGGGAGAAGATTATTTCTTCATATTCAGGTAACAATTTAATCCAAGGTGCACCTTGGAATTTATTTTACTTTAAACTCAAAAAAAAAAAAAACCCTCAAAATGTACCTCAGATTGGGATTTCCCTAGGACAGTATTACAGTAAAAAAATAATAATAATCTGATGCTAAATATTTTTTAAGTACAAAAACTAGTGGGATTTTTGGAAAGAAAACACTGAGTGAACAAGTCTGTAAAATTGGTCTTGAAATATATCCTCATTGTGCCCTTTCAGACTCTGCTGCTGCTGAAGTATCTCATCAGTCCCCTAATTTTCTGTCTTTCCTACTGCTACCCCTCTCTTACTCTCTCCTCTTTTCTTGTACTTCCTCATATGTCTCCTTCCTCTGCTCACAATTGCTAAGGCATTATTGTTTCCAAACACAAACCCTCCTAACTATTGCACCTTCTCAACTGTAGGTAGCCCCTTGGAAATCATTGTCTTTCTCTTTTCTAATTTTTTTTTTTCCTTTTGAGATGGGTCCTATTGGAATTTTAGTGATTAAGTCATCCATTCTGTGTTTTTTTTTTTTTAAAAAGATTTTTTTTTTATTTATTCATGAGAGAGGCAGAGAGAGAGAGAGAGAGAGAGGCAGAGGGAGAAGCAGGCTCCCAAGGAGCAGGGAGCCCGATGCGGGACTCAATCCCAGGACCCTGGGATCATGACCTGAGCCGAAGGCAGACGCTTAACCATCTGAGCCACCCAGGCGCCCCATTCTGTTTTTTTACAAGTAAACACTAAAGACCTTTTCTTTGACTTTTTTTTTTTTTTGAGTTGCCAGCAATATTATCTCATGCATGCTACACGGATTCCTTTGCTCCATAAACCAATTCATAATAGTCTCCTTATTATTTAAAAAAATGATATGCATCAAAGAAGTCTTCAGGGAATACTAGCAGATGATTTATAAAAATGTTAGGATGATATGAGTTACAGAAGATCTACAACACATGTTTCATTGTGATTTTAATGCTTGAATGGGAATATTGCACTGTTTATTTGGGATATCTCATTCCTCCTGTGGGTCTCATCAATGACTATTTATGGGAATTTTTGAAAATTAAGTATTTTTTTAGAGAAGCTTAAAGTTCACAACAAACTCAAGGGGGGCAGTAACCGAGATTTCCCATATTCCTCCTGTCCCCACATATACATAATCTCCCTCCGTTATCAACATTCCCCACCAGAATGGTCCATTTTTATAATCAATGAACCTACATTAACATATCATAATCATCCAAAATTCACTATTTAAATTAAGGTTCACTCTAGATGCTGTATATTCTCCTGGCTCAGACAAATGTGATCACCACTATGGTGTCATGCACAGTATTTTCACTGTTCTAAAAATTCTTTGTGCTCTATTTATTTGTATTCCCCCAACCACTAGCAACCACTAACCTTGTTACTATCCCCTGCCTTTTCCAGAATCTCATATAGTTAGAATCACACAGTAGAAGCCTTTTTTCAGACTGGCTTCTTTCACTTAATAATATGTATGTAAGTTTTGTGTATGCTTTTTCACAGCTTGATAGCTCATTTCTTTTTAGAGTTGAATAATATTTCATTGTATGGATGTGATGTAGTATATTTGGTTTATTTATCTATTCACTTAGTGAAGGACATCTTGATGGAATTTCTATTATTCATATATATTTTTAAAAAGTCACCACTTAAAATGTTCCTAGCTTACAGACAATTGAAAGTCTTCCAAATGTTTAAATATACCATTTTCTAAAGCAATTGAAACAACTTAAAAATAGTATGAAACCTAATGATACTATGGTTTTGTTTACAGGATTATCATTCTTTCTAAAGGAGAATGCTAAAAGTAATTTTTAAATGGTTTTCATTTGGAAATAGTCAAATTCTGAATGTGTAGACAAAAAATCATATAATGTATTAATATATAGTTATATTTTATTATTGGCAGGTAATTTTTTTCACATTTGTTGGCTTTCTAAAAAATTCTATACATACTACTCATTATTTTCTCAAATAAGAGTTACATTAGAATCTTCTACAAGCTTACTTCATAAAAAGTGCTAAAAAGATATAAATCATTATGCTTCCTTACATTGTGGATCTGCTGAGGTTATAACATTTAATCTTTTAAAAATAGCACTTGATGTTTTCACAAATGAGTATTTAGTATATTTTTATTTTTCTCTAATAAGGGTAAAAATTATAAATATTTTATAGATTGGTCACATGATATTATTACTAATATCAAAGTTTTCTGCAAAAACACTATTTAGAGAAGTATATACAATGAAAAGGTTAGATTTCATTGCTAAAGCTTTGTAACAGTGCATAAAAAAATACTGTGCCAAGTTGATAGTTAACATTTTATTGTAGTTGTTTTGCACCTTGTTGATCTGGAAACTGATATTTCAGCATTCCAGAGGGGGTTAGTTTACAGTTTATAACATAATCTAATATTTATCACATTATACATCTATATCATTTCTATCTCTTCAAGAATAGTTTTTATTACTAAATAGTAAAGCTTTTTGAGTGTAGAAAATATCATGAGATTTCCTGGATGAATTAACTGCCTGGCAAATGGCATAAGAAATGTCACATTTTATGAATCAGAGTTAACAAGATCTAAAACATGGTATGCCACAATTTTCACAGTGCATGTGTAGGCTTTTATGATTAAATTTCAAAGCATCAGCAAAAAATCTTTTTATAACAAGTTTTAGAAGTGACTTCATCAAGATTACTCCAAAGATTATTTAATATCTATGAGGTTTCTATATGATATGCATGAGAAAATATCAAGGAATGTATTTTGTCTGAAGTTTCCCCATTTCTTAAATTTTATAACTTTTTAAATCCCTCATGTTCCAGTGAGATATTTATTATATAATGTTATTTATTCTAAAAGACAGTGACAATTTTCTGAGGTGTTCTGAAGATATTTCTGTATATTGCAAAGTTTAGACATCCTCAAAATTCCATAAATGGGAGGCACATAAAACCTATTAGAATTCTGTTTATATAAATTAGCTTTTTCAAAGAGATTTTTATGTTACTTTTGATTGTCTTAGTTTTGAAAAATCATGTCTGACTGAGAAATGTATTATGCAGTCTAATTGCAATAACATTTTTCCTTCAATTTCCTTAATATATTCAACTAAAGGCAATTTATAAAAGGAACAAAATTCATATTTATGAAAACAGTTATTCCCTACATGATAAAAATTAGTTTTTGGTAGAACCTCAAATAAGTAAGAGTATCCCTTATTTGAGAAAGATGACATATATAGCAAATAGCAAACCTATATACCACAATCGTTTTTTACAAAACCAAAAATATTTTTAAAAGAAAAAGAAGAAAATAAAAGCAAGGTTGGAACAGAGGGAGGAACTACAAAAAGGACCAAGGAGAAACTTTTGGAGATGGTAGATATGCTCATGGTAAGTTAATATATTGATTGTGGTGATAGTTTCACAGGGATATACATAAAATGTAGATTTTATTGTACATCAATTATACCTCAATAAAGCTGTTAAAAATGGGAGAAAGAAGTAACAAAGCAGTTGGCTAATAATATAAATTGATCCCAAAGAAGCTTAAGGAAAGTATAATTTACTTACTTAATACCTGCCTTAGCTAATTAATTTGTCTTTTTTCTCTCCCTGGACTGCTATAGTTATTTTACAATGTATTCTGGATGATATAGATCTTTGCTGAAGATAGGACAAAATAATCAAATCTGTGTATGTTTAGTAGCTAATAAGTTGTTACAATGATAGAAGTGTATTAAATAAATAATTATGATTATTATGGCATTCCACACACATACTAAAACCTACCTTTATTTTTATGTTTAAAAACGATGACCTGTTTCATTATAACATCTTTGAGTCTCCTTAGAAATGGAAATTCATTGGTCCATTGTTGAAGCTAAACAAAGTATATTCTTAATAGGCCAATAAGTGAACATAAGTCTTTATTCGAAATGGAAGTCATTAAAGATCATTTCATAGTGTTCAGATGCTACCAGATAATGGCTATAGATGTTCACAAATTAAACAAACTAGACTGCAGGCTGCCTAGTCACAATTGCCTACATGCATAATTCAGGGGACATTGTGAAGACTGCTCTGAACAATGAAAAAAGCATTCCTATCTGTAGTCTTAATACCTCTACTATTGTTTTAATTTAGCTTCACCTACCTCATTATCTTCCTGGTAGAGGGTAGAGAGCATTAATATTAATGCAATTACAAAATTTCCTGGATCTTATGAGATAGCTTATAGAAAACACACTTCAATACAAAATCTTATTGACTTGGGTATGAGCGTTCTTGACACATGTCTCATGAGCCATGGTCTTCATCTCTTGCTTTAGTTGAATTCTTCTCTACTATGTGGTTGTGTTACTGTTAATGGGTATGCCACCAGGACTCATGAATACTGTGATCACAAAAATGGTACCAATGTTTCAAAAACTGAACTTGTATACTTTAAATAAGTGAAATGAAAGCACATTTCCCCCATCACTAAACACCCTGGACCATGCTAAAATTAAACTTCTAATTTATGATGTAGAATGAATTAGCATATTAGGAAATGCCCTAATATTTAGCAATCATCTTTTAAATATTGCTGGGGTTTTTTTGTATGTTGGCATGAGAATGTCATCTTTCTTCTGTCTTCAGCTACCCCCAGTTTTCAGTTTCCTTTTCTAAACATTGAAAAGATTTTCCCTGAGGCATATTTTGAATTTAGTAGTTTGCTTGAATTAAGAGTTTATTCTGACATATTTTACTGACATCACAGAACAGAACAGGGTCATAAAAAAACACATTGTTTTAAGTGAAAAGTATAAGTCAAATGAAGAAAATTTTGAAGAGAAAAAAGTAATCCATTAGTCAGGAAAAGGAAGGACTAAGAATTGACTTTGGGTTGAACAACATTTAGGTTATTGTCAACAAAGTGTGTGTGTGTGTGTGTGTGTGTGTGTGTGTGTGTGCGTGCGCATGCACACTAACATGAAATAAATAACTTCAGCTGAAGTTTAAAGGAAAGGACACAGTTGAATGTGAAACAAGTTGAGATAAAGAGGGAGATTGAGAGATTGAATTACCAGAATGATATAAATAAGCAAAAGAGGTTGGGTCCTATGTATAAGAAGACAGGATGGCCCTAAGAAAAGAGATGGTTTATCTTTAGATATAGGAAGAAAGGAAAAATATATGGTTAATGACACTGACAGAACACTGGATTTTCCTTCTCAATAAAAAAAGAATGCTAGTCGGTAAAAGGAAAAGCATGATTACTCAAAACAATGAAGAAGGTGGGAGGTATTTAACAAAATTGGGGAGAGAGGAGAGGTATAAGACTTAAAAAGAATAAGATACTAAATAGATTATGAAACACTAATATGCTTACTGGGCAACATTTAGGCCCCCCTTGAGATTAGTGGCCATGGATCTAAGGTAAGACCAGTTAATCTTTTTACATCTTTTATCTCTGTGCAAGTGTAGAATTAAAGTAGAGACATATTTGTAAAAAACGGTGGGATCTTCCCAAGAGACTAGGAAGAAAGAGAATTGAAGACATGATTTGCAACTATATATAGAAGAGTGGTTATAACATTATAACAAATAACTTAAACTAGATAAAGATGAAAATGTAGAAATGAAGATAGTTAAAATTAGTGAAAAGTTGTAAGATAAGTGAATTTTAGGTTCTTGTAGGGAAAAATCTAAGGATGATAGTAATTGCATTATTCTATAGATCAGGATAGAAAGATATTGATAGTGAAATAATGGAGAAGTTAAAGTGATTTGCAATTCTATATTACCACTATGGGAGTGAATGACTAATGTTAGACAGAAGACAAAATTATTGAAAGATATGAGGTCAAGGAATGGAGAGTCAAGAGTATTGGAAGGAAGGACAGATAAGTGGATATTGAAATCACCCAGATATGTAAATAAAAGTAGTGTTACAGAGTAAATAGAGATCTAGGAGTTAAAATATTGACTGAGTGGAGGCATTCAACCTAGGGAATCTACAGATGACTATAATAATCAGGAATATTGGGCTCTATAGTCTGCTGACATGTGAATCAATGTTGAGAATTTTAATGGGAAAGTAGAAAAAAATGATTTGAAAGCAACAAGGAGGACACTAACTTCATTTCTTGGCCCAATCATATGAAAAGTGTGCAGAGAAAGTAGCTAAGAGTTTTAAGAACAGGAGAGGACATGTTCTCAGGGGAGAGCTAGTTACCAGTTAGATCAAGAGGTTAAAGGAGACATTTAGAACAGAGGTTCAGAAGATAGGTGAAAATTCATGTCTGGTATTCTCACTGTCAGCATCTAGGCCATAGACATCTTTGCTACAAGCATTTTTGCTGCAAGAAATTTTGCTGCATAACTAATAAACCTTAAGGCAATTTGGCCATAAAAGATAAAAATCATGAAAAATAAAAGGGGCATTCATTAAAAAGGACATAATAAAACATGATAAATAAATAACAAAATTAAAAATATTTTCTTGGGAAATATAAAATATTTGAATATGTTAAAAATGTATACTGTTAATTCACAGCCATACTGCACCAATTTTATTGGTGTACTTACTTTGAAGTCTTTCCTTCACAGAATTGTACTTTTCTTTTTCCTTGTTGATATGAGTCCTCATTTGGCATCAGATTTTTTCTTTTATTGCTGAAATATTTTCCTTCATTAAAAGAGGTATCAGAGAAAAGATAAAAATAAATATAATCATTTCAATAGGTACAGAAAAGGATTTGACAAATTACAACATTCACTCATGATAAAAACTCTCAACAAAGTAGGTTTAGAGGGAACATAACTCAACACAATAATGGCCAAATACAAAAAACTCACAGCTAATATCATACTCAATGGGGAAAAACTGACAGCATTTTGCCTGTCAGGGACAAGACAAGGACCCTCTTACCACTCTTATTCAACATAGTATGGGAAATACTAGCCACAGCAATCAGATAAGAAAAAGGAATACAAGGTGTCCAAATTGTTAAAAAAGAAGTAACACTTTCACAATTTCCAGATGACATAATATTCTAAGGAAAACCCTAAAGATTTAACAAAAAAAAAAAAACTGCTAAAAGTGATAAATGAATTCTGTAAGGATAGAAAATCAATGTACAGAAATTCTGTTGCATTTCCATACACTAATAGTGAGGCAATAGAGAAATTATGAAAGTAATCCCATTTACAATTGCACTAAAAAGAATAAAATACCTAGGAATAAAGTTAATCAAGGAGGTGAAAGACCTGTATTCTGAAAACTATAAAACACTGATGAAGGAATTCAAGATAATCCAAAGAAATGGAAAGATATTTTATGCTCATGGATTGGAAGAACAAATGCAATTAAGATGTCCATACTACCTAAAGAAATCTACAGATTTAATGCAAACTCGATCAAAATACCAACACCATTTTTTTTTTAAAGTTTTATTTATTTATTTGAGAGAGAGAGAATGAGAGACAGAGAGTACAAGAGGGAAGAGGGTCAGAGGGAGAAGCAGACTCCCTGCTGAGCAGGGAGCCCGATGTGGGACTCGATCCCGGGACTCCAGGATCATGACCTGAGCCGAAGGCAGTCGCTTAACCAACTGAGCCACCCAGGCGCCCATACCAACACCATTTTTAACAGAACTAAAATTTGTATGGAACCACAAAAGACACTAAATAGCCAAAACAACCTGGGAAAAGAAAAACAAAGCTGGAGGCATCACAGTTCAGATTTTAAGCTCTATTACAAAGCTATAGTAATCAAACAATATGGTACTGGGATAAAAATAGACACTTAGGCCAAAAGAACAGGATAGAAACCTAGAAATAAACCCACAATTACACTGTCAATTAACCTTCAACAAAAGAGATAAGAATATCTAATGGAAAAAAAAGTCTCTTAAACAAACGGACAGTTGATAGGCAGTTACATGCAAAAGGATATAACTGGACCACTTTCTTACATGATACATAAAATAAATTACACTACTGTTTGTTCTTGGCATATTGTCACATATCCATTGATAGATGCTCTCAAGTTCTATGAGAAATGTGGGTTCAAAACTCTGTATCACTGTATAGGACATTATGAAGGCTATGACTTACATAATATAAAAATAGGGGCACTGCATCAATGGATGAATGAAACCAAGCTATCAACTAGCTGATGAAATCAAAGTGTCAAAATATCTCATGGCCAATTAGTCATGTGGAAAAAAATGCTTGCAGCAAAATTGCTTGCAGAAAGATATCAATGCAAAGATAATTTTGGAGAATATACCCAGGACCTATTTTGCAGACAATTGGTTATCTGCTCCAAAAAGCATAATGCAAAGATTTCAAGATTTAGGAGGAGAGAGGTGGGGTCATAAAGAAGGAAGGAAGAACTTAATGGGGATTTGAGTGTATTAGATGAGAGGTGACCTGAACTTTTTAGACTTCTTGTAGTGATTGACGTAATGTGGAGTGAAAGGCAACATGTGATGAGATCTGGTGGTCTTACAAGTAAAAATTTTGATAAATTTTAAACCTAGTGGTATTGGGAGATATGAGTGTCTTGCCGTGAGAACCCTTAGGCCTAGAGCCTCTTATTGACTCCTTACTGGTAGATTTGTGAAGACAAGAGGAGTGGTAATTGAAGTTAATCTGGGAGTATATGGCTCCTAATGACATCCCCTTAATGGAGGAGGAGGAGAAACTGGTTACTGTTGTAGTGTTCCTCAACTGAATTAAGAAAATGGAAAAGAAAATATAACTAATGCATTCACCCTTTGACTTGGTGACTTTCCAGTGATAAATTTCATGCTAAACAACCTAAATTCAAGAAAAAACGAGGGAAAGGAGAACAAGTATAAAAAAATTCTATGGGAATTTACTCTAAGTGGGAGCTGAAAAGTAGAATAAAAACTGGAGATACATGTGATTCATTCATGTGACTATATGAATGCTTATGAGATATATAATCCAAAATATATTTTTGTTCACAAGATCGAGACGACTGTCTCATTTGCTAGCCTATGGAAATTGAGTGCAAACCTTGAAACTCCTCTGTAAAGTAGTTACAAAGGGCATTTGATAATGTGTAAATAAATAATGGGTTTCTCTGTACAGAACAGAAGACATATAAAGACTACGAAGTTCATTTGAGTATGTGTGTCTAAAATTCACATTTCTTCAGTTGGTAAGTTTAGGAAAGAAGGAATGAAGGTAAACTATTAACATAGCCATCCTTAAGTTTTCTGCTGATTCTGTATATACTTATAAAGGTTAATAAAGTCTTCTTGTTTATGAATTTAACAAAAATTTGTATGTTCTTAAGCCTTTGATGGACAGCATATGCAATTGTTATATAGATTTTTGCCTCAATGACATGGGATTATATGCTGTTTGTGATAGTTGCTTCTGTCACTATGAATTTTTGATGAATTTTCGACCTTACTAGCAATACTCGTTTTGTATGTATATTAAAATGTAGATTGATGCAAAAAAATCCAAATTTTAAATGTGCATTTTATTTAACTAAAAACATTTATGTTTTTATATTCTCATATTTCACATTGAGATAGTCATCTCTTCTGCCCTCTGCTGATGGGATTTGCTCACATGAATTCTAAAACCTGCTGTCTCCTTCATGTACCAATTAAGAAAAGGATTCATATTTTATATTAAAACTAAGACATGCAACTCCCTTTCATTTCCCATAATTATATAGATTTTTATATAAAATTGAGGAGTCTAGAGAATCACAATTATGGAGAAAACCATAATTGGCTTAAATATATTTTCTACTCTTCTCTCATATTCAGCAAGCATCAAAAACTCCATAAATGAGGTTGCAGTGATGATTTCAAATCATTTCCATAATTGGTTATCAGACATACATGTTTCAGTGACAGAATGCAATACTAAAAAGAAAAGAAAGAATTAAGGCAACATTTTTTGCTTGTCATGTAGGCTATATAGATTGTAATTTGTAACTATTGGATTTCACATTCCTAACCTTGAACTGAGAAACAAAGCAAAATGAAAAATGAAGTTTGGCATGCACATTCCTTTTTTTCCTGATAGTGTACTCCTTCAGAAATTTTTACAATAAGAGGTATTTTGTTCTCTATGCACTTTATGTTTGTTTGCTTGTTCTCAGTTATTTTTCAGTTCTGTATCTTGTTTAGTTTTCATTTTCCTTGTGGTAACTTGCAAGGGTATTTTTCTGCCATTAAAAAAATATAAAGTTTTACTCTATAAAAAAATCACACTTTTCTTACAAGAATGATGCTTCCTGCAATAAAATATGTCTATATTTTGGGCTGTTTTAAAAGATTATGTAATGTTAAGAAGTCTTTGTTTTAGTATGTTTATCTGTCTTGAAGTGACATAAATTTTCTGTAAAGTTGAAAATAAAACTAAATGTATAATAAATTCTTATCAAGGTTTCAGTAGTAACCCTTTAGCATACAAATATGCTTTTAAATCCCAGCTCTGCAAGTATCTAAGTCTTTATTCTTCGGCAAGTTCTTTTACTTCTTTGTCTCTTCATGTTTTCCGTAATAAAATACAGATGATAATGCCTATCCCAGTGAATAGTCATAAAGATTTAATGAAATAATACAGGTAAATTACATTTGACAGATTTTGCTACATGATGAGCATTTTAGAAACACATTCACTTTATTAACAAAAAGAATAGATGCTAAATTACAGCAAAATAATCTTAAGAAGGCAAGACAGGATTAGACATATATGATTAAAAGTTATATATCCTTATTGCCAACTCAGTTCTGTCTGAATAGGTTTTTATTTGAAATTAATATGAATGGGTTTTTATTTGAAATTAATCCTTTAGGAGACTATAACAAAAATTATACCAGAGCCTTATTTTAATAAAATGTCCAGTGTTTTCAGGATTAGCCTTTTTTTTTTAAGATTATTTATTTGTTTATTTGACACAGAGAGAGAGAGAGAGCACAACCAGCAGAGTAGCAGGGAGAGGGAGAAGCAGGCTCCCCACTGAGCAAGCAGCCTGTTGTGGGCCTTGATCCCAGAACCTCATAACCTGAGCCGAAGTCAAACGCTTAACTAACTGAGCCACCCAGGCGCCCAGGATTAGCTTTTTCTTAAGCAAAGAGGTTGACTTTACAACCCAACTGCCGAGAGAGATTATTCATCAATATATACCCACTACATAACATC
This sequence comes from Callorhinus ursinus, assembly GCF_003265705.2. Taxonomy (NCBI): domain Eukaryota; kingdom Metazoa; phylum Chordata; class Mammalia; order Carnivora; family Otariidae; genus Callorhinus; species Callorhinus ursinus. The sequence goes on along the minus strand of NW_027397069.1, from coordinate 19,416,919 downwards.
ATATAAGTTCTTGAATGTGTCTTGAATGCATCTATTAAATAAACACATTTGTGGTGTTTCATACTTTTTTATTGGTGAATGAAATAGTCTTAGTCTGTCCCCTTATAAGATTTAGTTAGCTGGAGCTCATGATGGAGAGACAAAAAAGAATGTAAATCAACAAAAATGAATGTCATTAAAAAGTATTATAAGTGCTCTGATTAAAAATGGAAGATGCTGAGGTCGAGATTAATAGGGTCAGAGAGGACAAGTCTTCTTAGTGTAGTCAAGGTAGACAGAGGTCAGAGAGAAAAAAATATTAAAAAATATATATATATATACATATATGAATCAGAGGATGAGGAAAAGCTAGCCATGTATAGAAAAATGAGAACAGTAAATGCAAAGGTCTAAAATGGATAAGGATTTGGTGCTTTAGGAATGGCAAATAAACCATTTTTTCCCCCAGCACATTAAAGAAGAGTCTTGAAATGATGTTGCAAAGGTAATGAAAAGAAATCATGAAGTGCCTTATAAACACTGTTATGGAATTTACATTTTATTCAAAGGGCCAGGAAAAGTCATTGGTGTTAATCAGCAAATTAATAAGATTATAGTTATGTTTTTCAGAAGGATCATTTTGACTGTTATGTGGAGGACTGTTATAATGTCTGTAGTATGCTTTGAACATACTTTGATATTGACAAAGGGGTTTGTGAGTGTGTGTAAGCTATTATACTACAAAACAGGGGGAAGGTATTTGTTTATTTGTTTAAGATCTATAGTGCCTAAATCAGTAATTCCCACCACTGGAGTGTTTAGTTAACATCTTAAAGATGCTAATCAGGAGTCTACACTGCAGAAATGATTCTGCCTAGCCCATCACATGAAGCTAGCTAAGTTTACAAAGGAGTAGTTATTTTCAATTTTCTTTTTTTTGCTCAAAACTTTAAAAGAAGTTTTTGAAAACCAGTATACTACTTTGCTTATTTAGAAACTATATTTCAGATATTTTGTCAGAAATTTAAGTCTGATAAAGTAGTAATTTTTAAGATATTGTAAATAGAGGCATTTAAAAATTAAACCATTGGCATATTTAAATTAAACTGCCTTAAAAAAATAAAACCAGGGGCGCCTGGGTGGCTCAGTTGGTTAAGTGACTGCCTTCGGCTTAGGTCATGATCCTGGAGTCCCGAGATCGAGTCCCACAACGGGCTCCCTGCTCAGCGGGGAGTCTGCTTCTCCCTCTGACCCTCACCCCTCTCATGTGCTCTCTCTCTCTCTCACTCTTCCTCTCAAATAAATAAATAAATAAATCTTTAAAAAAATTAAATAAATAAAAAATAAAGCTAATAGAATTTAAATGTCAGTTATTTGATACTCTCTCCAACATTCACTTAAAAATCCCTACAAAAAATTTGATAGAAATTTTAAATATTTCCCTGTATCCATTATTTAATATGTATTTTTACTGTCCCAAAGAATTCTATCTAAATGTAGTATTTTTAATCAAATTGTTTTATTTAACATTTTGCTATGCTGTTTTGCAACAAAATAATATATGTAAATTGACACTTTTTAAAGTGTTAATATTTTCTTCTCATTTGATTTAGGATTGCAAGCTGGAAAAGGTAACGGATTTCACATATACTTCTGAGAACATTCCATCTCTAGTAAAAGGAACATATACTGAAGGTAACTTAGTGCTTCAAAGATTTTCAGGTTGATAGGTGAAGATTTTTTATTTATATTCCCCCAAAATTATAAAACACTATAGATCTGTATTCATTATTTCTTGAGCAAATTCACCTCTTCTTTGTTACTCATTTAGCCATGTCTCATTGACTCATCACTTCCATGTATTTTCAGATTTAAATGTAGGATAACTAGTACTCAATAATCCATAAATGCACATTCTTATGATCTATACTTCCTGATGTGACCCTAAAATTTCTTTCAGTTCTCTATCTTCTCCAATTCCCAGATTGAAAGAATGCAGATAAATGACCAAATCTGTGAAAAAGTTTTCTTATCTGCCAGCAGAATTTTGTTTTCTTTTGCCTCTCCCTGCTTTTGTATTTGCTTGCTAATTGTCCACTTTGGTGACAGTGGGTAGTAGTTGTACTAGTTGTCCACTTTGGCGAAAGTGGGTATGTAGATATGAGAATAAATCAAGATACATTTAGACATAGACTTGACCAGTAAAACTAGGTACATGCTTCACTAGCTTGACCTATGCTCTTAAACTGAGAACATGCTCAAGAGCAAGCACTGTTGTTCCTCTCCACTGGTGCTTAATATATCCACATCTCATAGTTTGCTTAGAGCTGTTATAGAGGGAAGGCTTTACTGGTTTTCCTGATGTGGATGTAACAAGAAATCATGGCAAAGACAGACCATAGAGCCCTCTGAATGGTTTGTGGGTCAGAATTCTTAGTGCAGATGATTCAAAGTTATCTCCTTGAATGATGATTGGATAGTGTAAAGCTCATTCATGAAAGGCAAGGCCTGAACAATTCAAGTGGTAAAGATACAAGGTGACAACTGTATTAAAAAATATATATATTATGTGTAAAGACAGCAAAGAGAAGAATAAGCAAATGTTTCTAGCTCCTTAGGATCCTGGTCTCAAGCACTGTAAAAGAGAATACTAAACAATGGGGGCTGAAAGACTTACCTTACACATTGTTGCTGTGGAGCCAGTTCTACCAGCTAAATGGTTCTTTGTTCTAGTCTAATATGAGATAGCAAGTCCAAAAATCCCCTACCTCATCAGAACTTGGGGAGCCTAACAAAACTATCTGTGATAGCCTCCAAGGGGAGATATGGAGTTGAGCTGGAGGAGGCCTCACAACACTCTTTACAAGACTCCCATCTTCTGTGTTCTTTCCAGAACACAATGATCACAAGACATTCTGCCAAGACTCGAATTAGTAGTGGTTCCAGTCTTTGCCTTTTGGTCTATTTAGATGTGTATAGATCAGTAGGCACCATGGTAGTGTTTCACCCTTACAGAGAGCATAGAGACTGGAGTTCTATATGCAAGCAATGTGAGAAGTCTGATCAAACAATATTTCAAGACATTTCAAAACTGTTCCTCTCAATGGTTTCTTTGCCTAGTACCTCCAGGCTCTTCCCTCCAATTCCCATCCACCTTGCAACATTACCCAGAAGCCTCCTAGCTTCAGTCTCCCTCTCTTTATCACTTTCCTCATAATATGTCCCTTGTTTGTATTATAATAAACTTGGACAGCTCTCTAGAGAAAAACAAATGATCCATTAAAACTAAAAAACTAAACAAACAAAAAAGTTTCTATGGCATTAGCAACTGAAAAGATTGATATGCTTTTGTTAAGAGTTTTTAAAAACAACTTGAAGAAAGTTGTTGTCTTAGCCTTCCTCTAGTCTCCAAGATTTGTATCATATTTACCACAGTAAAGGAAAAGAAAGAAAAGGAAGACAATAAAAGAGAAAAGAGCAAGAGAAGAAAGAAAGGAGGAGAAGAGAAAGGGAAAAGAAATTACTTTATCAGTATTTGAAATACATAAGGAAGGAAGGAAGGAAGAAGGAAGGAAGAAAAAAGAAAGA
>NW_027397069.1:19209905-19412952 GCF_003265705.2 Callorhinus ursinus | reverse complement strand
AGAAAGAAAGAAAGAAAGAAAAAGAAAGAAAGAAAGAAAGAAAGAAAGAAAGAAAGAAAGAAAGAAAGAAAGAAAAGAAAGAAAGAAAGAAAGAAAGAAAGAAAGAAAGAAAGAAAGAAAAGAAAGAAAGAAAGAAAGAAAGAAAGAAAGAAAGAAAGAAAGAAAGAAAGAAAGAAAGAAAGAAAGAAAAAGAAAGAAAGAAAGAAAGAAAAAGAAATTAAAGCAGCATATCCTTCCTCATATAGCATTTACTGAGGGAATGGGTGGCATCAGAATTGAGGATGGACATGCGGAGGGAAAGTGAGAAATCAAAAAGGAAATCGATGATTTAAACATTGATTTGACAATCTTGTCACTCATTTATGCAGGGGACATTTATTTATTCTTCACTATATGACAGGTATGTTGCACATACTAGGAAGCTGGAGTGAATGAAATAGGCAGAAATTCAGATCAGCAACTTGAAACTTGAGAAAGAACAGTCTTAGGAGTCAGAGGTTTTAGAAGTTTATTTTGTGAGTCTAAGAGTTTTAAGACATCCAAGTGATTTGAGATCAGAAGTTGGGTATGTGGCTGGCACAGAAACAAAATAATTCCTTTGGCTCTGCCATTCTGCTTCTAGCTCTTTAACTCTGTTAAACATAAGTGACTTAAAGAAATAAGGGCAGGAGGTGGATATCCCTAGACAATTTTCTAAATTATTTATTCCTTACTTACTTTTGTTCCAAGCTTATTTTTCTCATGACTCTGCGATCTTAGTTGCTTTGAAATTGATCTTTAGACGTTCGGCTCAGGCATTTAGAGTTGAATACACACACACACACACACACACACACACACACACACACACACACACACACACACATTAATGGACCATGACTTCATCAGGTCTTTACCCTAAAACCCTCTACTTAATATGAGTGGAATTCAGAAAGCTTGGGTTTTCAGCTCAGTTGAAAAGACAAATATCAAAAGAAGTGTTTTAAAGTTTCTGTATTTATATCTGCTAGCACCTGACTGCTTATTTACACTCTCCTTCTCCAGTGGTTCTCAACAGGGGGCATGGAATGTACTGTGGATTCTTACAGTGATAAGGGTGCTCTAATAGCATTTAGTGGGCAGAACCCAGGGATGCTAAATATCTTCAATCAGTGGAGGCATTTTCAACAAAAGTACTATCTCATCCCCAATTCTACTGGCATTGTGAAATACAAATGGCATGCTATGTTCTCATTTAAATAAGTCTATCCCCTGTCTCTTGGTTATATTATCCAGTGTCTTCACTAAGTTTTCTAAGAGCTGCAATTATCCCTAATCACTTCAGGTAAAATCATACAGAAGTTCAGGCCTTCTGTTTGGATTTTTTCAGTGTTAACACTTTAGCTAGAATGACTTATATAGACTTAGCACTATGCCAAGTACTATAACATAAGGATGATCAAGATAATGGACCCTGTCCAGCAGGTGCTGGAAACAACAGAGATACAATCCAATAAATTATACCAACGTGACAAGTGCAACAAAACCATTTATAATAAGTTTAAAACCTAGTATCCTTCATGCATTACATTCTAGTCCCTATACCTCAATAAACAGAAAAACCAATAGGAGATGTGTGTTGCTTGGTTCTCGGAGTTGTCAATATTTTTTTTTAAGATTTTATTTATTTATTTGAGAGAGAGAATGAGGTAGAGAGAGAGCATGAGAGGGGAAAGGGTCAGAGGGAGAAGCAGACTTCCTGCTGAGCAGGGAGCCCGATGTGGGACTCGATCCCGGGACTCCAGGATCATGACCTGAGCCGAAGGCAGTCGCTCAACCAACTGAGCCACCCAGGCGCCCGGAGTTGTCAATATTTTAAAATCATAAATTTCACAAAAATATCTGGGTAGTTGAATTATTTTGAAAATAGAACACAAAAGCAACAACTGTGAATCTACAGTATAGACCCAGGTATGCTCTTGGCAACAGCTAACTAGAGATAAGCTTTAGCTCTCTCCTTTAGATAACTTATGAGTCTCCTGTTTGCTATGGTTGTCCTGTACCTAGCTTCATTCACTTGTGTTACTTGCCTAACTCCTAAAGACATTTGAATTTATATATAATCTAAATCTTCAAGGATGACAACACTTTTATATCAATCAACAGTTTTGATTGATGTAATTCTCCATAACCGCACATAAACTTTACATTTTAGACTGCTTGTATATTATTTTTGTATTGTTATTTTGTAAAACTTGTTTATTTTTTACTTTATGCTATACGTTATGTTTCATATATTGTAAGTAATTTAATACATGTAAGCAATTCATTGTGGCTCAATATTACCTTCCTTATTTCACAATATTTGGAAGGGGGGCACTACCAAATGATTATTTATTGTAGGTGTGGCATTGGATATATATTTTTGAGGAGAGTGGTGGTAGGGTAAGTTCACAGCTTTGAAAACTGAGAATTAAAGAAATTGGCCCATGTGTCTGAGGTCATGGAAGATGAGATTGAGCAGAGATTTTATCCCAAATCTGTCTGACTTCAAAATTTAAATCTTACCAATCAATCTGCCTTAATTATTATATATGATTTAACATTTTTTGACATTAGAAACAATTTGCAAATAAAAACTGCCCATCTTTAGGTGATTCAAGATAGTTAAAATTAATTTCTTGATACAATAAAAAGAGCTAAAATCTCAATACTAAACTTAACTTTTCAAAAATTTTTCAGTTTGTACTTATTTTAAACCTATGTGTGCTTCAAAGAATAAACCTAGCATTTTATGATTTCCCCTATTAGGCTTAATAATTTCACTTATTCCCTTTTCTTCAATCAACAAATACTGAACACCCACCCAGTTTATTAAGCACTATACTAGACAATAAGAAAAGAGAGCTTTGAACAAAGTCCTTAAAGAAATTACGTTCTAGTTGAGGATATAGAAAATAATGAAATATAGAACCTAAATTCAAAACAAAATGCTAGGTAGTTATAATAGCCATTAACCAAAAAAGCACAGTTGTGATGGTATAATCTGTCTTAGAAAATATGGTCTGGACAGGAGTCTCAGATTAGGTGACATTTGAAAAGAGACCTAAAAGAAACAAAATCACAAATGACATCATGGAATCCTAAAAAAGACATTTTCAGTGGTGGGAATAGACTTCCCCTTAATGGGAAAATAGGAACACGCTTAGACTGTTGGAGAAAAAGTCAGGAGTGCCCCCCCAAAAAAAAATAGAAAAGAAAAGAAAAAGTCAGGAGTTCAGTGTAGCTGGAAGAGCAGAATATTAAGAGATCAGATCATCCAGGTGCCATGTGGGTACAACGTATATTATTGGTACAGGATGGAAGCTTCTTTTCCACTGCCAGTGTGTTTTGTTGAGGGAGATCCTGGCTCCCTACTGTCCTCTCTGGCGGTTGTTTTGAGAACAGTTTTTTTATTACATTTTTCAAAAATGTAGGAAAGATATCTATGATTTGTTTAGAGATTGTGTGCATTCAATAGTTATGTTCCTCTCTGTCCTTTTCTTTCTTGGAAAATACTCTATCTGCAGCCTGTCTTTTCCATTTTTCTACTCCAGGAATAAAAAAGGAAAGTTCTACTCAATTGGGATGTGAATAGGGGTAGGATGCTATAGTTTTGGAGAGGGAGCTCAAATGTCAATACCAAGATTCCTTTTACCTTTTTATTGTGTGTGTGATGGGAAATCAACGTAGGTTTCATTTTTAAATGATCACTTTAATCAAAATTATTGGAATTCTAAAGAATTTCAAGAAAGGAATTCAGGAGTGTGCTAAGGGTAAAGTGTCCCAAAAGTAAAAAGGTGGAGTTTATGTAATATACTGGTAAAGGATTAAAAAGATACTTTCTTTGAAATAAGACTATCACTCTCTCTCTACTAATGCGGTGCTGGAAGCTAGCTCTGCCTACCTCTTACTTGTAATGATTTTCTCTTTTTAAAAGCTTTTGGGAAAGAATTTTCTCTCTCTTTTTTTTTAAAGATTTTATTATTTATCTGAGATAGAGAAAGAGAGAGATCATGAGCAGGGCGGAAGGGTAGAGGGAGAAACAGTCTCCCCGATGAGCAGGGAGGCCAATGTGGGACTCAAAACCAGGATTCTGGGATCATGACCTGAGCCAAAGACAAACGCTTAACAACTGAAGCAGCCAGGCACCTGGGAAAGAATTCTCTTTAGAGAAAGAAAGATACCAAAAATTTAGGGACATAAAATGCCCTTTTCATGCTATATAAAATTCCATTTCTCTGAGTTACTTAAAAGAGAAGATACTGAGCATAGATTCAAACTAACAGTAGTTTATTAACTCATGAACTTGACTCAATATAGCTTCACCATGTATCCATCTCAGCCAACATTCTAAGCAAGAGAAAGATTAGGGTTTTGTCCATTATTGTTTTCAACAATAAACCACAAACCTAGTACTCTGTCTGGAATATTTAACACATTGTTGTTGAATGAATCACTATTATTGTGTGTTTGTATGAGAAGGAAATATGGTTTAGTCTGTTTCATTGTCCTAGTATAATGCATGTGTAACGATCTGCATATGGAAATGAGTGGCTATTGCACTTTGTGTCGTGAATTTTATCTTTAATCTGTAAATTTTATATGTACTATTAATATTTTATATCTTTTAGAAGGATTCGTGGGTATATTAAGTTTTGACAAACAGCAATCTCCATACACATTTAGAACATAAATTTTGGAAGAATGACTCTAATGCTGCTTGAAGACATCTTACTTGTTGGCAATAGAAAGCTGTTTCTCAAAGCACTTTTAACCCAGATTCCTTGCCTGTAAATGCAAAAGCAGGTATGTATAAAGAGTAATTCACAAAGAAAAATTCGATTAATGCATTAGAAGAACAAGAAAGAAATGGTTTAGCAATAAAATATATATGAAAATCAGGTTTGAAAGCAACAGACCATGTCGCAATTTGTAGTCTATGTCGGTGAGCCTTTCTATAATAGGGAATTCACAGCACCAATGCTGTCCAACACTTTCAAATTTGATTTCTATAAGTTACCTTTACTCTATCAGTGCATAAAATCTGGATAAAACTTAACTTTTCAAGACCCAGAAGAAACGTAAACTTCTGTGGCGTTTTCTGCTTTTCAATTTGTTAATATTATTTATGCTGCCTGCTTTTATACATTTGTTCATGTTTTGTTTATTATATATTTAAAAAATTTTACCCACAATATAATGAATTGTTTTTCTCTTTAAATCCTTCTCCCATTTCCATAGTATACCATCAGCTTCCACAGGTTATTGTCACAATCTTACTCACTATACTATTTTTATCTTATCTCCCATATTCTCAGAATTGTTATAGAAGCCAAAATAAGTTGGTTGGATTTAATAATCTGTGAAGAAAGAAAAGATGAAAAAAATTAAATAATGCTAGTATTGATCTAATAAAATGAAAATATTAACTAAACTTTTGTACAACTAATAAAAATAGCAATCATATGTATAATGTTAAAAAAATCAAAATAATTGAATTCTCTATGTGTTGACCATGCTGGGCATTTACATAATTTTTTTGTAACAAAAGCTTCATTTTAAATCTATTAGGTTTTTAATCTCATCACAAAATTTACACTAGCTTGGCAAGAGAAAGCTTTTAATTCGTTTTACTGCGATGAGTGTGGTACAGGTTCTGATACTCCCTATCATCCTTATCATACAAGTTCTACTTTTTTTGTCATTCTTTGTTTACCTTGTTTGTTTCTCATTTCCTGTTTGTTTTATCCTCCTTTTACATCCTATCACTGATGAATCTCAGAGAGGTCAAATTACGAACTCTGATTTTATCATAATAAAAAAATAAAGTCTAAATTTCTATGCTTGGCATTGGCATAAAATTGATTAATAAATGTAATCTTGTGACCAATCCTTGTTAATGATAACTTATCAGACTAAAAATTTGAATCCATTACATTTTTTCATATTAGGAGAAGAATTATTAATATATGAGTTAATCATTGGATACGAACTTCAAAATATTCATACAATTATATTTTGAGGATATCAAAGATCTTAAAGATTATTTAGTTCTGCCATTTTGTTAAAGAGGAAAGAGATAGTGGAGACATCTTTGAGTTGTCAAATTATAGATTTTTAGATTTTTTACAGTATACAGAATTTTAGCATAATTATTTTACTCTATAAGAAAGAAACTAAAGACTGGACATGTTAAATATCTTGTTACAGGTTACTCTGCAAATAATGTACAAACTTGGCCTAGAACATTTGGTCTGTTTGACTTCTAACATTTATTGTGGGGTTGTTTTGAGAACAATTTTTTTATTACATTTTTCAGAAAGACAAATACAGATTATGAAACATTTTTAAAAAACACAGAAAACAAGTATGTAGAATTCTCTAAAATTATCCATTCAGATATTACCATAGTTCATATTTATAGTATTTTTTAAACAGTGTCCTGATAAAGATAAACTAAATTTTCCTATCACCTGGGAGAGACAATTTTTTGCATTTCCCTCAGGTTGGGTCATTGGATATAAGACATTTTGGAGATTGACTTATTTGGCTCTAGAGCTCATATCTTGCTATGTTTTTACCCTGAATTTATGTTGGCTCATATGGCCAATCTCAGGCTGGCAGTCATGGAGCTTACAGAATGTGGAGTATTTTTAAATGGTTGGTACAAAGTAGATAATTAGACCAGGAAAATAACACTGTTTGGTTGCATTATTATAAGTAAGGAAAATTTAAAACACTTCATTTTAACAAGGATTATATAAGTAGTTCTACAGTAGATGATTCTTTTAAATGTTTGTACTTATTTAAATGACCTTGCTTATGCCATTACAAGTAATCTGTGTGCTTAGGTGAGCTTGTTAAAAAAGTGTTTATGTACCTCAAATTTTGGAATATTAAAATTTAAATCCTGAAAGCAAGAACAGCTATAGAGGCAGATATAGAGGCAAATATGCAAAGTGCTATTCATATTTATAGTAATACTAACATATGATCAATGTTGCACCCCACAAACATGGTCTCATAACTTATTTGAAGATGATGACATAAGCATAATAAATCATGCTATAAATCACCATTTTTCAGACAACATTTGAAATGTTAGTGTGGAGAAAAATTCATGATATCTTTTATCTCATGAGTGGTGTCTCATGAATAAGGAATGATTTAGAATGCTAAATCTTAAGTATTTCTTTGTTTTTTTAAAAATTTTATTGGTTTATTTGAGAGAGAGCAGGAGCTGGGGGGGAGGGGCAGAGAGAGAAGAAGAAGCAGACCCTTCCCTCCCCCCACTGAGCAGGAAGCTCAACGACATGGGATCATTAACTGACCCAAGGCAGACGCTTGACCAACTGAGCCACCCAGGTACCCAATCTTAAGTATTTCTAAAACTAACACATTAGTTTACAAATATAAAGTTGAATCTTGTAGCATTAGAAACTTTAGAAAGTATCTTAAATATTTACTCTTTGTGAAATTCATTGATCCCTAATTCATCTGCTGAGATGCTATGATTTGTGGGTTTCTCAGCAAACACTTAACAAGTAATTAATTTTAAAGGAGATACATTCATTCAACAAAATTTTTGCAACTATCCACATGAACCAAGAGTTAATGCTGCGGCCACAGGAGTACAGGAAAACAATAGACTGTCTTTCCTGTCCTCATTGGACTTTACTGTAGAAAAGGCTGCCTCAGTAGTATCTTAACAGCCACGAACCTCCGTCCTCCCAAGAAATGCTTCTCATAACTAAATCCTCTACCTTTCTATAGTGTGATTATCTACACAGATGAACTTGATATATTTTTATTGTTAAAATTATTATTATCTTTATGATGTTTGTTATTGATCTTTGCATATCTCTAAGGAGATTTCTAAAATTCAAGTAGGCAGGAGCCAATAAATTCCATATATTTTTACATTACGAGATTTATAATAAAAGGATGGTTTTAGGCATTTGCAAAACAAAACAGAATACTGTTGCCACCTCCATAAATAAAGAAGCCAAACAACTACTAGATTTGTTGGAATGCAGGGAGAAAAAGAAAGGAATACTAGAAGGAGAACTATTTTATTTTATTTTATTTTATTTTATTTTATTTTATTTTATTTTAGGGAGAGAGAGTGCACATGCTTGAGAGGGGGGATGGGGTGGGGGATGAGGGAGAGCAGTGTGTGCAGGGTGGGGGAAAGGGAGAGAGAGAATCTTAAGCAGGCTCCATGTCCAACATGGAGCCCTATGTAGGACTTGATCCCATGACCTGAGCTCATGACCTGAGCCAAAATCAAGAGTGGGATACTTAACCAACTGAGCCACCCAGACACACCTAGGAGGCACACTTTTAACAAAGGTGACATATAGTCTCTTGCATGTGGGTCCAGAAGAACCTGTTACTGTAAGATAAAGGAAGCACTTGATGGTGTCAGACAGCATTTAAATCCAAGTGTAGAGATGGACACTTGTAACTGGTAAAAAGTAAAAGAAAAATATGGACTATGTTTATTCTAGTTGAAGAAATATTAATACAATAAACTAGTGTATCAATATAGTCTATAATTCAAAGGTATATGCCATTAATGCAGTTGAATGATACAAAAGTGGATAATTTAAATTTTATGAGAAAATATTTTAGGTAAAAAAAAAAAAGCCAGCAACAGTAAAGCGTGCTTTGGGTCCCTTTAAACATAAGTACAACCTTTAACCCATAAATTCATGTGCTACTTTTAGGAACCATAGATAAGGTCAATCATCATGACTCAAAGTCTCCTTCATTCATTCTGTAACACTCTGTTATTAAGTTACTAAGAGGAAGAGATGTAGAAAAAGGAAAGGAATATTTGTTAGCACAAACTATTTGAGATTTATGCAAATGGAGAGAATATTTAAGAACATTGTCTTTGAATATTCTTTTAAAAATGCTGTTTACCATATTAGATGACCTAGGTCAAAAAAGTGTTATTTATTAAAAGAAAATTCAAATTGAAAAGTTACCCAGAAGGAAACTTGCTTTCTTTTCCTTTCTCATTGTCTTTATTTTCATTTTCAGTCCTATTCCAGAGACTAGTGAAGGAAACTCAGAGAAAAGTCTCAAATGGCAAAACACACACATCAACAATTATTTATACAATTATCTTATTAGATTATAAAATAAATACTAGGCAATATTTATAGTATTGGGGGAAATATTATATGATTTGAAATACACAACATAGAACCATAGAATTTTAAGCTGTTATAAGATAATAAACAAATAATTAATTACAGAATAAATACTGCTTCAATCAGATTCACTTAGGAAACATAAAGGGAATGGGTTAACATTTTGTTAATTTAATAGAATGATTAAACTGGTGAATTCTAATCATGTACTTTTTGTTCTATTTCAGTCTTTAGTAATTAACCATAATAATGGAGGAGAAATTGTGTAATTTAGGTCTTTCTTCCTGAAATGATAGAAAGAAAATTAGGACACAGAGCTTTATGGCCAAGATCACAATGTCTCTCCTAAACAGGTTTGCCAAATAAAATAAAGGACATTCAGTTAAATTTGAATTTCAGATAAACAACAATTTCATTTTTTAATATAAGTATGTCCCAAATATTATATGGAATATTTACAATAAAATCTTATTTGATGTTTATCTCAAATTCCAAAAATTACCTGGGCACACTGTATTTTTATTTGTTAAATTCTAGAATCCTTACTCCTGAAGTCTCTAGGGAATGTTTGTTTCAAATACATGCTTTTCTATTTATAGCAAACTAATATAAATATACTGGCTCAGGATTTATGAATATGCCTTCATAATCATTTGTCTTTCACTATTCCTAAAATACCAAATTAAAAGTAAAAAGGAGAAGGAATTCCAGGTTTTATCCTTAACATGGGGAAGATGTATAAGGATTGGGAGCAATAGGAATGTAAAGTAATATAGTGAACATCAGCAAATATAAAATAGATAAAGAGGTGCAGCATTTTACATAGTCTGTGTGACATCTTTTCTGTGATCTTAATCAACAGAAAAAATAATTTCAACCACGCTGCTATTTTCTCTCAAAAGAACAAGTTCTTTATTATAATGAAATCATATTGGCCCCAAGTCCTAATGCATGAAAATGAAAACCCACATGCCATCAATGTGACTATTAAGTGAAGGATTTCAGTGGAATTCATATTTTTGTTTGTTTGTTTGTTTGTTATGAGGGAACAAATAGGTCTTTGTGTGCTGAATTGGCATAGCCAGAGATTACCACTAAACCATTTTTGTTTGCAATACATCCATTGTGGGGACTGGAAGCTACAATTTGTTTGCATGTCTTTTTTATTTTTATTTTTTATTTTTTTCTTTTTCAGGTTACTTCACCATTAACAAGAACAATAATGCCAGAGGAAAAGATAGCTTGAAAGAGGCTGCATGATTGCTTTTCCAACTAAAATGAGTAGAAAATGAAAACACTTTAAATGAAGTGCCTCAGATAAACATTTAATTTAGGATAAGACAGCAACCGCATATATACCACCATATCAAATATTGAAAGAGCATTTATTGAAGAGTTGAAAGACTCATTTGTGGAAAAATAAATGTAGCTCTAAAAGTGAGCAGCTGAGAGTAAATATGTAAAATCACATTTAAGCGGCAGGCAATTAACATGAATTTATACTAAAAAAATGAAAAACATGATGAGATTGTGGGGAATTACAAATTTGAACAAGAAACTATTTTGTTTATCATCAAACATAAGCCTAACTATGCAATGGATGCTCTTTAATGAGCTGTAGATTTCAAACAAACTGGAAGGTTATACATTCATACATTAGGAAAAGTAGATGCATTATTTTCTCAATGTCTTTTATGTCTTTCTTTAAATATCCCATTCTTATCTACTCTACATGCTTAAATACCACTCTTTCTAGCCCTTATGATTTTACCTATCTTGATCCTCTTTCTACTTTATAATTCCTGCTTTTTATTGTCTTCCCCTGCACCCTGCCCAATTTTCATGTTTTCTATAATTAATATTTGTTTCCGTTCCTTGTCCTTGTCCATTGTTTCATATCAATCTCACCTCACTTGATCTCCATATATATTTCTAGCCACATAATTTACTTTTGCCATAATATCTGAGTATTAAAGCATTTGGGTATCTACTCAAGGCTATGACTCTAATAGGGAGACAGAAAATTTTATATTTTTAATATATACAGAAATGGTATTGTTGTAGAGTGCTTTGGTAGAGTGTGTTGTAAATCATAAAGCATTTAAGGAAGTTATATAATAGTTGCTTTTATTAGGAGTATTTTTGAAAATACTGATGTCATATCACACATGACTAGAATAACTTTCTAATAGTTACATTATGTAACAAACTATGCTTAATTATATATAATTACAACTATATGTAAAATGATTTTAGTCACATATGTATACACGAATCAAATTAAAATATATAATAGTTCCCAAAAAACTAAATAGCAAACACACTAGCAAATGATGAGGTTGTCAAATGTTAAGCAATTTTTCCTTCTTTTATTAGTGCTATTTTTATCAAATAGGGAGGAGGTTATTACCAATATATATATATTTGTAGAATAAAAATGGAAGCTGTACTGATTGTTTCTAAAGCCAAAGACATTAGCAAAATAGAAATTCCAAATGATTTGCATCCATTGCCAAATGTTTTCTTGGCCCATATCAGTTATTTTATTTTCTGCTGATTCAGCATTCAAAAGATCAATTAAAGAAATGGAATTAAAAATGATAAAGTGGCTTTAGTTTTCTTTTTTTTTTTTAAGATTTTATTTATTTATTTGACAGAGAGCGACACAGAGAGAGAGGGAAACACAAGCAGGGGCAGTGGGAGAGGGAGAAGCAGGCTTCTCCCTGAACAGGAAGCCCAATCCCAGGACCCTGGAATCATGACCTGAGCCGAAGGCAGACGCTTAATGACTGAGCCACCCAGGCGCCCCATGGCTTTAGTTTTCTGATCTGTTGTTAAAAGAGACCTTTAGTTACTTCTTGCCTAGTTTACACAGAGTCCTCAGTCAAAATACGATTTATTTTATTCTTATGATAAATTATTATACTTTGCATCTATATGATTAAAATTCCTAAATCTTTTAAATTATCTTTAGATCCATGATCTATTTTCCAATAGTTTGCAATGGAAAGCAAATTACCCATTAAAATAATTTTCATTTCTGATGATAAAATATAAATTAAATTTTAATTATGAAGCCTAGATCAAAAGATTCTTCTGTCACTTAATTCACTGATTTAGTCTTCATTATTCCCAAACTTTAATCATCTCTGTATCAAGCAATGAAAACACAAACAAATCCTATGGACTGAAGGATATATTAATAGTAATCAGATTATCATGGTACCATCCCTTAAAGACCACCTTATTTCACACCATGATATGATCTTTCTGCTCTGGTTACTTAATTTTACCCAGTTAAATTTTGTTATTGAGTTGCAGCAAATTTCATCTCACTTAAATTTATTAAAAATTGCCTGCTTTATTTAAGACCCCTGCTAGCATACAGAACATCCTTTTCCTCATTGCAAATGTTTGGGAATCTGTGTTGAGGCTCCTTTTATGTTTCTTTGTATTTTAATAGAACTTGTTTTAACAGCACACTTACACATATAACCATATAAATTCAAAAGGCTAGGTTTTCTTTGAAAAGCATAATAATACAGTGGAGATCTACTCCCTGATGACCTTAATAACAAAACCAATATAAGCATGAACAAGCAATGTTTAGTTAAATTTACATCCAAAAACTGTATAGGAAGATCCTACTATCCACCGACTTCTAAAGTTCAGTAGAAGTAAATCTGTGTTAGGGGTACTCAGAGCTGTGTGATCTGATGATGTCAGAGTTTGGAGAGAAAAAGAATCAAGGACGCACTTCAGTAGACCAGTCCATAGCCTTGCAAGATTTTTCATCCAAATCTAATTGCACCACAAATCATACTGTGGAAAAAGATGGTGATTGTTATGGTCTGAATGCTTGTGACTCCCCCCAAGTTCCCACCGGAATGAGACCATGCAGGCCCCCTGATCCTGGACTTCCAGCCTCCAGATTTGTGGGAAATGCATTATCTGTTGTTTTAAGCTACCCAATCTGTGCTATTTTATTACAGCAACCAAATGGACCAAGACAGTGATCTAGCCACACTTTCACTTTGAAAATGCTTACTCTTCAGAGTTTGTGTCTATTCCATTGTGTCACACTTATTTGCTCTTTCAGTACTTCTTGATACAGATACTCATAAAAGGCAAAACAGCTGATATCATCATTGATATAAATATAAAACAGTATTTATAACATAAAGTAGATATGTTTCCAGGCTTGGGTCTTACTTTCCCAACTAGTATCCTCTGTACAGGGTGGCTGACCAACTGGGAGACATGCTCATGATGGACACACTCTTCTCTCTGTTCTCCTTGGTCAATGTCTACATTCCTGTGGATACTTCCTGTGGTGTTGGTACTCTCAATAGCACTCACATTACCTTTGACATTGACAGAGGACCTGATCTATATCAAGCTTCTCTGCTGGTAGGTGGTAAGGAAATAGCTGAGGCAAAATCTTGGGACATAATAATCTATAAACTGAAGTGGGAGATTTTCAGAATCACATGTAAAGAAGTTTCATTCTCTGTGTTGGCTTGTTAAAATAAACCCAAGGCATTTCCATGACAGGACAAAGCTCTTATCTCTGTCATAGCATCGATTCCCCTGCCATCGTGGCATAGCTCCTCAGCCCAGGACAGACTTTCCTTAAGCATTTACTCACAGAAATATTGCTTTGATTTTTATTTTATATTTTCCTTTTTATCAAAAAACTCAAAAATTACCCCTACATTTTTACATCTGGAAAAAGAATATTAGAGTGATTTATATTTTATTTTTGAGTGCAAGCATTATACTGTGCTTGGCAAGATAAAAATTAGAAACAGTACCTGGAACTCCACATGCTGGCAAATGTGGTCCAACAGCCTTAGCCTGTGACTCTCCAGGACTGTGTACCTTCAGTGAAAACCAAATATCAGAACTAGAAATTAATTTCCCAGGAGTCTGTAAAAGGCAAAATCTGTACTTCTCAGTGCGTTCTGACTCAGGCTATTCATATTTAAACTGGGACATATGGAGACTTTCCTTTGGATGTGAAGGCAAATTTCACCTATGTTGCCAGAAGTTGACCCCTAAATCTAAGGTTGGAAATAGATTAGGAATCAGTGGCATATAAAGAGTTTAGATTCTAATCAGTAGAGACTCTTGGAGCTGCTGTAGTGCCACCCTTAAACCAGAATGTGGCCAAAAGTGAGACTCTATCTAGAATTAAGATTCTCCAGTTATGCCTTCAGATGGACTCTTGAACTCCAACAACCATGGGCCCAGATAGGTCTCATTTTAAGGCACTTTGGGCCAACAGAATATATTATACCATTATCTACAAATAATCTGATGTATTTCAAAACTAACGTGATGTATTTCAAAACCTTAAGTTGTTAGCACACCTGAAGAAAAATAGCACCAAATATACAAACTACCTACTTGATAGTCATTTTACATACTCTATAAAGTATGTAAAAAATCACTAAAGCACCACTGAAACTCACTAGATATGCTGAGCTAGTCAAAGTTGAATCTACCCACAGCCTACTTTCATTGGGATATTTTTATTTTCCAGAGTATTGGTTTTATAACCAGGTCTGTGACCTGCTAAAAGTCCTGTTGCTTTTTGCAGCGGAAGATAGTGATAACAATATGATAAAGTTAAATCAACTATGTTCTTTTGTGCTAAATCACCTACATATAAACCATCCATAAATACTTTTCAACACTGCCTTCAAGATATATCCAAAATCCTGATATTTACTCCCACCTCCAGTGCTCCTAGCTTCATCAGAAACACAGTTGCTTCTTGCCTGTATTACTCTTATAGCCACCTAGCAGCTCTCTGGTTCCACTTTTTGCCATCCTCCGTCTTCAAGTCTCAACACAGTAATAGTATTAATTATTTCAAAACTCAAGCCAGATTAGGGCGCCTGGGTAGCTCAGTTGGTTAAGCAACTGCCTTCGGCTCAGGTCATGATCCTGGAGTCCCGGGATCGAGTCCCACATTGGACTCCCTGTTCAGCAGGGTGTCTGCCTCTCCCTCTGACCCTCCTCCCTCTTATGCTCTCTATCTTTCATTCTCTCTCAAATAAATAAATAAAATCTTAAAAAAAAACTTAAGCCAGATTATACTACTCTTCTTTTCAAATGCTCCAATGATTCCCATTTTCACTTAAAGTTTAAGCCAAAGAGTTTATAGCTAAATGCCTAAGCAATTCTACGCAATATGGTTTCTGACCTCATTTCCACTTTTCTCACTCTTAATTTTCTGTTCTAGCAACACTCATTGTCTTCTTGCTACTCTAAATATTGTTCCCTTAGATACATTGCTTTCACAATTCCCTTGCCTAGAATCTTCTTCCCTCAGATAGTTGGAAGACTATTTGTAGCTTTCTATATGTGTATAAGATATACAATCCTAAGGACTGAATTGCGCTCCCTCTCAAATTCATTTGTTGAAGTTCTATCACAGCAAATGTGATTGTATTTGAAGACAGGGCTTTTAGGAGGTAATTAGGTTAAATTAAGGTTAAATGAGGTCACTAGGTGTGGACTAATTTGATAGGATTGTTAGTCTTATGAGAAGAGAAAGAGAATATAATGTCTCTCTGTCTCTTTCTACCATGTAAGGACACAGTAGAAGGTAGCCATCTGTAACCCAGAAAGAGAGCTCTTACCAGAAACCAAACCCTGCCAGCCTTTGATTTTGAATTTTCCAACCTCGAGGACTGATAGAAAGTAATTTTTTTTTTTTTTTTTTGGTAAGCCGTGCAGTCTGTGGTGGTTTGTTATGGCAGCCTGAGCTAACTAATTCATCAGTATGTGCATTGTGTGTGTGTTTGCAAATTTTGAGACGTTGTCACTACCTAATCTTAACTTGGTAACATTTTTGGAGCATTATATGAGGGCTTATATTTGAGATAAAAGAGTATACAAATTTTAGTCTATTATAAGTTAATATTCCATTATCATTTTATTTTTATTTTTTTTTAAGATTTTATTTATTTATTTGAAAGAGAGAGAGAGAATGAGCAGGTGAAGAGGGAGAAGCAGGCTCCCTGCCAAGCAGGGAGTCCAATGCGGGGCTCGATCTCAGGACCCTGGGCTCATGACCTGAGCTGAAGGCAGATGCTTAACTGACTGAGCCACCCAGGCGCCCCTCCATGATCATTTTAAGTACGCTTTTTTGAGTCCGCAAATATCATTATACTACCCAAAAGAAACTCATAGAGCCCCCAAGGAAACTCATACAAATGAAAAAGAACACACTAGGGAGAATAGAATGGTTGCCCTGAGGACAGGAGAGATGGAGGCTATAGTGCTAAAAGGGAATAGATACATAAAATAAAAAAGGCAACTGCACATATCAATAATAGTACAATGCCATGCAATCTAGTTTTGATTATCTCAGTCCTCTTCACCTGACATTAGGCAACATATTTACAGTTAGCATATTGTTAAACATAAAGGGTTTGAATAATTTTAAGAAAATTTAAAAGACTTGATTGGTATTCTGATAAGCAGTCATCATGAGCAATACCTATGTGAATCACTTAATTAGTACATGCATTTCTTCACTTAAGGTACCAATACTATGTATTTGTGCTTCCTTACTCACTGAGAGTGATAGCATAGGAACATCCTTACACTGCTTCACTCCTTTCTTGACCCACTCACAATTATGACTTTAATTCTGGTTGGTAATTGTGGAGCCAAATATGGGGTGAGAAAGAAATAAAGTTAAAATCCAATTCACTTCTATTTTTTATCATAAAAAGTCACATACCTGCTTTCTGCTGCCTCCCATATATTGGAAACATGAACAAAGGTGAAAAGATGAGAAAGTCCTCTTTTTTGTTTTCTCTTTTCTTATCCCTTTATGTCCATCCTGTTCTCTACTCCTATCCTAATGAACTCTCCTGAGCACCAATCTTTCAAAATCATAATGAGGGCAAAATGTGGAAACAGTATAAAAGTATAAGAAGAAAAACAAATAGCAGAGCAGAATGGGTTTCTGATTAGTTCCAGTCCTGCATGCCAGTTAATTCAAAACATTTCTTATCCTTGACCATTATATTAGTTAGGACAAATAATGCATGGTTTGTAATAAATGAGTCAAAAATCTCAGTGGCTTTATAAGATAAAAATTATTTCTCATTCATACAAAGTTCATCTCAGATGCTCCTGGTTGGGAAATTCATGGTTACTCTAATAAGTAATTCAGGAATCTAGACTTTTTCTAATATGTGATATCACCATCTTTTACATGTTGGCCCCAATGATTCAAGAGAAGGTGAAAGTTTTTTGAAACAGTTTCAGAAGAATAGGTATTAGTTCTTCTTTAAATGTTTGGTAGAATTCCCCTGGGAAGTCATCTGGCCCTGGGTTCTTGTTTGTTGGGAGATTTTTGATCACTGCTTCAATTTCCTTAGTGGTTATGGGTATGTTCAGGTTTTCTATTTCTTCCTGGTTCAGTTTTGGTAGTTGATACATCTCTAGGAATGCATCCATTTCTTCCAGATTATCTAATTTGCTGGCATATAGTTGCTCATAATATGTTCTTATAATTGTTTGTATTTCTTTGGTGTTGGTTTTGATCTCTCCTCTTTCATTCATGATTTTATTTATTTGGGTCCTTTCTCTTTTCTTTTTGGTAAGTCTGGCCAGGAGTTTATCAATCTTGTTAATTCTTTCAAAGAACCAGCTCCTAGTTTCATTGATCTGTTCTACTCTTCTTTTGGTTTCTATATCATTGATTTCTGCTCTGATCTTTATTATTTCTCTTCTCCTGCTGGGTTTAGGTTTTATTTGCTGTTCTTTCTCCAGCTCCTTTAGGTGTAGGGTTAGGTTGTGTATCTGAGACCTTTCTTGCTTCTTGAGAAAGGCTTGTATTGCTATATACTTTCCTCTTAGGACTGCCTTTGCTGCATCCTAAAGATTTTGAACAGTTGTGTTTTCATTTTCATTGGTTTCCGTGAATTTTTTAAATTCTTCTTTAATTTCCTGGTTGACCCATTCATTCTTTAGTATGATGCTCTTTAACCTCCATGTATTTGAGTTCTTTCCGACTCTCTCTTGTGATTGAGTTCTAGTTTCAAAGCACTGTGGTCTGAAAATATGCAGGGAATGATCCCAATCTTTTGGTACCAGTTGAGACTTGATTTGTGACCTAGGATGTGATCTATTCTGGAGAATGTTCCATGGGCACTAGAGAAGAAAGTGTATTCTGTTACTTTAGGAGGGAATGCTCTGAATATATCTGTGAAGTCCATTTGGTCCAGTGTGTCATTTAAAGCCTTTATTTCCTTGTTGTTCTTCTGCTTAGATGATCTGTCCATTTCTGTGAGGGGGGTGTTAAAGTCCCCCACTATTACTGTATTGTTGTTGATGTATTTTTTTGCTTTTGTTATTAATTGACTTATATAATTGGCAGCTCCCATGTTAGGGGCATAGATATTTACAATTGTTAGATCTTCTTGTTGGATAAAACCTTTAAGTAAGATATAGTGTCCTTCCTCATCTCTTATTACAGCCTTTGCAGCCACTTTGGAAAACAGTATGGAGGTTCCTCGAAAAGTTGAAAATAAAGCTACCATATGATCCAGCAATTGCACTACTGGGTATTTACCCCAAAGATACAGATGTAGGGATCCAAAGGGGTAGGTGCACCCCGATGTTATAGCAGCAATGTCCACAGTAGCCAAACTGTGGAAAGAGCCAACATGTCTATTGACAGATGAATGGATAAAGAAGAAGTGGTATATCTATACAATGGAATATTATGCAGCCATCAAAAGGAATGAAATCTTGCCATTTGCAACGACATGGATGGAACTGGAGGGTATTATGCTGAGCAAAATAAGTCAATCAGAGAAAGACATGTACCATATGACCTCACTGATATGAGGAATTCTTAATCTCAGGAAACAAACTGAGGGTGCTGGAGTAGTGGGTGGTGGGAGGGATGGGGTGGCTGGGTAATAGACATCAGGGAGGGTATGTGCTATGGTGAGTGCTATGAATTGTGTAAGACTGTTGAATCACAGACCTGTACCTCTGAAACAAATAATATACTATATGTTAAAAAAAAAAAAAGGAAGAAGATAGCAGGAGCCGAAGAATGAAGTGAGAGAAATTGGATGGGGAGATGAACCATGAGAGACCATGGACACTGAGAAACAAACTGAGGGTTCTAGAGGGGAGGGAGCTGGGGGGATGGGTTAACCTGGTGATGGGTATTAAGGAGGGCACGTTCTGCATGGAGCAGTGGGTATTATACGCAAACAATGAATCACGGAACACTACATCAAAAACTAATGATGTAATGTATAGTGATTAACATAACATAAAAAGAAAAAAAGAAAAAGAGAAAAAGCTGCATAGACCAAGAAAGTAAAACCAAGAAATTTAAAACATCAGTTTCCAGGTTTTTGAAGCATGAACACATGGGCATCAAAATATCCAGTCTTTTTTTTTTTATTTGCCCATCCACAACCCAAATAAATCAATATTACCAGCAAATCCAAAAAAAAAAAAAGAGAGAGAGAAGGTGAAAGTGTATAAAGGAGGTATATTGTGACTAATGTCATTTAACTTTACATTCTACTGTCCAGAGCTGGTCTCATATGAATGTAAAAACACAACCACTGCCCATCAACCGTTTTATAAGCATGTGTAAAATCTTAGATATCCCACTAGCTCTCTGTCTCTGCCACACACCCCTCCAGTATTAGCATTTATCTCTATGTCAAGTCCTTTTATATTTGTCCATTTATTCTCAGTCTTCATCAATCCATAATTTATAATAAGCTAATAGTTCCTTATGAAACAATACATGATCTTGAATGTTTGCATTGCATTGAAAAAGTGTATTTGTAGAGTTCCAAGTCAGGCTCTGAACACACTTCTTCAAAGAATTATTGGTGAGTAAAATTATTTGGTTTTATGCTTTTATGAGGACAATAAAATACATCAAGGACATTATGGAACAAATAGGATTTCTTAGAGAGGAATTAGAACTAAATCTTCTCATATAACAATTATATGGAAAATGTTGCCAATGAACATTTGTATTTAATGTTAAATAAAGTATAAAATTGATGCCTGCACATAATATTTTTTGGAAGAGGATCTAAGTGGAATTATGTAGGGACATGATGATTTTTTTTATTATAGGAGCAAAGTGATGGCTGGGAGAACAGAAGTACTGTGTATACACATGTTCTTTTATAGTGTGTTTTTTTTAAAGATAATTTTCTGTTTGTCTATGAATTTCCCTTTGGGAGAACAGACATTAGACCCCCCTACCCAGAGACTGCAGTATTTAATCTTGATAATCTCAGGTCATAGCACAGTATATGCCATATCTTTGGAGCCCCAATGCTTGCTAATTTCAGTTCCACAGTTGAAAGGGATTTTGGTTTCTTTCAACTCTGTAGAAAACAGCTAAAAGTTACTGGAGAAAGGTCATTGATATTCATAGATATAATACAGAAAAGCATTTTGGATTCATTTCTTTGATGGGGTGAACAAACCAAATACAGGAAACTCACTCTGAAACCAGTAAAATGACCCTAGAGATTATTTTAAGGAAAGTTTTTTAGAGAAGCAAAAAATAAATTTTGCTGGATTCATTTTATCAAGATAAAGTTCGAAATACAAATTCTTGGTTGTTATAGTAATGAAGAAAGGTACCATATTCATGTTATAAATAACAATTGGGAATTTATTAGCAAAAATATATATGAGTTAGACTACTTTAATATATTGTAGCTTTGGTATTTTTATGTTTATTTCTTCTAATTTTATCTGATTAATTTACTGATAAATGTGTAAATTATTTCTTGTTCTTATAGGAAAAATTTGACTTCATGGTAATCTATGTTTTAAAAAATTCTCTGTAACAATTATTCAGAGCTTGTTTTGTGAAGCATTGGAGACTGAGAGGAAAAAAAAAAAAGTAATGATTCCTGGCCTCAAGAATGTAGGGATTAGTAACAGAGGGAAATGAAAAAAAAAATACAATATGATAAGAACTTGAACACACATATACCAGTGGGATATAAGAGTTATATTCAACATGAGGAAGACAGAAGTAATGTTGGAAAAATGAGAGAAAGTGTTCCAAATGGAAAAAAACACATACAAACACACCATGTCATAACTTAACCATATTATATAGTATTTTTATTATTGGTCTATTATTTATCATTCTTAACCAACTGAACTAATTTGGGATCAACAATATGGCTTATTCATTTATGAAATCCTAGTACTCAATTTGGCTTTGATTTATATTTTTGCTCAATAAAAGATTATGGGACTGTTGAACCAGCAAAAATAAATAATCTGATCTATGTTGATATTCTTGATCTTCTGGTGGATGCTTTCAGGACTATGGTGCATTGTGTTGGTGAAAGTGTTATAGAGAAAATATATGTTTCTTGCCAAATGGTAAAGTAAGAAAATAATATAAAGTAGCTTTAGAAAAAAATTAAATAAAACGTATCATTAGCTGTGATATTTATTTTATAATAGGACCCATGAGTACACATAGAATAAGAAATCTGAAAGAAATCAGGACCAAGAATCATAGAGTTACTAAGAGCATGTATACGTAAGCACTTTTCATTAAAATTCGACTTATGTTTGCTTAAGATCATCTCTCTTTTGTAGTAACTAGTTTTTCTTCCCTATCTCTTTCTATTTAGGAAAATGTCTTCACCTTCTGTAATGCATGTATATTAGCCTTTCTAGCATTTACCAAGGCCAATTTGCTCTCTGACAATCCCACTTCAAATTCTCAAATTTAATAGTCTCATGATTAGTTCAAATGTACTCCCAAAGAACATTTAGTCACTCAGTCATTAGAGAATAAAGTCACACAGTACAAATATTGCTGGTGAGGAAACACCCTATTATATGGATGAAGTAGTACTCAGAAAATCAGAACCTAGTGATAAAAAACATTTTCATGATATTATATCCCTTGACTAGTCAGTGCACAGATATTTTCTCCCAAACACGTAATTCTGATGATAAAATATTTTATTAAAATATAATCAAAATTTTAAGTAAAATGTCAAGAATATCCTCCCCCATTTTTGGGAAGCAGCTTAAAATCTGATCAAGCTATTGCATTCGTAGTCATGATATGAAGCCCCTCTAATTTGAGTCCATGACACTAAGGTGACTTCCATCTTTCCATTAGTGTATTCTCATTTTAATACAAGTGTAACATTTTTATTCTGCAGAATATAGATACTTTGAATAATCCCAATATAATCGTTAAAATATACTAAAGGGATGCCTGGCTGGCTCAGTGAGAAGAGGATGCAACTTTTGATCTCCAGGTTGTGAGTTTGAGCCCCATGTTGGGTGGAGAGTTTATGTAAAAACAAAATCTTAACAAATAAATAAAATGTAGCTTTCATTTAGAACTGAGAATGTACTGGAAAATATATTTCAAATTATAGATTGATCAGTGATCTAAAACATGTAATATTTCCTGTATTAGATGGAAAATGATATGCATGATAACATCAAGTATCAGCCTGTTTGACTCCCTTGGACTGCCACTCTGGCAGTTACACTATGTTTCTCATTTTCCTTTGGATGATCTCCCTGGCCCAGGAGTTTTAAGGCCACCAGTGAGAAAATAACTGGGGATAAATTCTGTGAGTGTGTGTGCGTGTGTGTGTGTGTGTGTGTGTGTGTGTGTGTGTAGCACATGTAGGGTGTGATATGGTTAGTGTCTTTATCTTGCTTTGAATCAGATGTCAAAAAGCTCTGAGCTGTGTTTTTTTTTTAAGATTTTATTTATTTATTTGAGAGAGAGAGAATGAGAGATAGAGAGCATGAGAGGGAGGAGGGTCAGAGGGAGAAGCAAACTCCCTGCCAAGCAGGGAGCCCGATGTGGGACTCCATCCGGGACTCCAGGATCATGACCTGAGGCGAAGGCAGTCGCTTAACCAACTGAGCCACCCAGGCGCCCCATGAGCTGTGTTGGTTCTTATAATGGTTTATTTTTCATTCCAATATTTCTTTTGTTTGGTTGTTTTTCCCCATTTTGGACAAACTTAAATTGTGATTAATTATAAGACAATTTTCTTTGGAAGTAGAGGTCAATTTGCTAAAAGCCAATAAAACTGCAATCACATGTAGACACTTACCACAGTTCATCCACCCAATTTTCAGATTATTGAAAGCAGAATCTGATTGGCCTAGCTTAGGTCAGATGCCCATCCATTTTTTTCCATCAGCTATTTTTAGGAAGGCAGATTAGGAATCACCACTGTGGTTGTTAGGGACCTAAAGTATAAGCCAGTTGGATGCTTTCCATTAAAGAATGAATGGGCAGAAATTTCAGTATATAAATCCACTCAAAATTTCAATACTTTATCCACCAAACCAGTATAACTATTGATTAAATGTGCGATTGAAAGATGTAACTCTGCATTTCCAATGAAGAATTTAGCAAGAAAACTACAACTCTTTATTTGATGGTACAATTTTCTACTTTTTCAAGTAAACAAGAAAAATCACTGGGAAATTACTGAGCACTCTGAAATATTACTGATAGTCTCAAAAGGGACTTTCAGTGTTCTTTATGGAATCAAAGGAAAAATGGAAGAAACAAATTGATGGAGATGCAGACAACAGGACTGAAGTAGAAAGAAATCATGTCTGTATGGGGACAACAGAGAAGAAAAAGTGTGGTAGAAGATTCTGAGAAATCTATCAAAAATATCAATGTGATGTATTCTGCGTCCTTAGGACTTTTAAAGTTCAATCTTTGAAGTAAGCAAAACTATTTATCTTTTTTCTTACTCTTTTGTCATCTCCTCTCCTCTCTATTTTTTCTCTTGTCAAGAAAAAAGTACTTCTGTTTATTGACAATATAGAGTTTAAACTATCTGAACCCAAAGTGCCCATTGTGGAAAGCTTTATGTCTGACAGCTATATTTTAGCCAATGAAAGAATAATCAAATAATGGTTTTGCCTCCCCCTTTTTGCTTCTTTGATGACCATGCACACTAAAGACTGAACAAAAACCCACCATACTTGCCATCATTAAGTGAAGTTACTTGGTGCTAACTTTCACTATCCTTTGGCCATCTTTCCAGTTATATATCAGGATAATAATATTAAGTATATGTACTCTCCTACTTAATAAATGATGATACAATGAGATAATGGAATTGTATAGGACTAGTAAAAACACTGAAACAGTTCTGGGGTGCCTGGGTGGTTCAGTGGGTTTAAGCATATGACTCTTGATTTAGGCTCAGGTCATGATCTCAGTGTGGTGAGATCAAGCCCCACGTGGGGCTCTGCACTGGGCATGGTGCCTGCTTAATATTCTCTCTCTCCCTTTCCCTCTGCCCCTCCCACTCCTCTCTCTTTCTCTCTCTCTCAAAAAAAAATGTAAAAAATATTGAGACAGTTCTATAGAAACTAACAAGAAAAACCTTCCAGGATATACTGTCCAATGAGAAAAAATATAGTATGCTGTAATTTTTTGTACACATACATTTATAGTAATTTTTGCACATTAATTACATAGAATTATATATCATATTTAAACACTTATGACTCTGGGTGATAAGATGACACAATACTTTTGTAAACCTGTTTTATATGTGATTCTCTCTCTCTCTGTATTTATATGTAAATGAAGTTTTTTACTGTTGTAGTTATTTTACTCTGAGTGGGTTATGCTTTTTGAATCCAAAAAATAATTTTTAAAAACCGAACTAGTTATAATTTTTGTAAAAGTTGTACAACTTTTCTGCAAAATATATTGGTAAAGGTACAGTGGTATTGTTATATATGGGCAATAAAAATACAAAAATAAAAGTAGATGTTTAGTGATACAAAATTTTCATTATATTCATATGCTTAAGTTTATAGTATTATAGAATCACAGCCCAGTCTGAATGAAATTCTTAAAAACATAGCTACATAATTAATTTAGCACCATATGAGGAATTGAAATATAAAATATTTCAAAAGATATTATGAATAAAATACAACTTTAAGAATATAAAATAATCATAAAAATCATCTTTATGTGAATTGTTTCTCATTAATATTTTGATTCATCCTTCCAGAATAATAAACACATTAGGCTGTATATTTAGCTATTTCTCATTTTCCTTAGAACATGAGAACTTCACCTATTACCTTGTTACTTGGGAATATAGACTATGTCATTTGGAATAACACTGATGATTTATCTAGTCTGGCATTCTCTGTTCTAAAAATAATTTTGAAGATCATTCTCCCCTCTGTGCTTGTGAAGACAACATGGTTTAGAATTTACAAAAAAGGTTAGAGATCTATCTTAGGCAAGAGTATGCCAATTGCATATGACATTTATCCTCTCAAGCCAGATGGCAGTGGGATGGAATTTGGGTCTTTCGTTTTCCTTTATATATTATTCACAAGCTAATTCAATGTTCAAATGATAAAATCAGCAGCAAACCTGAGCAACTCCATTGTGTAATCAGCCAGGTCTTTTAATGAAAGGAAGAAAAGTTTCTATTGATTATTAGTACATTATATTTTGTTTAATAGCTTTAATAACATTAATAATCAAAACTTGAAAACAAATGTATAATTTATATATTATACATGTATACACATATAATGTAAAATGTATAGCTCATAAACAAATTTCCCATGAGCTGTTATAAGAAATTAATATTGTTTAACTAAGGATCTTTGAATCTGCTGATCACTTTCCTTCCTTTCTGCCCCTTTCCTAAAGAAAAATAACCTTTTACTTCTGGATGTTTTGAAGTAGTCCAGAAATGATGTGACTAACTGTAGAGACCGTTCTGACCTAGTAGTAATATCATTGAGACTAGAGACATACAGATGCAATAAGGAATGTGGCATCCTTAAAATTGAAATTGACCTAGAATATATGAAAACCAGCATGAGCTAAGTGGACTGTCAGCACAATTCTGAGAAATCTATATTTTTGGCCATAAATATTTAGAGAACTCAAATGATTGGTTAATATAAAAACATCTACTCTGCAAAAAAAAAAAAACACTTTAAATTCTTCTTTTAAAAATAAAGATTTGGTAATAATATAATACTTCAGAATAATAACAAACATTTGCACAGTTCTTAATATTGCCAGGCATATATTAAATTTTTCAATATTCAATGACTCTGTGAAATGAAGACTGGAATTATCTCCCCATTTTAAAGAAAAGAAGAGTTTAAAAAACTTCCTCAGGGACACTTATCTACTTATTTGAAGAGTCAGGTTTGAAATCCGGCATATCAGGCCAGCATTTGTATTCTCACTGGTTATATATTGTAGCTTTTCAGTGATGAAAATATATTAGCTCCTGTTTATCAATAGGGAATAATAACAAGACTCCCAGTGGGGATGCTTGAAATTGCAGATAATACCAAACTCTATAAATGCTATGATTTTTCTGTACATATATACCTATGATAAAGTGTAATTTTTAAATTAAGCACAGTAAGAAAGACAACAACTAATAATAAAATATAAACTTTATAACTATATACTGCAATAAAAGTTATGTGAATATGATCTCTCTCTCAAAATATCTTACTATACTTACTCAACCTTCTTCTGATGATGATGTGATATGATACAATGCTAACATGATGAGACAAAGCGAGGTGAATGACGTAGGTTCTGTGACATAGTGTTTGGCTATTAGTGACCTGATGATTCATCAGGAGGATCATCTGCTTCCAGATCACAGTTGACCTTACTGTAGGTAACAAAACTGCAGAATACAAAACCTCTGGTAAGGGAGGACTACTGTATTTTTTAAGGAAAATACATTTTCAAAGGTAGAAGGCATTATCATTAGTTAATTGTGCCTTTAGGGAAATCAGAGGACATTTGAACGTTAAATGGCCCTTTGGATACTAAAGAAAAGTATTAACTTGTTTAGACGAGATCAAATTCCAGCAATGCTAACCTGTAACACTGTGTATATTGTGATATCCAAAATGAAAGAGTCACTTCAAGAGAATAAAGTACTTCTAGAAAATTAGAAAGATACAATGGGGAGGGAGAAATAAGGGGTAAATGAAGGTGTATATGATCTAGTTTACTACTCTGGGAGATGTGATCAGACAAATTAGAGAAACTTCTACCTGTGATTCTCTCTACAGAAACTCAGCATTTTAGATTGGATATTTGACAGAGGTCTTAGTCCTTTGAGGAAGTAAGTCAATTTTTGGTATACTATGGAAAGACAAATTCCATTCAAATTCATTTTCATAGCAGTTAACAGTTTTGAATATTATGTTCTTTTTACTTGATTGAATATATGTTATATATTTATTTATTTATTTTGATTGAATACATTTTAATCATTCACATGATAGGCCTTGGTCAGGCCAATATATTAGAGAAACTGGAAGGATATGTGTGTATTAAACCTAGAACTTTTCATGTTATGAAAAGTCTACCCTTGCCTTGTTCATTTATTCACCCACATAAAATGTCTATATTCTTTACCTCATCTTCCACATTTACTTGCTCTAAACCTTAATTTCTTCCTTTAATTTAATTTTTTACCAACAGCAACAGCTTCCTAAAATGGCATACCTGAGTATATCTCAATTCTAATAATAGCCTCCTCTATACTTTGGTAATCATTTCTATTGGGAAAGATCAAGGAAGCTATTTATTGGTTAAGAAAAACCCTTCATTTTAATTAACTGCTGAATTATATTATGTCAGCCTTTCCTACATAAATTATGAATTTGCCTGACTTTGAAATTCTAAAGTTTCTTAGTTTTGTGACTACTCCTATAACAGCCTTGATTCCATTGTTCTCAATGTCATGTGTAACCTCTGGATTAGATGCTTTAAGGATTATAAACAAAAATAAATATAGTAGGATAAACATTAAAGGATGAAATTAAATTTAAGTGTATTAAGATTAACCTGTTTATGAGATAACTGTGTAGAAAATTTACTTAGTAGAAATGCAGTTTTAGAAGAGAGATAATGGCAAGAAAAATATAAATCAAAATCATCAGCCTAAAGATTATGTCCCAAGTTAGAGAATTTACATGATTATCTAAAGCTCACATTATGTGTCTCTTTCCTTTCTTTCGTTTTTTTTTTTTTGAGAGACCAGTAAATGCACTCATTTTCCCTATTCAAGTTATGAATAAATATAGAAATAAAACAGCACACTCACCAGATAAGACAACAAAAGATAATTATAATGACTGGTAAAGCTAGATTGGAAGACACGGTTTGATTTTAGTGTCAAGTGGACCTGAGGTTTCCCTAATTATACCAAACTCTACACAAGATAACCCAGTCAAAGGAAATGCAGTGTCTACAAAAAAAAAAAAAAAAAAAAAAAAAAATGCACTTCGATGTTTTCTGTTGATTTTGTTTGAGGGACAATAAAAGAATAGGCTGAATTCCCTGTGCATTGTTGTGTGCCCATATTAGCTCATTTCAGAAATGTGAACCCCTTGCTGATATTTTTTCACACAGTAATAATTAACCTCCTTTATAATAGAAAAAGAGATGGGCAACAAACAAGGAGGAAACCAGAAACTTTTGGTAAGTAGTGTAGAATTTAGAGCCAGAAATCTCTGTAATGGGTCAGAGTAGTGACACAGTTAATTAAGTACACTCGGAAATCACACATTACTCAAGATTGAAAGTTTCTCAAATAATTTGCAGTCAAATTGTCCAATATGGTCTATTAAAATTCCGCAATGAAATCAAGAAACATAATGAGAAGTACTGTTTTTTTTTTTTTTTAATGCTGTTCACATATTCACACTGTATATTGTAAGACATTTCCTGGAGGGAAAATAAATATCCACAAACAAAACTGTCTTGCAGGTTTAAGTTAAAAATATTAAATATAAGTATTTTTCAAGTTAAGTCTGACATAAATTTATATTTTTTAAAAATTTTTATTGTTATGTTAATCACCACACATTACATCATTAGTTTTTGATGTAGTGTTCCATGATTCATTGTGCATAACACCCAGTGGTCCATGCAGAACGTGCCCTCTTTAATACCCATCACCAGGCTGGGCACCTGGGTGGCTCAGTTGGTTAAGCGACTGCCTTCGGCTCAGGTCATGATCCTGGAGTCCCGGGATCGAGTCCCACATTGGGCTCCCTGCTCAGCAGGGAGTCTGCTTCTCCCTCTGACCCTCTTTCCTCTCGTGCTTTCTATCTCTCATTCTCTCTCTCTCTAATAAATAAATTTAAAAAATTAAAAAAAAAATAATACCCATCACCAGGCTAACCCATCCCCCCCCCCAGAACTTTCCGTTTGTTTTTCAGAGTCCATCGTCTCTCATGGTTCATCTCCCGCTCCGACTTACTCCCCTTCATTCTTCCCCTTCTGCTAACTTCTTCTTTTTTTTTTTTAACATATATTGCATTATTTGTTTCAGAGATACAGATCTGTGATTCAAAAGTCTTGCACAATTCACAGTGCTCACCATAGCACATACCTTCCCCAATGTCTATCACCCAGCCACCTCATCCCTCCCACCCACCCACCACTCCAGCAACCCTCAGTTTGTTTCCTGAGATTAAGAATTCCTCATATCAGTGAGGTCATATGATACTTGTCTTTCTCTGATGGACTTATTTCACTCAGCATAACGCCCTCCAGTTCCATCCACGTCATTGCAAATGGCAAGATTTCATTCCTTTTGATGGCTGCATAATATTCCATTGTGTATATATACCACATCTTCTTTATCCATTTATCTGTCGATGGACATCTTGGCTCTTTCCACAGTTTGGCTATTGTGGATATTCCTGCTATAAAATTTGGGGTGCACATACCCCTTCGGATCCCTACATTTGTATCTTTGGGGTAAATACTCAGTAGTGCAATTGCTGGATCATATGGTAGCTCTATTTTCAACTGTTTGAGGAACCTCCATACTGTTTTCCAGTGTGGCTGCACCAGCTTGCATTCCCACCAACAGTGTAGGAGGGTTCCCCTTTCTCCGCATCCCCGCCAATATCTGTCGTTTCCTGACTTGTTAATTTTAGCCATTCCGACTGGTGCGAGGTGGTATCTCATTGAGGTTTTGAATTGGATTTCCCTGCTGCCAAGCGATGTTGAGGACTTTTTCATGCATCTGTTGGCCATTTGGATGTCTTCTTTGGAAAAATGTCTGTTCATGTCTTCCGCCCATTTCTTTGGGTGTTGAGTTTGATAAGTCCTTTATAGATTTTGGATACCAGCCCTTTATCTGATCTGTCATTTGCAAATATTCTCTCCCATTCTGTCGGTTGTCTTTTGGTTTTGTGGACTGTTTCTTTTGCTGTGCAAAAGCTTTTTATCTTGATGAAATCCCAATAGTTCATTTTTGTCCTGGTTTCCCTTGCCTTTGGCGATGTAGCTAGGGAGAAGTTGCTGTGGCTGAGGTCGAAGAGGTTGCTACCTGTGTTCTCCTTTAGGATTTTGATGGACTCCTGTCTCACATTTAGGTCTTTCAAGCATTTGGAGTCTATTTTTGTGTGTGGTGTAAGGAAATGATCCAGTTTCATTCTTCTGCATGTGGCTGTCCAATTTTCACAACACCATTCGTTGAAGAGACTGTCCTTTTTCCATTGGACATTCTTTCCTGCTTTGTCAAAGATTAGTTGACCATAGAGTTGAGGGTCCATTTCTGGGCTCTCGATTCTGTTCCATTGATCTATGTGTCTGTTTTTGTGCCAGTACCATACTGTCTTGATGATGACAGCTTTGTAATAGAGCTGGAAGTCCAGAATTGTGATGCCACCAGCTTTGCTTTTCTTTTTCAAGATTCCTCTGGCTATTCGGGGTCTCTTCTGGTTCCATACAAATTTTAGGATTATTTGTTCCATTTCTTTGGAAAAAGTGGATGGTATTTTGATGGGGATTGCATTGAATGTGTAGATTGCTCTAGGTAGCATTGACCTCTTCACAATGTTTGTTCTTCCAATCCATGAACATGGAACATTTTTCCATTTCTTTGTGTCTTCTTCAATTTCTTTCATGAGTATTTTATAGTTTTCTGAGTACCGATCCTTTCCCTCTTTGGTTAGATGTATTCCTAGGTATCTTATGTTTTTGGGTGCAATTGTAAATGGGATCGACTCCTTGATTTGTATCTCTTCTGTCTTGTTGTAGGTGTATAGGAATGCCACTGATTTCTGTGCATTGATTTTATATACTGTTACTTGACTGAATTCCTGTATGAGTTCTAGCAGTTTTGGGGTGGAATCTTTTGGGTTTTCCACATAAAGTATCATATCATTTGCAAAGAGTGAGAGTTTGACTTCCTCTTTGCAGATTTAGATGACTTTGATTTCTTGGTGTTGTCTAATTGCTGTGGCTAGGACTTCTAGTACTATGTTGAATAGCATTGGTGATAGTGGACATCCCTGCCGCGTTCCTGACCTTAGGGGAAAAGCTCTCAGCTTTTCCCCATTGAGAATGATATTTGCAGTAGGTTTTTCATAGATGGCTTTTATGATATTGAGGTATGTACTCTCTATCTCTATACTCTGAAGAGTTTTGATTAAGAAAGGATGCTGTACTTTGTCAAATGCTTTTTCTGCATCTATTGAGAGGATCATATGATTCTTGTTCTTTCTTTTGTTAATGTATTGTATCACGTTGATTGATTTGCGGATGTTGAACCAACCTTGCAGCCCAGGGATAAATACCACTTGGTCCTGGTGAATAATCCTTTTAATGTACTCTTGGATCCTATTGGCTAGTATTTTGGTGAGAATTTTTGCATCCATGTTCATCAAGGATATTGGTCTGTAATTCTCCTTTTTGATGGGGTCTTGGTCTGGTTTGGGGATCAAGGTAATGCTGGCCTCATAAAATGAGTTCGGAAGTTTTCCTTCCATTTCTATTTTTTGGAACAGGTTCAGGAGAATAGGTATTAATTCTTCTTTAAATGTCTGATAGAATTCCCCCGGGAAGCCATCTGGCCCTGGGCTTTTGTTTGTTGGGAGATTTGTGATGACTGCTTCAATTTCCTTAGTGGTTATAGGTCTGTTCGGGTTTTCTATTTCTTCCTGGTTCAGTTTTGGTAGTTGATACATCTCTAGGAATGCACCCATTTCTTCCAGGTTATCTAATTTGCTGGCATAGAGTTGTTCACAATATGTTCTTATAATTGTTTGTATTTCTTTGTTGTTGGTTGTGATCTCTCCTCTTTCATTCATGATTTTGTTGATTTGGGTCATTTCTCTTTTCTTTTTGATAAGTCTGGCTAGGGGTTTGTCAATCTTGTTAATTCTTTCAAAGAACGAGCTCCTAGTTTCGTTGATCTGTTCTAGTGTTCTTTTGGTTTCTATTTCATTGGTTTCTGCTCTGATCTTTATTATTTCTCTTCTCCTGCTGGGTTTAGGCTTTATTTGCTGTTCTTTCTCCAGCTCCTTTAGGTGTAGGGTTAGGTTGTGTATTTGAGACCTTTCTTGTTTCTTGAGAAAGGCTTGTATTGCTATATACTTTCCTCCCAGGACTGCCTTTGCTGTATCCCAAAGATTTTGAACAGTTGTGTTTTCATTTTCATTGGGTTCCAAGAATTTTTTTAATTCTTCTTTAATTTCCTGGTTGACCCATTCATTCTTTAGTATGATGCTCTTTAGCCTCCATGTATTTGATT
This sequence comes from Callorhinus ursinus, assembly GCF_003265705.2. Classification (NCBI taxonomy): domain Eukaryota; kingdom Metazoa; phylum Chordata; class Mammalia; order Carnivora; family Otariidae; genus Callorhinus; species Callorhinus ursinus. Next base: position 19,380,134 of record NW_027397069.1, on the reverse strand, counting down.
TCTTTCTGACTTTGTTTTGTGATTGAGTTCTAGTTTCAAAGCATTGTGGTCTGAAAATATGTAGGGAATGATCCCAATCTTTTGGTACCAGTTGAGACCTGATTTGTGACCTAGGATATGATCAATTCTGGAGAATGTTCCATGCACACTAGAGAAGAATGTGTATTCCGTTGCCTTGGGATGGAATGTTCTGAATATGTCTGTGAAGTCCATTTGGTCCAGTGTTTCATTTAAAGTCTTTATTTCCTTGTTGATCTTTCGCTTAGATGATCTGTCCATTTCAGTCAGGGGGGTGTTAAATTCCCCCAATATTATTGTATTGTTGTCAATGTGTTTCTTTGCTTTTGTTATTAATTGACTTATATAATTGGCTGCTCCCACGTTAGGGGCATAGATATTTACAACTGTTAGATCTTCTTGTTGGCTAGACCCTTTAAGTAGGATATAGTGTCCTTCTTCATCTCTTATTACAGTCTTTGTTTTAAAATCTAATTTGTCTGATATAAGGATTGCCACCCGAGCTTTCTTTTGGTGTCCGTTAGCATGGTAAATTGTTTTCCACCCCCTCACTTTCAATCTGGGGGTGTCTTTGGGGCTAAAATGAGTCTCCTGTAGGCAGCATATTAATGGGTCTTGTTTTTTAATCCAATCTGATAGCTTGTGTCTTTTGATTGGGGCATTGAGCCCATTTACGCCTTGGGCTCTCTGCTCTGCGGGGAGCCTACTTCTCCTTTTGCCTACCCCTCCCCCTTCTTATGAGCTCTCTCAATCCCTCTCTGTCAAATAAATAAATAAAAATCTTTAAAATATAAACTTAAAAAAATCCTCAACTTTATATGATGTTGGTTTCTCTGAAATTGCTTATGTTCAAGAGAATATCATAGATTCTCTGTTACAATAAGGTCAATTCTCTCTTGAAAACAGCCAGATGCTTTTATTTTTCCCTCAGTTCCTGCCCTTCCTAGTTACAGTTTAAACTGAAGACTAAGATCAGCTTCTTTGGGTATTCAGATTTATTATACTGTATTATAATCATCAAACTTGCTAACAGATTAGAACTTAATTACTCCAACCACTAAAAGAAAAAGAAAAGGGTAATTATGTAACATGACAGAGGTGCTAATTATTACTAAAATGGCTATCATATTACAGTATCAAATTAACATTTGTACACCTTAAATGTCTACAATGTTACATGTCAAATATATTTCAACTAAAACAAACAAAAAAGCCCAGAATTTTTTGCTCAGTGAATCACTGGTTTTAGATGGGAGACTGTGGGTTACTTTTAATCTCAGTTTTAGTGCCAAAACTGTTTTAACATTATTCCTTTGCTTTCCTGTCATCTTTTAGATGGATTAAAAATATTTATTCTATTTTTTTTCTTTAATTAATTTGGAATTTCTATGTTTCTACACTTCTAATGATTCTTTCAGAAATGTGAATACACATGTTAAAAGTCTAAATTTGGTGCATATTTTATCTTATAATTAGCATTTTATTAAAGATATACTAATATTGTCCAGAAAATTAGGACTGATTTAATTAATTTATTTTATTTTGGTCTACTTTATTTGTTGTCCTCATCACTTACCAGGGTCTCAAATTCTCCATTTTTACTTATTTATTTTGTCTCCACTATTAAAATATTTACTACATTAAAGTAGGATTTTGTCTATTTTATAATATATTTTCTCCTTAGTACTTAGAACAATGCCTGAATCATAATAGGCACTCAAAAATACTTGAATAATTGAATAAATGAATGAGTAAATTAGTTGTCAAGTTGCCTCTTTATAGAATTATGTCTGGGAATCAGATTCATCAAAATTTTGAAGAAAGATTACTATCTTCTAACTTACGGTATTTTTTGGGTGAAGTATTGGGTAAAGTAGAATGTCTTTTTTTCCTATTCTTTGGATGATGTAAGGACTTTCTTCTAAAATTTGGATGATTTAGGGCTTTAATCTTAGTGTTCTAATGTTTTGTATCCAATGTGGGTTTTCTTTGTTTATCCATTGCTTGCCACTTAGCAGAGGACAATTTCAAACAAGAAACAAATGTCTTAATTCTGGTAAGTAAAATACAATCCCTTGAAAGTCATTTCTTCTGCTCCCTGTTTCTGGAACTCTTATTAACCATATGGTATAACATGCCCTGGTTCTCTAATTTTATCTCTTTTCTCCTATTTTCAATGTTGATGTAGTTTTTTTCTCCAATATGGAATATTCTCTTAACTTTATGTTTCAATAATTATCCTAATTTTTTTATTACTGCCATCGTATTTATTTTCAATGATGTCCTTAAGTGTTCTCTGAATATTTTAGTTTATACTGCTTTTAGAATAGACAGAATATCATTGCACTTTTTTTAAGAATACCAAATATAGAATAGTTGGATTTTTTTTAAAGAACTTTTCTATCCCATGCATAGTCTATTTCCAGAGTGTTTCTTCATTATATTAATTAATCTTTCATATCAGGAAATTTCCTCAATTGTCTAATGATTCCTGATTCTCTGTCCATGGTCAAGAATAAAGAACAGTAGAGTCCACCAAAATCTCTGTGAGACCAGGCATGGTTATAGATTGGAACATTTCCATAGATTGATCTGACTGGGCCTCTGACTAAAAATATTTGTAATTCATTATCCCTGATTAATTTCCTAAAGAGGAATTTTTTTATTGCCCTTCCTGTGGGTAAGAACAGGGATATCTAAACCTCCGAGGTGGAGCTGAGCACATACTTGCTAGCCCTTTCAACTTTCAATTGTGTAAGTTCCTACCTCTCTCTGTTTTCAGCATGTTACTGCCAAAAGCTGTGTTTAGTGCCTCCAACGTGACACATGTTCAAACCTTGCAGAGAGTAAACCTGCAGTCTAACGCACCAACTTAAGTCTAAGCTTTTTCTTGTCTGATAAATCAGTTACCACTTGTGCATTTACAACCAGCTTCTAGAATTTTATGTTCTTCTTTCTCCTGTTTCTTTGGCTTTGTGAATTTCATCCCCCTACTGAATCCCCTGCTTTTTTCCTCCTTTCTTTTACATTACTGGGATTTCAGGAGACAGTAGATAAAATCTATGTATTAAGGCTACATTTTACCAATAGTTTGTATCACTAATAATCAGGGGACAAAATGCTTATTTCCTTCCTTCATGCCCAAAAGTAAGCAGTGATCATACGGAAGAAATTAGGTTAGTCAGAAGTTATATTTTTAAGCCTGAGTTCAAAGAATTAAAGTTGTATATTAATATATATAGTTTTACATGAACCAATAGCCCTTTTTTTCTTTTTCAGGCATTATGGTAAATTTATGTAAGTGTTTTATATTTTCTCTAGTCAAGTGCAACAACAACAACAGCAACAATCAATATAACATGCAAACAAATGAAAAATGTTTTGCTTGCATTAGTGTTAATAACAAATATAAAAACACAGAAGCTGATAGTTTATTTTATTTTTTATTTTTTTAAGATTTTATTTATTTATTCATGAGAGACAGAGGGAGAGAGAGAGAAGCAGAGGGAGAAGCAGGCTCCCAAGCAGCAGGGAGCCCGATGCGGGACTCGATCCCACGACCCCGGGATCATGACCTGAGCCGAAGGCAGACGCTTAACCATCTGAGCCACCCAGGCGCCCAGAAGCTGATAGTTTAAATGATTATTTTTTTTAAGATTTTATTTATTTATTTGACAGAGACAGAGACAGCGAGAGAGGGAACACAAGCAGCAGGAGTGGGAGAGGGAGAAGCAGGCTTCCCACCGAGCAGGGAGCCCGATGTGGGGCTCGATCCCAGGACCCTGGGATCATGACCTGAGCCGAAGGCAGATGCTTAACGACTCAGCCACCCAGGTGCCCAGAAGCTGATAGTTTAAAAAAATAATTCTAGAAAACAATTCTTTATTTGTTCCCACAATAACAAATATGGGCCTTCATTATAGATTTTAGATTTTCAAGTGATTCTATTTCTTCTATATGGAGAGTGAATTAAAGTCCACTTTATAGCACATTTTGTTATGGTATTACCTTAGATAGCATGTCTTTTTGTAGATTGACTTTAACTTTGGGAATCAATCCCATTATTGCATTAATAACGAAGCAGAATTCAAAATTTTAATTCAGTGCCAAATATTCTGACTGTGTTAAATACAAGTTGGCAAATAATGTTCTTTGTATATTGAGAACATTTTTTAAAGTTAAATATGAATGTCCTTAGGTAACTGTTTAAGAGTTCATACTCTAAATAAGATCTGAAAGTTGTTAACAAGGATAAGAATTTGCTTATCAATGTCATCATCAGGAAAAATTATATCCTTTAACATCCATAGCACTTAAGTGCCAAATTGTATTTTCAATATAATAGTCCAATTTACTATATGTGACCTTATGACACAATAACATTATTATGTACAAAGAAGCCAATGGAAGAAATAAAGAAAGAAGGAAGGAGGTAAAAAAGGAAGGAAAATGAAAAGCTCCAATTTCATAGTTTTTATGAATTTTTATTTATCCTGAAGATAAGGCAGCTTATTTCAAAGTTCACTGACATGAAGCCATTTTTTTTTTTTTTTTTGGCTTTAAAACAAGACTCAATAGTTGGCAGAATATTTAGAGTATGTCCTAGTTTCTAACAAAATAAACTTAGGGGCGCCTGGGTGGCTCAGTCGTTAAGCGTCTGCCTTCAGCTCGGGTCATGATCCCAGGGTCCTGGTACTGAGTCCCACATTGGGCTCCCTGCTCGGCGGGAAGCCTGCTTCTCCCTTTCCCACTCCCCCTGCTTGTGTTGCTGCTCTCGCTGTCTCTCTCTGTCAAATAAATAAAATCTTTAAAAAAAAATAAACTTAGGCTTATAAAGATGAATCATTAGTCTAAGGTTATATGAGAAAACATGGCTAACTCCTATTAGAGTCAAACTTTTTTAATTGATTAGTCTAAGTTTATTTTTTTTAGTAATCTGTGAACAACCCTTATTACATATTTTAATTTGGATAAAAAACATAAAGGATAAGGTATGCTTTTAGAACCTTGAATATGTCCCAGCTTCCTAAATATCCACATTTACATGCTTAGCAGTTTGGTTTTTAATTTTATCAGGTTTAGTCACCAGTATATCAAGCATTTAAAACAGGAAATGTTTTGATGTTTCAGAGAAGGTAGAATTTTAATCAAAATTTCATTGAATCATACTGTAAGTTTCCTTCTCAGAACATCTATCTGCATTTTTGCCATTCTAAAGTAGCTTAAAAGGCAAGGTGAAAACAATTTCCTACTAGTGTAGTGACTACATTTATTTGAATTCTGCCCCCCCCATTTTTTTTAATACCTATGGTAGCAGTGACACACCCAGGGTCAAGTAGAGGTTGCAGCCTTGGGTTTGATGTGGGAACAGCATCCTTAGGGATCAAAAAGAAGCAGCCCACCCACAGGTTCTGATTTCTGTGTATTTCGTCTATTGAAAAGTACTTTTACCAAATAGTTATGGTTCAAAAGAGAATTGGGAACATACAGAACATTTTTTTCTAACACAAGCCTTTAGCCTGACACATTTGACTAGCTCTGGAGACTGAAGAGTCACCAAATGGAGGAACTTTGCAATGTGAATTATTAGGGGCTGCTTAGAAATCACTGAACACAGAAACAACCATTTTGGTTTTACTGAAGTGTCTGCTTAGCTCCAAATCACATCCTATCATCTGAGTGAAAAATAGTTCAAAGTGAGTCAAGGAGAGAATAGCAAATAAACAAACATTAAGTGAAAGGCTCAGTAAAGCATACCCAAGACAGGCTGAAATAGGAAACCCATTATGTGTGTCAATGTGGCCCTCTGCATCTCAGTGAAAAAATGTTTCATGCAGGTCAGCAATTCCATTGGTAGTTTCTATTTTTCTCTGGCCACAAGCTACCTGACATAAATGCAAAAGAGTCCATCAAACATTGTAGAATAGGTAAAACTTCAAAAGAGAGAACTGGCAAAATTTTTATAAAACTTCATTTTACAGGTGGATTTAAAAGGCTGAATGGGGGTGGAGGTAATCCTCCCACGTTGCTTTGAAAAGCTTAAATAGGTGAAGGGAAAACACTTCACTGGGATGCAAATGGAATCCTTGCTGCTGTCTTGGTTATTTAATGTCTTCTTCAATACAAATCATTTAAACTAGTTCACATTTGGTTACTTCTGAAATTCACTGCTTTGGATTACAAGAGAAAATGAGAGATGCTTTCTCTCTTTCTTTCTTTCTTTCTTTCTTTCTTTCTTTCTTTCTTTCTTTCTTTTTTTGCCATCTCTCGTATATATGATGTGTAAAATTGCTAGGATTTTCCAAAACTCCTTCCTTTCCCCACCATTTTTTTCATCTGAATGATACAAAATATTGATGCCAGTGTTTGCATTGACTTAATTCATCAAACCATTTATCTTCAATTACCATCTGAGTTTTTTAATGGAGGACTGAAATTTGTAGAAATCAAAGATCAGTTAAAATGACCCTCATTCCAAGTTTAAAGATTCTTATTGCCAAGATATAGGCATAAATGTTTACATTTTAAACTTTTGCAACATCATATAATGTAGTATGATATTTATGACCTATAAAAATTTCTGGGTGTTTGTTCTAAATGAGTAAAATATGCTATGCTAGAATCATTATAAATGCCTGTTCTACTTCCTTTTGAAAGATTAGGGGGAAAAATCATGTTTTTTTTAAATCAGTCAACTATTAATTATCCTCTGTTAGCATGTGTCTATTTTGTAACACCTTACAAAAATGTCTTGGAAAACCTCATTTCAAATATTATCATCAGGAAAAATCTTTTGTTTTTAGAGACACTTTCAGTAAAACTCCAATGGGGATAATATATTTTACCTATCTTATACTTATTTTGTTATCATTAGATAAAAGGAGAAAAATATCATATTTTCCCTTTTGCTGAGATTATTGATTGTATTTTTTTCTCTTTTTGGCCTGCTATGTTATAGCTTTAGGCATGGTAACTCTTGTTATTTTAAAAAAAATACTCCTTGGTGAGTCAGGTAGCTCAAATGAAGTGACTCAAGGAAGTGAAAAATGTTCATATTGTTTTTGATGCTTTTGAAATTTTCTATGTCAAGATGGTTTGCCCAAGGACATATTTTCCCATTTTCAGTAAGTTGTTTTGCCACACCTGACAACTGATCCCTTAGACATATTTCCCTTTATGGTGTTTTTGGAAATGCTTTGCGAAGTTCACTTGAAGCTTGTTAAACCTTTTACATTTTTTTAAACCAACCACCTTTCAACTTGATTTTGTTTTAGAGTAAAAAAAAAATGATATATCACTTGATATATTTTAGATGCCATCAAGCAAAAATTCTGTTCTTCCCTCATGACCATGTGAATTCACTCAACAAATCATTGCATTTGGAAAAAAACAAGTGATAGATAATAAGATTTTTCTTTCTTCTTTCTTTTTTTAAATTTATGCTTAAGAGATCTAAATTAATTATCTTTTAAGTTTTTAACTTTTTGCAAAGTACACTTTATTTCCTGTGGTAAGAGAGTGTTTTATGTATTGTGACTTTTTATAACTATAATATATTTTTATTTTATAGGAAAAAGTATAACATTTATTTACTGCCTGCTCTATGGCAGGAACAATGAATGGTTTAAAATATATATTCTCATTAAATCTGAAGGACATTATTGCAAAATATTAAGCCTATTCAATTGAAGGTATTGAACATATAAGCCAATATTTTAAAGCTGTAGAGTTAGTAAATGTCAGGCATAAATTTTTATTTGAAGTTTACATAATTGCCGAAAAGTATATTATTTTCTTGACTTCATATTGTTACATAGTGCAACCTATATAATACTGAGCATAAAATGTATATAAGAACATTTCCTGAGCTCCAAGACTCAATGGGAGACTGATGCTTAGTGGTGATAAAGAGAAGTGGTGTTATGCTTTGTGATGAGCTGCCTTTCTTAGCTTGGATAAAAATGAAAAAACAGCTCTTCTCATTAAAATTTTACTTAAATATTTTCTTCTTATGCCAAATCACCATAAAGACCAAACACACATAAAAATCAAGTAGTCACAGAAAAGAAAACATCTGAATAAAGCAAAATTCAATTTTCAAGGAAAAAAGAAGTCATTTTAGGGATAATAAATAAAACAGTACAACATGGATTCTCATTTTTCACAGATTCTGTATTTGAGAACTCCCCTTTACACTAAAATTTGTGTGACTTCCCAGATCAATACTCATGGTGCTTTTTTAGATATTTGGGGACATGTACAGAGTAGCAAAAATTTGAATCACTCAACACATCTGTTCCCAACTGTTGTCAAACAAGATGATGCCCTGCCTTCTTGTTTCAGTTTTTATACTACAAACAAGTGTCCTTTTCCTGGTCTATTTAGTGTCATATTTTTCCCACTTTTATTCTTTTTGTTGACGATTTCACTTCTAACATGGCCTCCAAACATAGTGCAGAAATGCTGTCTAATGTTCCTAAGTGCAAGAAGGTTCTCATGTACCATATGGATATAATACATGTGTTAGATAAGCTTTGTTCAGGCAGGAGTTCTAGTGCTGTTTGCTGTAAGTTCCATGTTAAAAAATCAACTATATATTGAATAAGATGTCTTTAAAAGAAACACACATAAAACAAAGTTATGTGTTGATTTGTTGAAAAAATGTTATGACCAGAAGCTTACAGGAACCTGATACTGGATTTATCCTGGGAACCATGGTTCAGTATTTCCTAATTCAGTTTTTGTGGTGACTTCATAGAACATAACTACTGGGAATGACAAACATCGACTGCAGTTGGCATTTTTGCAGAACATCAGAGTGAGTGAATCTAGGTTTAAATGTGCTGATAAGGACTGGAAACTTGAGATTATACATTATCCCAGTCCCAGAACAAGTACATTCTATCAGCTGTAACAGTCTAGAGAAAGAAAACACCACCCTAGTGAAAAAGGAAAGAAAGACAAAGATCAACAGATCACGAATAATACAAATGCAGATCAATGGCTACATAATGATAATATAACATTTAATTTGCAAAGTCTCCTCCCTGTTATCTTCTTTCCCCCTCGTTCTCTATCTTTGCCCTCCATCACTCCGTCTCACGGTATCAGTATTCATTAGAACTTTTGGATTATTCCTTTATAATGTTATCTTTTCTTCATACTTTTTAATCTTACTGTATATAAGCTATATTCTATTATTTCACAAAGATTATTGAAATAGATTCTTGCCCTAAATATTCAATTACAAATCATTCCTCATCCCATCTCAAATTTTTTGTTATTGTGGCTAAGAAATTTAAACCCCAGGACATGATTTATTAAGGCCATACACAGAAATCTAATATGTGCACATCTATATATTTGTAAAATGCTACTTTGTTTATGTTATCCTTTTGGTAGAAAAACCTCAGTGATTTACCACGGCATGAAGAATGATCCCCAAAACTATTGAACAGTGTGTCAAGTGCAGAATAAATTGTATCCTTGGTGATAATGAACCAGATTCTCCAAATGGTTGCTTACACTGTATGGAAACACATGTGCTGTTTCCTGGTGAGATGCGTGGAAGCCACAATTACCTGGAGGGGGGACTTTGCTCACACTAATAGAAATTAAATAAATTCCTGATATGTTTTAATATGAAGGACCAGAAAAGTCAAAATAAAAATCGGTTTAGATAATCTGCTTATAAAATTTTAACTAGAATATCTGAGTCAAAGTTAAAATTTCAGGCCTTCATCAAAATATTTCATAATTTATTTCATACCTCTCATCCCTGCCTCCTGACAATTGAATCACTGCAGTTGAAAAAAACACATACTGTCATAAGATTCGTATAATATGAATACCAAATACAAGCATAAGTGAAATATATTAGAAGCCTGGTTCCCATTGGCAGTGATTAGCCTGTTTGCCCATTTTTTCCCGGAGAGAGATACTGAATATTGTGATTATTTATGACAGTCACATCTTACATGAACTATTATAATTTATTTATGCTTAATCTTTAAAGTAGCTCGGTGAAACTTATATTCATTTTAAAGATTTGAAAACTCAGGTTTAGAGGCATTTAGTGACATAGCTGGTAAGCGGCAAATTTATGATTAAACTTAGCTTCATTGCTTCCACAGATCATGATTTATCAGTGTCTTTTCCAAATTAGAGGGTAGTATGTTTTAAAGCGTGGTTGTATAATGAAAAACCACACGATCCCAGATAACTCCATAGATGACACAGTGTCATGAAAAACATGTATTTGAAACTGAACTTCTCTCATCCTTCGTTTTCAGAACCGGGCATTATTATATGATTAAAAGTGTGACTTACATTGAATACTATTTTTCTTTATAATAGACAAACACAAAACATGAGTGCAAAGTGTTCTGCATATATATACATATATATTTATGTTATGTACTTTTTTTTAAAAAGATTTTATTTATTTATTTGACAGAGAGAGTGAGAGAGCACAAGCAGGGGGAGCAGCAGAGGGAGAGGGAGAAGCAGTCTCCCTGTTGAGCAGAGAGCCTGACACCGGACCTGAGGCAAAGGCAGACACTTAATGACTGAGCCACCCCGGAGCCCCAAGTTATATACCTCTTAAAAATCTTTATAATCTGGGCACCTGGGTGGCTCAGCTAGTTGGGCGGCTGCCTTCGGCTCAAGTCATGATCCTGGAGTCCCGGGATCAGGTCCCGCGTCGGGCTTCCCACTCAGCGGGGAGTCTGCTTCTTCCTCTGACCCTCTTCCCTCTCGTGCTCTCTATCTCTCACTCTCTCTTTCTCAAATAAATAAATAAAATCCTTAAAAAAATCTTTATAATCCTTCATAAATCCTGAAACATCACTCAACTTTTTGGTAATATCAAGGTTACTATTTCCTTTCTATGCTGAATTCAATTTTCAGTTAAAACATTGAATACAAGATCCGGATTTTTAAAAGGGAAATACTTTTATATAGTAAAACAAGCCCATGCAAACAAAATATAGGAACGAATGAAAATCAGATATGATATTATTATGAGTATATTTCTTACATAAATTGTTTCTCCAGAATAAAAGTCTATTTGTAAAGAAAAGCATAAAATAAGAAACATTTCTAATTATATTACTAGTTAGCACATGTACAATATATAAACAGTAATTATAAGTCAGCATAGAAAAATATGGAACAATAACCATGGCTTTTGGTCCTCCTTACTCAACATATTTTAAATGTTATTTTTTTTGTTTCTTTCAAAATTATTTGTGTACATGTATATAAAATTCCTATTAATATGCTACATATTTTACATCATCTACTTTTCACAGCAGAAATTTGTATTCATTTCATATTTCCTTAACTTGATTCAAGTTGATATTCCTTAAATATACATATTACTTTAGTGTGATTTGATATATCACTATTCCCACTGTCTCTTTTGTCCCATAATCTGATGATCTCCATATCCATATCCATATTTCCCCAAATAAAGTCCTTCTTATTATTTTATCAGATTTTTGCTCTATTCAACATGAAAAGGTTATAGCAGTTATTATTCACCCTTTGACAACTGGACCCAACTTCTGTGTTATCTTTTATGATCTAGTCTCAGAAATCACATGGCAGCTTATCTTTTAGTGGAGGCAGTCACAAAGGTCCAGTTAGATTCATGAGAAGGCATAGATTCTTCTTGATAGGAGGGTGGTAAAATTCTTGAAGTACATGTGCAATGGGGAATACAGCCAGTTTTGAAAAACACATTCTGCTGCAGGTTTTTTCCTACTAAATGGGACCACAGAGATTAACTGTAATTGAATATGGGTATCACAAATATTGTTTTCCTGTTTTATTTATTTTTTTTGGTGTATGGTTTTAATTTATTTTTTTTATATGGTTCTTTGTCACTAGCTGTTGGGTCATAGTATGTTTTCTTTCTTTGCTTTTTTAGCATTTTTCTTTTTTGTAGGCCTGTGATTTTCCAACTCTTTGTATCACAGTGAATTAAATTAGAAGTTATTACATATTTGAAAGTCAAATATGATTACTTGAAAAATATTCTCAAGGTATAACTCCCTAAAATTTTACTGTTATATGTTATTTAACTCATCTAATCTCAAACTTTTGAAGGATTTTGCTGCATTTAGTATAATCCCTATTCCACAACAAACTTTTCTTGAAATTATGTTCTTTTAAAAAATGTGGCTACATTATACACTAAAAGTGCATGATTATTGATATTAAATATACCTGAGTGTATCACCTAACCAATCTTTTAAATTGACAGATTATTAAAATAAAGTACTAATAGACTAAACTAGATGCCAAATGTTGTCTAGCTAGTTAGTAGCAGGAAAAAAAGCCATTAATTAAGCACCCATTTTGTTATAGGGTTGGTGCTACATGCTGTGAACATAAATAATGTATAAAACATTCTTCTTTTGTTTTTCCCTCCCTCCCTCCATCTTTCTCTCTCTTCCTTCCTTTTTCCTTCCCTCTCTAGTAGATTTAAGACTTTTTAACTAAAAAAAATAAACAACCATAAATATAATTTTTATGAACAAAATATAAGTGATCAGTTAACCAGATTTTTCCTCTAAATTTAACTGTTGATGATTTTATCATTTATATGATTTGTTGCCGTATGAGATTTGAGTCATTTATATATAGTTATAATAAAAAATCTTAAGTAAAAATATTAAATTAACAAAAGCAATGATACTTAAAAGGATAATTCTCAATTTCTATATCCATGGGAGAAATTGCTTATCAGTGCTTCCTTTTCAGACTGTAGTTGAAGAAGATAATAAAAATCAGATAATGTATCTCCTTCTAGTTCTGTTGGCGGAACAAAATATTTAAGACAAGTCTACTGTGATGCATTAAAATTGCCGAACTAGTGCAATTTTAGATAAGCTAGTCATGATCTATTTGGTAATTACATTATATTAACCATCTATTCTTGATTCTCTTCAGTGTGTTACATAAAATTGACTAAATAGAAGGATTAGTTCACTGTTTGCAGAAGGATAAACTATCATTTGGCAACTTGAATAACTAAAGGAAACAAATATTTGGACAACCAATAAATGCATACAGGGACTTCACAAAATTTATGTACAAGATTTATTTACCTAATAATTCCATTCATGCTTTTTTATTTATAAAATTTCCAAACCAATATATTTTGAGGCAAAGCCATTTCAACGATTACAAATAGTTGTTTTATATTCTCTATGCTTAAGGCCTATGGAAATATAAAAAGACATATTTTGTTTTCCTTTTAAGGTGTGAATTATTTTGGTTGAGGTAAGGCATAGTTACAATTATTAGCAAGGCATTTGGAGTTAAAGTGACATGGAAGATTCAAGTTTTGGGAAAGTCACTTAACTTTTCTGAATCTTTGTTTTCTCATATATAAAATGAGGATGATAAACATGACTATTTCCCAGGGCTATAGGAAGCAAATTGATAATTGCAATGCCTGATGTTTAATAATGGCTTAAAAAGTGGTTTATATTCTAAGCCATGCTCTTGTTCTCAACACTGAATGCTATTTAATCCAAAACAAATTTAAATTTATCATAACTGCAATTTTTCTGTAAGAGGCAGAGAAGATGACCATCCAGGGATGAGGTTTGAGCTGGGTATTAAACTGTCACCACCCGAAGAGTAGGTTGGCAATATCATTTTACATTAAACACAAATATTTGCAATGATAATGATTATAATTATCTGGCCTAGGAGTGAAACCAAAGATGGCTTTTAATCTAGAAATGAAACAATTTTGGAAGATTATTCTCTATCCACTATGGCTCCTTGACCACATTGTATGTATTGTATGTTGGAGGATAAAATGATTAGTAGAAAGGTTGAAAAGGTACAGAGAAAAGATGATTCTTCTTATGTATATTCAGAAATCACACTGGTTCAGAAAGGAATAGACTGATATACAGAGATGTAAGTAGAATATACTCAATAACTTTTCATATCAGGATAATCAATAGTTGAATTTTTTTCTCACTGTATAGAAAGTTTTTCAACTTATCCAATTGGCTGCAGTCTTGGAAAAAATGGAACTACATGAGCTCCATCTTTCTACTTGTAAAGAAAAGCAGACTTAAGTTACTCCAGCATAAACACTCTTTACTAACAGCTTATTGCTCTCCATGGGTTCTATGAAATGATGAAATGATGACAAAAGGGTAAAATAATGGTAAGAGAGTATGTTCAGTTTATGAACCTACGGAAATTATATAAATAACAAAGCATTTCAAACCTTTGTATTTATGAATCATCTGGGGATGTTGCTAAAATTCAGTAGGTTTAGTTTAGGACCCAAAAATGTGCATTACTTACAGGTCCGCAGGTGGTACATATGCTGCAGTTTTATGAACCAATATTTTGGTCAGCAAGAGCTTAGGAGAGACCATCAAGAAGTGGAATTGCATTAGTCTGAGCTCCAGTACTATTTTCCAATTCAAATCCTTAGAATACACATATTTTTATTTGATTCCCATATTCTTTTTTTTTAAATCATTCATGCATCTTTTTAGTTTTTGTATTTCTTGATTTAAAAAAAAAAAGTGTGTCCTAAAATTGGTAATCTCCTGGGTAATTCTTGCTAAATGTAATAGTAAGTAAACCAACAAGTCACCAAGCACATTAGCCAATGTTTATTTTAAACAAAAGATACATGTAGTTGCCTCAAACACATTTTGCAATAAGCAGAACATTTTATGTAATAAATAGAGTTACTTGCAACATTTTAAAATAATTCAAAAACACGTTTCCATTCTATTTCCTGAAGAAGCTAGAGTTAATCTATGTAATGAATGCTTGGTCATGGTTTCCAGACATTTCAATTCTAGGTCTTCTGCCAAATAAGCAATTGACAGTAGGATTGTTTGGGCGTTATTTTTTCTTATTTTAAGATGAAGAAACCTAGGCTTAAAAGGATAAATCACTTGTCCAAGTTCCCAAAACTAGCAAGAACAAAGTCAGGATTCAAAAATAGGTTGGCTAATTCCAAGTACCTTATTCTTTGGAAAAATGTGCCCAAGGTTATTGGAAAGACTTCTGATGCATTGATACATCAAATGAGACATTTGTAGCTTCCAATCTGATATCTGTCTGGAATTTGGGATCAAAGTTTGTGTTTGTCTTAGGTATCTTTATTAAATTTCTATCTTCTGACACAATTCTTTATTCTTCTTTATTTTGGACATTTGGATAACATAATTTATTCTTCACCAATGCATTTTAACTTTATAAAGCTTTTGTTGCATCCTGTATCAAATTTTATAAATCTAATATTGGTCAGTAAGTATTTGCCTTAAATTTTGTTCTCACAAGCTATGTATAATAATATATTTCCCTGAATTCCTGGTGTCATTTTTTACTACCCATAATAGACCAGTATTGACAAAATAAGTTTTGATTTCAAACCAAATGAAAACTTAAAATAAATTAATTTTCTTTATATTTTATAATACATTAAAACATTTTGAGGGCATTTACAGGAAATCACAATTCTTTTCTAAGAATATTTTATCCCTCTTACGCAATATGTATTTCATGTATCTCAAAGCAACATAATATTTTGCCTTCTTTTATGTCACATTCTCTGTAATTGATTAGCAATATGAATATTAAAATTTTACCTACTTAACAGTGTTAACAATGATGGATTTTTTCTTTCATTTCACATTGTAAAGAAATTTATGCAGTAGAAAAGAAATTATGCCGCAATGCAATATGACTCTACTTCTTTCTTCCTTTCTTTTTTTTTTATTTGTCCAGAACAGATTTTATTTAAAGATCTCATTCTCTGATGTGGAAAAGAAGACTATAACAGTCATTTTCCCACATATCTGACCTAGAGAATTAAAGAGTCAAACTTTAGTGTGCAGTCAAAAAAAGAAAAAAAAAATCTGTAGTCATCAGCAAAGCCAAAACCATTCAGAGTTCATCCATTTTTACATAATAATTGGAGTCATGACCTTCGCATAGAATAAGAGATAAATATATTGACTTTCATCCATAGAAAATTCTGGCTTCTAATATAGAATATTTCTAAGTGAGTATTGGCTATCTTTAAACGCCTGCCTTTCTCTAGCAGCGACATTAGCCCTGCTAGAAGTGTTCCCTAATGTGGTCTAATTGACAGTCTGAATGTGAGGCCGAGCCACCTCACTGCCCCTTATGCTAACCATCCGAGCCGCTGTCCCTGGACAGAGAACAGTTGATGGTTTCAATTATGCCAGGGTCAGAAGGTCATTGGCTGGTTACTTTTCAAATCCTCATGATCACATTTCCAAAGATTCATTTTATAATTTCATATGGTATGTCATCACATGAGAGTAAGATAAGAAAGCACTTGGCATTTATATGAAGCTAAAATTCTCTATAGAAACTAAGAATCTGATGAACTTAAGCATATGGAAAAACAGGAATCATGCACAATCATCTTGTATTTGAAGCCGCCCACAGAGTTATATTTGATTAGGAAAGCATATTTTAACAGAAGTACATTCATTTTTATTATTTTGATCCTATTTGTATATCTATGAATGAAAGAAGTAATTTTGAATAAGGCAGCATTTTAAAAGGTGGGAAAATCATTTTAGATTTACAGAAATAAAGATGCTTTAAATATTTCTATATTCTTGGAGATATATATATATATATATATATATATATATATATATATATATATATATATATATATATACAGTCCTAAAATGAAAAATCTAAACAAACAGCTTAAAGAGTTTGTGAGAAATATTTTCAAAAACCATAATATTTTCTTTATATTCTAGTCTTTTTTAGCTATTATATTGGCAATCATTAATTTTTTTAAATTAAGGATTGTAGGTTTCCTTAGCTATTGCTGATAGATAGTAGAAGAAATAGCAACTTTTATTTGGGGAGGAAGTGGATTATTTATTTCATATGATGAATTCTTTATAAAACACAAGTTGAGTAGCTTCTAGTTGAACATAAATTACAGTCTAAATTTAGAGTGCCATCTAGTGATGAATAAGAGTTCCATCAGATAAAGAATTCAAGAAATATTAATGTTTGTATAACAGTAACTTCAACGTAGATTTCATTGTTAATATGGTCAATATGATTTAGAATCTTCAATGTGAATCTAGCAGACAACATGATAATTTAAGGAGCTTTAAATCCTAAGGTTTTTCAACTCATTCAATATGTCTAAACTTAATAACAGAAAAGCTATTTTTATGTAGATAAATAAGATACAGCAGTGTTTGCCTTAAAATATTTGCTATTAATTAACACAAACTGACCATATTTAGGGTCTTTTTGGTACACAAATGGTCCCCAACAAATTCTTGTTGATGGATTAAATCAGAAAACAAATGAACAAATGTTTCAAAACACAGTTCCAACAATATAAAATAGTAATAACAACAGATTTAAAAATACAACTCCTCTTTCATAAAATTAGACATCTTTGTGTATTTGCTCCTTATTTTGAGTGATTAAGTATTTTTTTCTAGAGTATTAAACTATGCATTGTCTTTGAGATTAAATATTAATAATTCTTGAAAAAAAGCAAGGAAAATAAATAAAGAGGGTTGGCAAGAAAAGAAAGAAAGGAAGAAAGAAAAAAAGAAAGAAAAAAGAAATGAGAATAAAAGAAAGATCAAGGAAGAGAGGGCAGGAAAAGACAGGGAAGGGAATACAATTTTATTAATGATATACTATGTGCCAGTTATTGTAGTAAATGCTATGCTGCATGTCACTCCATTTTTTTCCCCATCACAAAGTTCATTTAAGTAAGAGGGCCACTAAAACTTTGTTGGGTCAAGTAAACTGTTCATCTGTTTTAAATGTTTATTTTTTTTTAATTTTATTATTCTTTGCAAATAAGGGTTGCATAACGCTCATCGTCAAAATCTATACCATGACTATTTTTACAAATCAGTTGTACCGATATTTTGCAAGTTTTACTCAACTAGAGATCTAGATTCAGTTCCAGATCTACAATCAGATCTTGAGTTTATTATTTATTTTTCATGGGATTTTGGCAATTTCCCAAATTGGGAAAAATAACAAAGGCGACAGTTTTCAACCATGTGTCCACCTTAGGTTTAGCTTATAATATTAATTTAGTATTTAAGCCCATTCACTGTGGTCTGGCTGACCTCATGTTTCTTAATTATGGTATTTATCTATCAATAAACAAAATGATTGCTTTGCTATAGAATTAAAGTCAATGAGTCAACCAAAGCAACAAAAAAGGATGTGAACCATCCTGGAAAGAGCCAGTACTGATTTTTCTTTAAGCTACAGGATCCTCTTGTAATAAGTGTCCTCTCTTTAAAATCCCTCAGGTTCCTATGTGGTGAAAGAGCAGCAGGTTTCAGAGGACTTCCAGAGGTCTTAAAGGCTCTGTGGTCCTTTAGTCCCACTTGAATTAGTAACTGGTTCTTAACTCAATATTCTACCACAATTACTGATGTTAGTGCTCTCCAGTTATGCTCATTCATGGATTCCGACCAATGTCAGGAGTGATGTTTCTTAACCAGGTTACTGTTTTTTAAAACAAGTAACATGGGATTCATGTCCCAAATGAAAGAATAAGCTTCTCTACTATTTTTAAAGAGTTCCTTTATCTGACCAAGTTAGTGAAAGAATAATATAGTTGATGCTTTAGGGGCACTTACTTGAAGGGTACTGATATGAGATCTATTATATGCCAGAAAAATGGCTTCAACTCCTATCAAGCCAAATAGCATTGTTTTAATTTAGTATCGGCCTCAATGTGATGATCTTTCTGTGGAGATTTGCCAATAACCTGCTGTCATCATAGGAAGTGACTTTGGCTCAGGCATTTAGTCAGTGAGCAAGTCACAGGGGACATTCCAAAATGAGCAAGGCAGTCTCTGCCTTCAAGGATACGGAGAATTTTCTGTGGAGTATTACTTTATTCATTCCACCTTGAGAAAAAAAAAAAAAAGAAAGAAAGATCATGCTAAACATGTTTTGTTTTAGAACGCACTGACTTCAGGAAATAAATTAGGGAAAACTTTTTACTTGTCAGTAAAAGCTGGCCTTGAGCAAATCTTACTCACTAGCAAGAGTTGATACTTGTTTTTCAGTTCTCATTTCTAATTCTACTTTTCTTTTGGAAATCACTGCTTTCCACGTTGTGTGACTTTGATAGAGATGTAAATCTAGCTGCCTGACCTACAGTGCAGAATTCTAGGGGAGTTCCTAGAAGGTCCCTCTGTCCAATCAGGTTTTTCCAATCCCTTCATCCACTCTCAAACTATAATTAATGTTTAATTAATTTGGTGCCCTTTCTAAGGATCTTAAATTTTTACAGTGTAACCATAGACAGAGGAAAGAAAATGGTCTTGAGATCATGGTTCCCAAACAAGAAACTCTGAGCAAGCTTTTTGTCTCAGCTGCATTATGATGACTCCTTGGAAATAACACAGAGCCGACATGAGAATTGAGACCTGGGAATGATGTTTTGCATTTCATGTTTAATCACAGATACTCACCAGAACCCATGGAACCTCACTTTGAATAATCTGTGGTGTGCTTGTATATAAGCAATACATCTTCTAAGGGAAGGAAATAGGCATTAACATAAAAGTATTTTCAGAGAGGTAGCCTTAAGAATTTCCTGCTGAGGGCGCCTGGGTGGCTCAGATAGTTAAGCATCTGCCTTCCGCTCAGGTCATGGTCCCGGGGTCCTGGGATCGAGTCCCACATCGGGCTCCCTGCGGGGAGCCTGCTTCTCCCTCTGCTTCTCTCTCTCTCTGTCTCTCATGAATAAATAAATAAAATCTTTAAAAAAAAAAAAAGAATTTCCTGCTGAGTATTACTGACTCCCAGACTCCAGAAACATGGTAGGATTGCACTCAGCTCCTTTATTTTTTTTTAAATATTTTATTTATTTATTTGACATAGAGAGAGAGAGGGACAGAGTGAGCACAAGCAGGGGGAATGGCAGGCAGAGGCAGAGGGAGAAGCAGGCTCCCCACAGAGAAGGGGGAGTCCGATGCGGGACTCGATCCCGGGACTCCGGGATCATGACCTGAGCCGAAGGCAGTGGCTTAACCAACTGAGCCACCCAGGCGCCCCTGCATTCAGCTTCTTTAGAGTTGAATAGGGTCTTGTGGTTAAATAAGACTGAGTGAGTAGAAAAGATAAGTGCCATTTCTGGGCTACAATATTTAATTGCTAATGCAAGATCCTTCAGGACATTCTTTGCCTCTCACATAGTAACCCGCAAAACTAAAATGGTAACTCTCTTGTCAGTACAGTTCCCTCAGGGACTCTGTTGAACAGTGGTCCCTGATACTCCATGGAAGACGTGTAGCCGGTATGAGAAGTCAGCTTTTATTGTTTTGGCTATTGAGATTTGAGGAATCGTATTTCAGCATCATAACATTACATAGCTCACTCTGACATACAATTAGCTCTCTTCACTATTAAAGCATGTGTCAAGGGCTCAGCTGAACTGGAGAGAAAGAACAGAGCTGTCGGTTACCCATTAAAACAAGCCAAAATGAGGGTGGTGGTTAAACCTTCAGTCACTTACCGTGGTGGTATCAACAAGAAGTTGAACAAGAGAATGCACAGACTCCCTGTGTCCTATTTTTTCCTCGGTTGAGGGTTAGCTGTATCAACCCAGTCCTGGGTATGGTATCACTGCTGAGGGACGCTCTAACAAAGGGCTCCTAGGGTTTTACGGACCCAGGTGCCAGGGAGAAAGGAAGTAGATGGCCAGGAGTGGAAAAAATACTGGATATTGAGTCAGAATGTTGAAAAATGACTTTACATTTTCCTTCTTTCCCCTGTTAGGAATTCTCCTCAAAAGTGACCAAGGAAAGCCTTAGCCAAAGGATCTAGATAAAGAGCCTTCTAAAGGAAGGCAATTGGGTGAGGAAGGCGATATGCCTAAGAGTAAGGCCTGCCAGGGGTTCTGAGCTCTGAACTAAAACTCCCTCAGAGACTGCACTGCACTGGTTGTGCACCAAGCATGTTGTGGGGAAGGCAGATTTTCTGTATGAGACTTGGTAATTGCCTATGGTCAGGCCTGAAACATCACACAAGATTCTTGGCCAGGAGCTGGACTCCATAATGTAGACTCAAAACATCAAGAACCTATCTGCTTTGACACCAGAGGTAGAGGATGGCTGCTTATTCATTTATGTATTTACTTATTTTTTAAGGGTCAGAGTTTTTGTTGTTGTTGTTGTTTGTTTAATGGGTTTATTTCAGATATCTATGGTGGCACAACAAACTGCCCCAGAACTTAGTGGTTTAAACAACCATTTTTATATGCTCACGTTTGTAGAGTAAGCAGATTAGAAAGGGCTAAATTGAGCCCTTTTGGTATCATCTGGAGTAGCTGTGACTGGAGGTGGTCCTTCTAAGATGGCCTCTCCATTCACATATCTGTGGCCTCAGTATTCCTTAGTCTCTCTCTTTCTCTCTGAGTCTCTTTCCACAGTTAATCCTCTGATTTTATGGTGTCTCATCTTCACGTGTCTTCCCATGTGACTAGGGTTTCTCACAAATTCATTGTCCCAGGGTAAGTTACATTTCTTCTATGACGGCTGGCTTCCAAGTGGCAGGAAGTAGAAGCTAACAGGTCAGATAAGGAGCACGCCTAGAGCCAGCACCTGCCTTGTTTGTTTCGTTTGCCAGTGAAGTCACGAAGCCCATTCAGTTTTAAGTGGGTAGGGAATTAAATTCTACCTCTTCCTGGAGGAGTGGCAAATCACACTGTAGTAGCACATATGGAATGGGAGATGTTGTTGTGGTTATCTTTGGAAAATCAATCTGCCATCTATCCCATGTTGGTAAGTTTAGGAAGACTGGAGTACTAACTAGCTCAAAGAACATCTGCAGCAAGGCATTTATATGTCCTAAGAGTAAAAAAAATATATATATACAAATCACTACAAAGCAGCATATACACATAGTATGTTATGTAAGAAAGAGGAGAATAAAAAAAGTTTATTTTTAAGGCACAATGTTTATTTCTATGGGAGGCTTTATATTAATATTTTATTGCTGCCGTAAGAAATTTTCATAACCTTAGTGGCCTATAGGCCAGCTCCTATTTTTTTTTTATCTCACAGATCTCTAGGTCAGAAATCCCGGTGGGCTTAGTTGGTTTCTCTGCTCCAGGTCTTAGAACATCAAAATCGGGCGCCTGGGTGGCTCAGTTGGTTAAGCGACTGCCTTCGGCTCAGGTCATGATCCTGGAGTCCTGGGATCGAGTCCCGCATCGGGCTCCCTGCTCAGCGGGGAGTCTGCTTCTCCCTCTGACCCTCTTCCCTCTCGTGCCCTCTATCTCTCATTCTCTCTCTCTCAAATAAATAAATAAAAATCTTTAAGAACATCAAAATCAAGGCAATCAAAAGGTTGGCTTTGGGGAAGGATCCATTTCCAAGCTCATTCAGGTTGTTGACTGAATTTAGTTTTTTGAAGTTGTCAGACTGAAGTCCCTGTTTCTTTGCTGGCTGTGAGTTGAGGGTCAGTTTTTGATCCTAGACGCTGACTTATTACTTATGCTTTCCATGGGGACCCCTCCAGCAACAAGGGGTTGAGTCATTGTTATGATTCCACTCCCTCTGGTTTATTCTGTGCCATATCTGTCTAATTCCAGGAGGAGATGTGATTTTAAGGGCTCATGGGAATATAGTGCACCCACCCAGATAATCCAGAATAATCCCACTATTGTACCATTTATAAATTTAACTTCATTTACAAAACCCCTTTTGTCATGTAACATAACATATTCTTAGATTGCAGAAATTGGGGCATGAGCATATTTAGAGGGATACTTTGTCTACTACAGATTAACAAAAAGCATTTGATCTATGTCTTGACAGATGAAGAGGTTATTTCAGGACCACAGAAGTTGAAGATATGGCAGAATGTGGACTGTCTTGAATTTATGCTAGAAAGTTTAAATCTGTTTCTACTAGAGTTAGATCCATTGTATTGGGACAGACAATAATATAATTTTCTTTGTGTTTCTAAGAGGTAGATTTGCTGCAGATGTGAAAAAGTCTTTAGATGCAGGTAGTTGGTTTGAGGTTTAAATACCAGAAAGAGATGATAATGTTCTGTATTGTGGCTTACTCATAAGACTGAGAAGAGAAAAAGAGAAGAATTTCAAGGTGATAGGAATGCAAGTATTTGGCAATCAGCATTCTCTGTTAAAAAAGGGGCTTTATTAATTTCTAAAGTCTTTGTAAGTTTATTTGGAAACATGAGGGTGGTATTTTTTTCAAACCTGGGGAGAACATGGAAAAATAATACTTTTGGTTGGAAATACAATGATTTTGGGATGTGTTTAGACTACCTTTAAAGAGATATTCTTGAGGTAACTAGATGTATTCATAGGTTAAAAATTCAAGAGAGAGATAAAAATATGCAGGCATACTTGTGGTTTTCTAATTTCTTTTATTTATTTTAAATCTTTAATTTATTTATATTTGACAGAGAGAGAGAGAGAGCACAAGCAGGGGAAGTGGCAGGCAGAGGGAGAAGCAGGCTTCCCGCTGATCAGGGAGCCCGATGCGGGGCTCGATCTCAGGACCCTGGGATCATGACCTGAGCCAAAAGCAGCTGCTTAACCGAGTGAGCCACCCAGGCACCCCTAATTTCTTTTAAATAATAGAAATAATGATTATGCTGATATTTGGAGGACCCATGTCTTCTAAAATTCCACAAGGAAAACTTGGAAAACATCATGCCTCTTGTTTTAGTCCACTTGGGCTGCTATAAGAAAATACCACAGACTAGGCAGTTTATAAATAACAAGAATTTATTTCTCACAGTTCTAGAGGCTAGGAAGTCCATGATTAGGGTGGCAGCAAGGTCAGATGAGAGGCCTCTTCCTAATTTTGCTGTGACCTCACAAGGAGGAAGAAGCAAGGGAGAACTGTGGAATTTTATTTTTTTTTTCTTAAGCACTCATCTCATTCATGAGCACTCCACTCTTGTGACCTACTTACTTTCCAAAGGCCCCATCATTTTAGGATTTCAACATATGAATTTTTAGGGGCCACAAACATTCAGATCATAGCATACCTTTTTCCCTAACATACCCCTACAGGCAGGTTAAATACTTTTTCTTATCATAATAATAGTTTTGGTTTGGTTTTAATAATGCTTGAACAAAAACATGTCTTGAAGTTTTTATAATTTATCTTTTTAGCATTTAAAGCTCTGTCTTAATTGACAAGATTTTGACTATGAAATCAACAATGTCTCTGGATTACTTATTTTGCTGCATAAAGGAAACTTGTTGTCTATTAGAATTTATCTCCAAATGGAATGAACAATGTTAAAATACCTAAGTGGGATAAGGCTAGATCCTCAATATAGTTTGGGAGGTAAGTAAAATATCAAGAAATAAAATAAGGTTTTATATTTATACTTAGTAACACAGACACACACACACACCCCACTATTTGAATTTCAAATTGTGAAGAGGTAATGAAAGGTCACAGAATTAATGGTACAAATACAGTTATGTGGACAACAGAATTTTGCAGTGGGGAAATTCTTCTTTTAACCCTTATTGCCTTCTCAAACAGTTCTCTGATACTAGGGTTACTCAGCATAAATGCTTAAAAATAAATGTTCTAAAGGAAGCTGTTGCACTTATATAACTAATAATAATGTTTCCATGTCCCATTACTCTGCTTGTCTGTTTCCACATTGTGGAGCAATTAAGGCCTAGTTAAACTTTTCCACAAGACTTTCTCTTTGAGAAGAGTATAATGTATAGAAAAATGATCTTTGTCTAAATATATATATGTATATATCATATATATGATCTTGAACAATATGGGTTTGAACTGCACAGGTCCACTTATAAGTGATTTTTTTTTTTAAATGGTGCAGTCTTATAAATGAATTTTCTCTTCCTTATGTTTTTTAAAAAATAATATTTTCCTTTCTCTAGCTTATTTCATTGTAGGAATATAGTATATAAAACCTGTAACATACAAAATATATGTTAATTGACTGTTAATGTTATCATTAAAACTTTTAATAACAGGTTATTAGTAGTTGAGTTTTGGGGGAATTAAAAGTTATACATGGAATTTTGACTGTGCAGGGTATTACTTCTATCTATCATCTATCAACTATCATCTATCTATCTATCTATCTATCTATCTATCTATCTATCTATCTAAAGCAAGATTTGCGCTATTATTGGACAGTTTTACCTTAGAAAACAGATAAATTAAAATATGGGCATCATGGGAAATTTTTCATAGTGGGGACATTTGATTTATTTTATTCTTGTCTAATTTTAGTAAATTCTTATGTTGAGTTTTTTTGTTTTCTTTCTGATTTTTGTATGTTTTTGTGTTGGAGAATTACTATTTTGCAACGTGAAAAATTTCAGAATAAATATTATGAAGTTTATAAGCAACAATAAATTAGTTGATTTTTGGGGTTAATGTAGAGCATGGAATCAGCCACAGTACCTGGCTTAACAAAATGTAACATGGAGGCCACTGAGGGCAGAGAAGGTTTCGGAGAAGGTCCTAGGCCTTTGGAATGCTGAGGCCTGCGTAACCACTCCCTGCCACTGCAGGGAGTTGCCTTCCCCGAAGCTTTCTTAGCCCAAACAGCCACCCTGTGATCTAAGAGATGTATGCATTGTCCCCTAGGCATGTTTGGTAGAATACACAGATTAGCATATTGTATCTTTCCAGGAAACAGATCCTCCTAGTTTCAGTAAGACCCCTTGTCATACATCACGTGCCTGAGAAACAGTGATAAGGATTTGTGATTATCCTGAAGGACCAATAAAAGTGGGAGCAAAGAAGAGCAAAGGGTCTTCATCTCTGAGCATTGACCCTCTTGCCTATCCTCTCTTTCAGAGCAAGGAGTCATCTTTCTTCCGTTGGTACAGGAATTGCTGGCCATTCCCAGCACTTGATATACCCCGTAAATGTTTGAAGGTTAAATTAATATTTGTAGAGTTAGGACTGAATAGATAAGGCCACTAGGGACCCAGAAGAAAAATAATGTGTGCATAAGCCCATCATCGTTAATAGTCTGTTAAATGTCTCTAAATCTTAGAGCCCCTTGAACAGACCTTGAATTTGGTCTACACCTGGGTATTTTCATTAGAAATATTGTAATATGTGAATATTGATTAATCGCAATTATTTGGTATAAAATAATATCAATGCTGTATACATTGTATGAATTTCTTATTTCTGGTATTCACATAATGCTGCCTAATTTTGATCACAGCTTTGCAATTATTAATCAAATATGGACTGATTCAAAATACACCTTAACATTTTTCTTACATTTTATTCTATAACATTAGGGTTTACTTTTACATTTTTACCTCATTTTCTGAAAAAAAAAGGGGGGTAAATAATCAGGTGACTTCTATATCATAATAAAGAGGACAATCCAACAAGAAGATCGAACAGTGGTAAATATTTATGCACCTAAATATATAAGGCAATTAATAACAAATATAAAGGAACTAATTTATAATAACAAAATAATAATAGAGGACTTTAATACCCCACTTACAGCAATGGACAGATCTTCTAAATAGAAAATAAACAAGGAAACAATGGCTTTGAATGACACACTGAACCAGATGGACTTAACAGATACATTCAGAACATTCCATCCTAAAACAGCAGTATATACATTCTTTTCAAGTGCACAGAGACATTCTTCAGAGTAGATCACATATTAGTTCACAAATCAGGACTCAACAATTACAAAAAGATTTAAATCATACCATGCATCTTTTCTGACCATGATGCTATGAAACTAAAATTCAACCACAAGAAAAAAATTAGGAAAACCACAAATATATGGAGATTAAATAGCATGCTACTAAACAATGAATGGCTCAACCAAGGAATCAAAGTAGAAATTAAAAAAAAACAAATATGGAAACAAATGAAAATAGTCCAAAACCTTCGGGATGCAGCAAAAATGGTTCTAAGAAGGGAGTATACAGCAATACAGTTCTTCCTCAGCAAGAAAAATCTAAAAAAAAAAAAAAATCCCAAATAAAAAATCTAATCTTGAACCTAAAATAGCTAGAAAAGGAACAACAGTTGAGCCTAACGCCAGCAGAAGGAAGGAAATAATAAAGATTAGAGCAGAAATAAATAATATAGAAACTAAAAAAAATAACAAAATAAAATCCCAATAGAACAAATCAATGAAACTAGGAGCTGGTTTTTTAGAAAAATTCATAAAATTGTTAAGTCTCTAGCCAGACGTATTAAAAAGAAAAGAGAAAGAATGCAATTAAATAAAATCACAAATGAAAGGAGAAATGACAGCCAACACCACAGAAATACAAACAATTATAAGAAAATATTATGAAAAACTATATGCCAACAAATTGGACAACTGGAAGAAATGGATAAATTCCCAGACACATATAAACTACCAAAACTGAAACAGGGAGAAATAGAAAACTTGAACAAGACTAATAAATAGCAAAGAAATTGTATTAATAATCAAAAACCTCCTAATAAACAGAAGTCCAGAATCTGATGGCTTCACAGGCAAATTCTACCAAACATTTAAAGAAGAGTTAATATTTATTCTTCTCAAACTATTCCAAAAAATAGAAAAGGAAGGAAAACTTCCAAACTCATCTTTGATGCCAGCATTACCAAAACCAGATAACGAATCGACTAAAAAAGAGAATTACAGGTCAATATCCAGGATGAACATGGATGCAACATTTCTCAATAAAATACTAGCAAACCAAATCCAACAATACATTAAAAAAATCACTCACCACAATAAGAGAGATTTCTTCCTGGGTTGCAAGTGTGGTTCAATATTCATAAATCAATCAACATTATACACCACATTAATAAAAGAAAAATATAAGAACCACAAGATCCTTTCAACAGATGCAGAAAAAAACATTTAACGAAGTACAACATCCATACATAAAAAAAACCCTCAACAATCCTGGAGGGGAGGTGAGTGGGGGGATGGTGTAATTCGGTGATGGGCATTAAGGAGGGCACTTGATGTAATGAGCACTGGGTGTTATATGCAACTGATGAATTACTACATTCTACTCCTGAAACTAATAATACAGTACATGTTAAAAATTGAATTTAAATAAAAAATTTAAAAAATAAAACAAAACAAAACAAAAAAAACCCTTAACAAAGTAAGTTTAGAGGGAACATACCTCAACATAATAAAGGGCATATATTAAAAACCTACAACTAATATCATCCTCAATGGGGAAACCTGAGAGCTTTTCTTCTACAGTCAGGAACAAGACAGGGATGTCCACTCTCACCACTGGGATGATACTATTTATAGAGTATCATCTGAAAGTTATCTAAACCAGCAAAGAAGAAGTCAAACTTTCATTATTTGCAGATGACATGATACTCTATATAGAAAACCCAAAAAACTCCACCAAAAAATTGCTAGAACTGATACACAAATGCAGTAAAGTCTCAGAATACAAAATCCCAAAGTACATAAATTGTTTGCATTTCTACAACAATAAGGAAGCAGGAGAAAGAGAAATCAAGGAATCAATCCCATTTATAACTGTACCAAAAACCCTAAGATGCTTAGGAATAAACCTAACCAAAGAGGTGAAAGATCTATACTATGAAAACTATAAATAAACACTGATGAGGGGCACCTGGGTGGTTTAATCAGTTGAGCATTGAATTCTTGGTTTTGGCTCAGGTCATGAGCTCAGCATTGTGAGATAGAGCCCCTGTCAGTTTCTGCCCTGAGCGTGCAGTCTTCTTGAGATTCCTCCCTCTACCTCTGCTGCTCCCTCCCTTCTCCCCCACCTCTAAAAAATAAATAAATAAATAAATAAATAAATAAATAAATAATCTTAAAAAAAAAAACACTGATGAAAGAAACTGGAGATGACACAAAGAAACAGAAAAACATTCCATGCTCATGGATTGGAAGAACAAATATTGTTAAAATATCTACCCAAAGCAATCTGCACATTTAATGCAATCCCTATCTAAATACCACCAGCATTTTTCAAAGAGCTAAAACAAACAATCTTAAAATTTTTATGGAACCACAACTGACCCCAATAGACAAAGCAACTTTTTTTTTTTTTAAGATTTTATTTATTTGACACACACAGAGAGAGAGAGAGAGAGAGAGAGAGAGAGCACGAGCAGGAACACAAGCAGGGGGAGTGGGAGAGGGAGAAGCAGGCTTCCCTCGGAGCAGGTAGCCCGACGCGGGGCTCGATCCCAGGACTCTGGGATCATGACCTGAGCCAAAGGCAGACGCTTAACGACTGAGCCGCCCAGGTGCCCCGACAAAGCAACTTTTAAAAAGAAAAGCAAAGCTGAAGGCATCACAATTCCAGACTTCAAGTTATATTACAAAGCTGTAGTAATCAAAACAGTATGGTACTGCATGAAAATAGACACATAGATCAATAGAACAGAATAGAAAACACAGAAATGAACCCACAACTGTATAGTCAATTAATCTTTGACAAAGCAGGGAAGAATATCCAATGGGAAAAAGACAGGGTCTTCAATAAATGGCATTGGGAAAACTGGACAGCAACATGCAAAAGAATGAAACTGGACCACTTTCTTATGCCATACATAAAAATAAATTCCAAGTGGATTAAAGACCTAAATGTGAGACATGAAACCATTAAAATTCTAGGGAAGATAGGCAGCAACCTCTCTGGCATTGGCCATGGCAACTTCTTACTAGATATGGCTCCTAAGGCAAGGGAAACAGAAGCAAAAATAAGCTTATTAGGACTTTATCAAAATAAAAAGTTTCTGCAGAGTGAAGGAAATAATCAACAAAACTAAAAGACAACCTATGGAATAGAAGTTATTGGCAAATGACATATCTGATAAAGGGTTAGTATCCAAAATATATAAACCTCAACACCCCAAAAAACAAATAATACACTTAAAAAATGGGCAGAAGACATGAATACACATATTTTCAAAGATGACATCCAGATGGCCAACAGACACATGAAAAGATGCTGAACATCACTCATCATCAGGGAAATACAAATCAAAACCAGAATGAAATACCACCTCACACCTGCCAGAATGGCTAGGAAACAATAGGTGTTGGCAAGGATGTGGAGAAAAGGAAACCCTCCTATACTATTGGTGGGAATGCAAACAGATACAGCCACTCTGGAAAATAGTATGGCCGTTCCTCAAATAGTTAAAAATAGAACTACCCAGGATCCAGCAATTGCACTACTAGGTATTTACACAAAGAATACAAAAATACTAATTCAAAGGGATACATGCACCTCGATGCTTATAGTAGCATTATCTACAATAGCCAAATTATGGGAAGAGCCCAAGTATCCATCGAATGATGAATGGATAAAGAAGATGTGGTATATATACACAACAGACTATTACTCAGCCATAAAAAGAATGAAATCTTGCCATTTGCAACAACATGGATGGAGCTAGAGAGTATAATATTAAGTGAAATAAGTCAGTCAAAGACAAATACCATATGATTTCACTCATATGTGGAATTTAAGAAATAAAACAAATGAGCAAAGGGGAAAATGAGAGAGAGAGAGAGAGAGAGAGAGATAGACTAACCAAGAAAGAGACTCAACTATAGAGAACAAACTGACGGTTATCAGTGAAAAGGTGGGTGGGAGCATGGGTGAAATAGGTGATGGAGATTAAGGAGTGCACCACTTGTGATGAGCACCTGCATGGAAGTGTTGAATCACTATATTGCACACCTGAAACTAATACTACACTGTATGTTAACTAACTGGAATTTAAATAAAAACTTAAAAGAATATCAGTTACCTTATTTTTGTTAACCAGCTAATCCTGTCTTAGGTTGTCATTCTTTGAACTCCACTTATTTACTCAAGTATTTTCATAATCTGTTGCAAAAAGAAAGAGAACAGAGACTAAAATGACTTGCATCATACTGATGTATTAACACTCAACATGTGACAGTTTATTTGGTTTACTAATGGATACAAACAACATCAAAATGCAGAGTGTAAGAATAATTGGCAATATTGGCCATTATTTATACTGAATAAAAGTGTTATTTAGAAGAAGGAAAAAAATCAATAACTTACTTGAATTCAGTGGAATACATTAAATCTTTTTGTCTATTTTGGCAGTAAAAGTAAATTGCAGAATAAAGAAAAAAACCCTGCAGTCAAACACTAATCCACTTGCTATCTAAACTTATACATATGCATATACACAGGCGCACTAATCAGTCACACATGTAAGATATCTAATGATTTTCTGTTGCTTAAAAGCTAGAATCTTATTTAATTCATAGAACATTAGAGCTGGGCAAACCTTAAACATTACATCATTTGAGGCTGTCTTTTTTTTTGCCAAGGTCGTAGAGTGAAAGTGCTTAAAATGAGAGTCAATTCGTCTTCCAAGTCCAGTTTCCTTTTTGCTATAACACTTTGTCCCATCTATCTAGAAATCCCAGAAAGAACATAATAAAAGCTCATTTCTAAAATCCCAAGATCATTTTAAGGGATAATGCCTTCTTCCACCTTCATGTTCCAGAAGCTTGTTATTCGATTTTTGATCCCCAACATATTAGAGGCTTTGCTAACGGCTCTTTCTGGTGCTGAATCATCCAACATAAGAAAGTTTCTCCATTTAGTGTATGAAAAGGTTAAAATGAGTTTGGAAACTTAAATGCATTTGATATTAGTGACAGTTATTTTTTTAATATTTTCATTATAGAGAAATCTATCTTAAAGGTTTTTATTTTCTATCTGTATTCCTAGACTAGGAATTACCAGTACAAATTGCTGAATTGTATAGTATAGGAAAGCCAATGATAAACAAGCTCAACTCCATTCTAGAATATTATACTTTAAAAAAGTCTGATATAAGTCCCTAAGACTTTTAAATTTTTCCATGATATATTTTGAAGTTAAGAAACTTAACTTTGTTAGATGAACTCCATTTTCAATCATCCTATAATTCATTATTCATTTATTCATTAGTTTATTCAACACATATTTTTGAAAGCTTTCTATGTACCTGAACTTTAATGGGTTATTTTATCTAATAGAACTCTTTCCAACTGAGGATTTTGTTTCTAAGTCTTAGAGACTCAAAACTGCAGTTTTCATAAATTGAACAAGAGCTAAGTAAATCTTCAAATAAAACACCATTTGGGTTTTTTCCAAAGGAGTATTCCATCTGATGTAGACAGGGAGATAAAGGAGTGTGATTTTCAAGTCATTATACTAGTTGAAGGGACACAGAATAGAGTCATTAGAAATGAAGGCTCTTGGTCCAATCTGCCTGGGTTCAAATTCCAGGTCTGCCATGGGCTAGCTGTGTGACCTTGGACAAGTTACGTACTTCTTCATTTTTAGTTGTTAATAATGAAGATTAAGATCATAATATTGAGTTAATTGATATAAAGATAAACAGAGAAAAACCTGGCACATGTTAGATTTTATTGCTAGCATAAAACTTTTGGGGGCGCCTGGGTGGCTCAGATGGTTGGGCGTCTGCCTTCGGCTCAGGTCCTGATCCCAGGGTCCTGGGATCGAGTCCCGTGTCGGGCTCCCTGCTCCTTGGGAGCCTGCTTCTCCCTCTGACCCTCTCTCTCTCTCTCTCTCTGTCTCTCTGTCTTTCATGAATAAATAAATAAAAAAAAATCTTTAAAAAAAAAAAAACTTTTGGTAAATAGGGGCACCTCGGTAGCTCAGTCGGTTAAGCATCTGCCTTTGACTCAGGTCATGATTCCAGGCTCCTGGGATCGAGCCCCGCATCAGGCTCCCTACTCAGCAGGGAGCAAGCTTCTCCCTCTCCCACTGCCCCTGCTTGTGTTCTCTCTCTCGCTGTGTCCCTCTCTGTCAAATAAATGAATAAAATCTTAAAAAAAAAAGCTTTTTGTAAATGGTATTTTAATTACAGTTACAATTTAGGCAGGAGCAAAGAGGAGACTATTCTATGCCCAGGAAAGGATGTCAAGAATACAGTCAAATATTCATGTGTAAAGGACCCAGAGAGGTGAGAGCAAAAAAAACAGAGATTGTAAATTTAAGATGCAAAAAGAAAGATGAGAAGAAATTGTCAAGAAGCACCAGGATAATGAGAGCAAACAAAGAGTACAGACGAACAAGGGGTTAGAGTTCTGCAATGTTGATAAAACCATAGAATGATACAGTCATAGAGGGATGGAAATGTTTTTCATTAAATTTTGAACCTAGGAGGCTTTTAATTTCTTTACAGAGAATATTTTGAATTCAGGCATGGAGAAAGGAATTAAATTGTTGGATTTTAAAATGTCAGTAGTGAATGAGATCCAGGAAATGACTCAAAATATAGAATACATTTTCTGTAATTCAAATGAAAAGTGAAGGAGAAAGAGAGTTTGAGGGTCAGAGGCATAGAGATATTTGTTCTGTATTGGTGTCCTTATTGCTATTGAGATGGGTACATACTGAAATTGGGAGAGGATGATTGTCTAATGGAGATAGGAACCTTTTCATGGAGCAATGTCCATGAGAAGATGGGGAATAAAATTATCAAATGCACATACATCTGAAATAGGCTAATAGACAAAAGGGGGGTGACATCTCAAAGCAGGTAAATTTCAAACTTCTGGATCTATTCTCTTTCATGCTTTACCTACTTATTGCTTCATAGATAAAATTCAATTCCAATGAAGCTGAAAATCCTTCACATTCTGACTCTTCCTCTTATGGTGACATTGAATGTCTTGCCCAGAGCCTTGCTTATGCTTTCAGATTTCATTTAACTTTTGAGAAAACAATGTCCGAATCATCTAGGTATTTTTTTAATTGCTTCAATATAACTGTATTTTCCCCATCTTAGTATTACGTATTATCTGATTTTTTCTTATTTTATCTCTCCATGACAAAGAAAAAAAATGAACATTACTCAATGCTTTAAATAAGTGGCAGTGATCTTAGGCAGTTCAAAGATGATAAGATAGGCATTAAATGGATTTTCACTGGAAGTAATTTTGAAATAGTTTCCAGTAAACAAAATGGCTAAGTATTCTCTCTTTCTCTTAAAAACAATTCCAGAAGACAAACCATATAATAAGCCTAAATGTCTCAAGGATCAGCCCTAGAACTTCTCTGTCAACATTCAATTTTGTTAAGGTACCGCTACTTGCCTTAACAGATAAATCTTGATTTCTCAAAGCTTTCACAAAAAATATCTTATTGGCACCTGGAAGGTAAAAGTAAAGCAGAAGCTGTTTTGTAGCTCACATATATTGTTGCTTATCTGCTGGCTTAATTCAATGACATGAGGCAGTGCCTGGGCTTGGACTGCCTTCACTTTCGAAACTATGTTTTCTCTCTTAGCTTCCCACACTTCTGGGTCCAGAGAGGGTGTTTATCACATGACAAAGGACCCAATTTCTACATGTTTCCTCCCCCATCGAGATCAGAGGCAACAAGAACTGATACAGGTTTCAGAGTCCATCTTACTGGGAGTCCAGCTCATGCTAATTGGTTCCAGCTTGATCTTTCATGATCTCCCCCACTTTGCATCCAGGTTTCTTTCTTGACTTGCCTGCCCTGTCTGCTTTTATTTCTAATAGCATCAGACTTTATTAGAAGAGTTTTAGGGACTACTTAATTAGCACTCCAAATTGCTTAAAGCTCAAATTCCTATAGCCAAAAATAAATGCATGCATGAATGAATGAATGAATGAACGAAGGGTGTATGTGTGTATATGCAACACAATATATATTATGCTAATAGTTTTGCTTCTCTAATTAAACCTTGATTGATAAATACAGTTTTTATCTTTAGCATAAACTATCCTCTGTAATCTATACTGATATGCAAACTAGTGCTCCAATAACTTTAAATTTATCATACTTTATTTAAATTAATTCCTTTATTTTAGAGAGAGTGAGCAAGCACAAGGAGGGGACCCTGAGATCACTATGTGGGCTGAAACCAAGTTGGTTGCCCAACCGACTGAACTACCCAGGCACCTTTATCATATTTTAAATTTATCAAACTCTAAGCAAAACTTCTAAATCCCCCTCCAAAACTACTATTGCACATACATGCTCATATCAAAAACAGATATTGCAACCTCTTCAGTTCAGGTTTGGGAACATCTTCTATGTTGTTCTTTTTCTTATACTGACTATTCACCTATGACTTCTTTAAGATATAAAATTTGAAGCTCATCCAATTATTTATTTCACTTCATATACTAATAAAACAATAGATTAATTAATGTAATCCATACTTTCTTGACTACAGAATGATTTTGCAAGTTTACAATTGTATTTTTAAAACAATAAGACATAATACTTTAGTAGTTTAAAATCTAATTGTGGAAGAAAAGATCCAAATAATAACAACAGCAATTATTGATCTTTGGAAAGCTGATGATGAGTAAGTTTAATTGAAGATGAAGGAGAAGAGGAAAGAAGAGAAAGAAGTGGAGAAAGAAAAACAAAAAGGAGAAGAACCACATTTGGGCACATTGACATAGATCTGAATGAAAACGTGCTGGAGATTTAGAGGAGCATATTGTGGATTTTGAGCTAAACCTAGAAGAACAAATATGGTTTAGATGAAAAGAAAGATGGGGAAAAGGAGTACCATCCTAAAGTGCTCAAAAAAAGAAAGTGTAAGAAGGGCAAAGACTGCCATTATGTTTGGACAGTAAGCAAGAGTAAATGATTAAGTTAATATAGCTCAGTAAAATCAAGGTGCTAATGCATACTTCAGTTCACGATGAGCTCTCCCTACCACCCCATTTGCCATTAAGTTGATATTTTAGAAGTAATTATATATTAAAATTCATTTCATTATTTATTTTAAATGAACTTCTATTGATCAGTACATTTATTTTTATTTTTAACAGCACTTCTTTTCAGTATATTATAGGGTATATGAATACATTTAAGATAATGTTCACATTGATCACTCCAAATAGAGTCAATGTGATTATTTGGTTGTTTTGATGTATTTTAGATGTTCAGGAAATGAATATTTAAACAAAATAGAAAAGATTTTGAAGTTTATAAATGAATACACTAGGCCTTTTTAATCATATAAAGGATCAGCTAAACTGATAAATTGATAAAAAGTATTTATATATAAAGTTGCTGAATTTTCAGTATGTTTACTGAAGAATTATTTTTAAAAATCATAATAAAAATTCAGAAATGTGTGCCACTATAATTTAGAAAGCTGAATACAAATAGTGAAGTGTTCAAAAAACTTCTTTCTCATACATACAGTTTCATTAATCCAAAGTTCACATGTTTTTAAGAAGATGACTTGAGTTTTCCTAAATCTCCTATTCAAATTTGATAAAAGCAAAGATTTAGGATGGTTCCATTGGAGGAAAGAGATATCAGGTAGAAGACTTCTGGGATATAAGCTGCACTCCCTATGAACAAATGAAATGTTTATACATTTATATTGATTTTATGATTTTAGATTTCATTAAATGCTTAGTTCTCTGACCAGAGTTAGTAAGGACTTTGGCTTCTGTGTAATGTTTCAAAGCTGATTTAGTGCACCTTCACAAGTGATGTCCCAAATTGAGCTAGCAAAACTATAGATGTTATGACTGAATAGAGCCTTCCTGGCCTTGAGAAAGCTGGGCTTTCATAAAATATGTGTTGTTAAAAATCCGTCAAAAATTATTTATTCTTATGTTTGTGAGAAACATATTATCCATTCAAAATTTGATTTGTGAACTTCTGCTTGACTAAAGTGATCAGTAATTATTATTTTTTACTTAATAAATTTGCTTTTATTTAAAAATGGATTTTTATAACAGGAATGGGGATAAGACAAGAAAGAAGATGTGCAATTTCACAATAATTTACATTCAAATGAACTAAAATTAATAAAGAAATTAGAAAAAGTCTCTTAATAATCCAAATAAAATGTCAGACTGTGACTTTTCTTGTTAGTAATGGGGGATGGTGAGAAGGAAGAAAACAATGGTTGACTAGTGAAAAAGAAGGATAGAAGACCTATACTCTTGAGTACTTAGTATGTGACAAAGGTTTTATGCATCATTTCTTATTATTTATTATATTGATTTTTAAGTTCATATATAGAGTGGGACCTCTAAATCACTATGGTAAGAAAGCTATATGACAGTAGAGCTTAAATGTAGACCTCAATTTGTTTGATGCAACTATAATATTCTGAAGGATACTCAAAGACATTGGAGGATGCTTAAAAGAAAATGAAAACAAAATATATTCTTAATAAATTGGGAGATCAGAATCAAAACCATAAAGAAAGAAGAACAAAAGAGCATCCCCCTTCATTCTGTCCCATGCAATATACTTACAACACATGGACAGGACTAAAAACCATTAAAATATTAAATTTATATTTTTGTACATAAAATATTACATATATAAAATGTATGTGTGTGTGTATATAAGAGAGACTAATGCAGGATAATTGATAGTTTCAATATTTCAACATTTGGAATGAATTTAATAATATGAAATTTGCAAAATATCAGAGGAGATCTTTAAACTAGTGTGTTTAGCATATTTTCTATTTCACTAGGCAGCTCTTTCTAAATGAGCAATTAATATGCTACTTGTATATAGCTGAATACATTATTGTGAATCATCTCAACTAGGAACTTTACGCACAAAGATGAAGGCTGTAAGTCCAACTTAGAAACTTCAAACAAGGGCGCCTGGGTGGCTCAGTTGGTTAAGCGACCGCCTTCGGCTCAGGTCATGATCCTGGAGTCCCGGGATCGAGTCCCACATCGGGCTCCCTGCTCAGCAGGGAGCCTGCTTCTCCCTCTGACCCTCTTCCCTCTCGTGCTCTCTATCTCTCATTCTCTCTCTCTCTCAAATAAATAAATAAAATCTTTAAAAAAAAAAAAAAAAAAGAAACTTCAAACAAAATCCTTGTTCCTTCCTATATTTATCTAATGGTTTCTCTTTTTTTTCATGAAATAGCCTCTGTGCTCTGATTGACATATCAGGCTCTTACAATTTAAAATTGCACTTTGGAAACGGTAAAATTTGAGGAAATTAGGAATTGAGTAATAGTCACTTGAAGTAGTATTTTCCCCAATAAAAAAAATTATAAAATTTTTGTTAGTTCTACTTAAACTCTTTAGATACAAGTTTCTGAATTTTTACATAACTTTTAAGAGGGGGAAAAAGAAAATTGCACTTTGATACCTTTAGCTATAGTCAGATTCAGGATATAATATCATAATAGAATTACTATAAGAAATCTGACAAAAAAATGGCTTAAATCTGAAAGTATCTGTTAAGGGAAATACACCTGAAAGAAGCTAGGCCATGACAATATTAGCAAATTTATTGAGCATTTACTATGTTCTAGCTAGCTACCCACACACTCTATATACTTGACTCATTTTACCTTTATTTTGGGAATACAGAAATGGAAGCAAAAATGAGTTTATAAACTCCTCAAATAAAAGTCACAAATTTAATAAATGTTGGAAATTGGATTAACATCCAACCTCTGATGTATATATACTGCAGTGGTTGCCTTTCAATGGGAATATGGTGACCAGACCTAGATACAGTATCATCCAATTTGAAGATGGTACTATCTTCCTTTTTCTTCATACCCTCTGTCATCACTTTTCCCAGTCCCTGCCTTTCTGTTTTTATTTTTTCTCTCCAATTCACTCTAGGTAGAGCAGCAAATAAAACTATAGTTCAGGGTTATAATCTTCTGATTTCTGTTTTTAGAGTAACCAGATCTGTGAAAGTTTCCACTTTAATGAATATGTTAGTAGAAGTCACGATGAAAAGAAATGAAAAACAAAAGTTCTGTAAAAATATTGATTTCTCCCAATGAACATAAACTGTGGCAGGAAATAACAGGACATTCTCATTGTCTATATTGCCAATATCTAAATGGGGAGGAGTGTTTAAGTAAAAACAAGGCCAGTCTTTGTCATGTCTTCGATATGGCAAATTGCCATTACTTTTAGGATATTGACGTTCAGACAGGTAACAACCTGCTCTCCATTTAGGTAATTTAGTCCTTGTGAAAGAAGATTGGCAGAAGGGGAAGAAAATGAAGTATTCCGTTTATCCAAAGAAAAAGCGATCCTGGGCACTAAGTGCACAATCTTCTTTCATGTTATCCTGACAAGACGCTTTTCTTTATACATAGAAAGAATCATTTACAGGACAAAGCGTAATTGAGATACTGACCTTAACCACTCTTTGATCTTAGAAACCTGTCCATTTGGTATACAACCCCAAGGCAGCGGTGGCTACTTTATTGTCCTTTCAAAAAAGAAATTCCCTTTGAATTGTCAAAGATTGAATGTCTACACAATATAACATTTATAAATACATACTTAAATTCTGAACTAGTGATGACCAGCTTTTAACACATTTAGCAGGTGTTAGAAATAAAGTAAAAGCAACATGGAGCTGCTATTTATGAAGTTTTGCTTAAATCATTATCAAGTGATCACTAACTGATTCTTTCACTCCTGTTTTTTGATCCTCAGATAACAAAGAAAGTGCAGTTCTAGTGTCATATGGAAGTCCTTAGAAATAATTTAAAGATTGTAGGCCACTCTAATGCCATATAAAATTTCATTTTCAACCTTGGCTCGAAGGAACAAGGTTCTACAATATTTAAAATAGATTTCTCCATCATTAAGTATCCATTATGCTGGAAGGAATGAAAACATATGCATTGGTTATTTAAATATTAGACACCATGTCTATTTCTAAAAAGCATGGATTTAAGTTTGACTTAATAGCTTGAAAGCTTTCTTTAAAAAATCAGGAGAGAGGGAGCCTGAGTGGCTCAGTTGGTTAAGCGACTGCCTTCAGCTCACGTCATGATCCTGGAGTCCTGGGATCAAGTCCCACATCGGGCTCCCTGCTCTGCAGGGAGTCTGCTTCTCCCTCTGACCCTCTTCCCTCTCGTGCTCTCTATCTCTCATTCTCTCTCTCTCTCAAATAAATAAATAAAATCTTAAAAAAAATAAAATAAAAAAATAAAAAAATAAAAAATCAGGAGAGAAAGCTATTTATAACAAAGTTAGCATTCTGAGACCCTAATTATTTATGCAATATTTACAAGAAGATCAAAATAAACTGTGTGTGTGTGTACACGTGTCTGTGTTTGAGTGGGGCTGGAGAAAGTGATTAATATAAATGTGGTTGTGGCTAACATAAATAAAATGGCAAAGGAAAACTATTGATTAAGGTTTTACTCCATGTGTTAAGAATTTAAATGGAATTTAATGTAGTTTTTTTTTTTCTTATTAAATCTTCACAGAAGACCAATGGGGGACTGTTTATTATCTGACTTTTATTAATGAGAAAACTGAGTCTGAAATATTAAATGTATTTTCACAAATCACAGATCACTGAAATTGAAAACAAGAGACTCTCACTTGTAAGCCTGTATTCCTTCTCTGGGTCATGTATTATTGCCTATGTCAGGTATCTTTCATACCTCCACTTCAGTCATATCCCTACATCACTGTTTCGCTGTTCCAAATCTTTGAAATAATACAGTGTTAAGAAAACTGATGAAATTGTATTTCAATCCCACCATTTCTCTTACTATAAAATGGAAGTAATTATCCATAGCCTGTCAATATCATGTGTCTCTTTAACAATTACTCTGATAACAGTTTGAGAAATTGTAAGTATTTTACAAATTCAAGGGTGATAGAAAGTGCCAGATGTCATAGGTAAATTGTATTCATCTGTTGTAATATTTGAAATTGTTTTTATTCCTTAACAGAATTACACAAATGCAATGTTGTGTGATTTGTGTTCTGATCCACGTTCATTCAAATCTTTGGGTAAGAAATTTCTCACAACATAATAATCATAAATATAAGGCAAGGCATAAAGTAGAAAATGGTTATCTAGTATTATCAACAAATACTAAACACTTTGGATGTATTATTTAGAATATATACCTTTAACTTACATGCCAATATGTCAAAATCAGATAAAAATGATGACTTTTTTTGCCTTTTCCCAGTATATGAATATTTTAGGCATGATAATTATCTTTACTGTTAGACTTCTGTGACGTTGGATGTCATGAAGGGAGTTTTATATTTTTAGATTAATTTTTATTTTTTATTTATTTGAGAGAGGGGGGAGGGGCAGAGGGAGAGGGAGAGAGAGTTCTAAGCAGACTCTGTGGTGAGTGCAGAGCCCGATGTGAGGTTCCCTCTCACAACACTGAGATCATGATCTGAGCCGAAACCAAGAGTCCATCACTCAACTGACTGTGCCACCCAGGCACCCCTCATGAAGGGCATTTTATATCTTACTACTACAAAGGACAAAACTCAAAAATGTTTTGTTGATAATATATCTTACTTTACAAAGGAAAATAGTATGTTTCAGGTAGAATATTAATGTTTTTGGTATCCCAGCTTCACACATACATTTTGACTTGTATTTCATTAGCACAATATTTATTTTGAATATTTATGAATCATATTTCCTTGCTTGCCAATTTTTGACTTATGTTCTGAATAGTTGGTAATCATGAAATTATAACAATTAATAATAATAATAATAACGTGTTGGGTTGTTTTGGATTGCTTTATACCCACTATATTGGGGGGAGGCTGTGTGATATCAGATGATGAAGATTGTTTTATTGCAACTGTATTTTATACCTGCTTAAATTTGAGTTGATTCCTATGTTTAGAGATTTAAAAAAACCCAACAACTTAATGGACAGATGTTGGTGAAATTCTGGTAGGAGATGATGGTTTATAGATAATGGAACTCGTATGGCAGGGGTATCTTGGTGTAAACCTTTATATACAGGGCCACAAGTGAGAAAATTTCGCAGAGTGTCAGAAATCAAGCCATTATTCCTACCTTTCCATAGAAGTTTTCAATGTTTGGGTTCCAAGAATACTTAGAAATTTTTGTAGCATCAGTAAAAGTAGGCTGTACATGAATACTAATATGCCAATAATGGACATCAGTAAAAAGGAGGCTTCCCAAATAACCTTGTGAGCAGCAGACACAAATAAGTGGAGTCAAAATTAGAAAGAAGACAGAGAGCAGACATTAAAGTGAATAGAAATGACAAGGTTTTGTTTTTGTTTTGCTTTTGAGCATACATGAGATACTTCATTGTGAACTCTCATAAGATTGGGAAGAACACAATGAAGGATGTATAATTCCCAACAATAAAGTTCCAGAGGCCACCATAATTTGGGTACAGAAAGGGAAGGACATATGGCCTTGCTTTGTGGTCACAAGTTTGGGGAATTCTGGCTAAAATTGTAATAATAATAGTTACAATTATAAAAGAAATTATTGAGGCACTATTCCTAATATTCAACATACACTTTCTGTTTTCCATCCTGACACTAATCATGTGATATAGATATTACTATCACTATTTTACAGATGAAGAATTTGAAATTCAAAGATGCTAAATAACTTTTCCAAGGTCACATAATAAATAGATGGTAGTCAACATTAAAATCAGTTGCTTCAATCAGCATTGCTACAAAATTTGGACTCATTTGGTACATTTTAACACATGAAAAGAACTCGTTTTGTACATCAGTAAATACTTTACAGACTAAAACAATGGACAAAACTGACAAGATGGAGTCTGAAATTGCAATAAAGTAGAATATGAAAAGAATATTTATGTATATACATCCTCTATCATTAGAAACTATGTTTGATCATCTAAAAAAAAAAAAGATTTTCACTTGTAAGTCTAATCAGTTTATATTTTGTTATCCAGAACTGTATCATATGCTTACTTACAAAGGAAAAGGACCATGGGAAATACACTTTATTCCAGATAGTCACATTGGGAGCTAGTACTCTCTGCTATATATAGTGCAAATGAAAAGTGGGCAGGGGAGATGTAGATGATGGAAAGATAGATGATAGATAGATAGATAGGTAGATAGAGAGATATAGATAGATATTGGTAGATTCAGGAGCTATGGAGTATGAATACTTAATTAAAATATATAGTTAAAATAAGTCAATAGAAATAAAGCAAAAAAGTCATATTATTTTTCTTCTACTAAACTTCACATTTTCTATTTTTGTTGTTACTATTGTTGTTTGCTTTTTAGTTAAACTGCTGCTTGCTTGTTTAGATTATTCACTGTTGGCTGAAGTTTAAGGACTAGTATTTCATACATTGTTGCAGAGAAGATGATGTGGTACAAGCTTTGTCAATAGGGATTTTGACAGTGTATGTCAAAAGCATTAATTATTCTGCATGGAATACAATCTCCATGGGGATAGAAACCCTGGCAGATGTGCCAGTGATCTGAGATGAATGTCAGCCTCGGTACAGACATGCACTAAATATTGTTGAATGAATGAGTTAAATACCCCTAATTCTAGTAATTCTGATACCAGGAAAGCATTTTAAGGAAAAAGCAGCTTTGCATAAAATATATGTAAAAGAGTGCTAAATTTGACCTTCTCT
This sequence comes from Callorhinus ursinus, assembly GCF_003265705.2. Taxonomy (NCBI): domain Eukaryota; kingdom Metazoa; phylum Chordata; class Mammalia; order Carnivora; family Otariidae; genus Callorhinus; species Callorhinus ursinus. Next base: position 19,336,620 of record NW_027397069.1, on the reverse strand, counting down.
ACAAAACTAAAAATGGAAACAATATACATATCCCAAAACACCAGATTGATTAAATTACATTTTCTTCATATAGTGGGATAGTAGAGATTTATTAAAAACAGTAATAATTATGAATATAAGGATATGTTTGTGCTGAATGAGATAGCAGTTGCCAAATATTATATATAATATGATATTAAAGGTAACAACACGCCAAATTACTGCTAATGTAAAATAAATGTCTATTGGGCATTAAATGGTATTCTCAGGTTAATTTCATCCTTACAACAGATTAACTAATTTAATTTTAGACATCTTCAAGCTTATGAGGTCACTATTACTATTAAAGTGTTAATTATTTTAAGTCTCACATCAGCCCTATGAGATCAAAACTAATTCCCCTGGAAACTGAATCACAGAAAGCTTAATGACCTTGCTTTAGAGTGCACATTAAAGACTGTCAAAGAGGGTTTGAACCCAGGGAATCAAGCTCCTCAGCCATTCATCTTAAACCTTCTATTCTATGCCCAAAGCCATATGCATTATAACTTATCTGAATTTCACCTCTTGTGCCTAATTATAGTAATATTTGTTTACTTTCTTATAGTGAACATACATTACTTTTATAATCAGAAAGCTTAAATAAATAGGAAGTGAAAAATTAAAAAAAGAATAAGGCAACAACATAAAGACATTTGGGGTAGAAGATGAAGAATTTGCACAACAGATTTCAAGGAATCAATACAGTTAGTAACATTAATACAGTCTGAGGTTGACAGTGGTGTAGTATCAAGGGGCATTCTGTCAAGGAGCTGTGGAACAACATGAGAGGGACCATTGCTATTTTTGTGAGCTCTTATTCTATGGCTAATGTTTCAAGCTGTGATCTCCCTGACACTTTGTGTTTTCATCTTTTCATGGTCTAATAAGTACCAACTGACAGGATCAGAACTTAATAAATTAAGTTTGATTTTAATGTAATTTTAAAAATAAAGTGCATAATTCATTCATGAGTAAAAATCCTGAAAATACCCTGATTTGAAAAAAAATGGAGAAAATGTTGAGAAATGTCCACTGAAATTTTATTTAAAGGTGGGGTCACCAGAATGCAAAAGCATTTGATTGGATGTCCTTAACACCCTCTATGGTCAATTAAAAAAGTCAGATTAAATGTTCTTTATATTTTATATTCCTTCAGTTGTCATATTATGCTAAAATTTAATTTTATAAAGATGCTTTGTGTATAAAAATAGACAAATTTTCTATAATAATATTGCATATTAAAAATTAGAAATAGAAATAACATTTATCAATGCTTCTGTTAAAAATAAATTCATTTTCAATACTGATATTTTTCAATTAATCATTTTGCAACCCAACTCAGTGTCTTGTTAATATTACATTCTTATTTAGAAATCAAATCTCAGCAAAAGTATACTGTAATTGGCAATAAAATGCCTGTGATTAAAAAAAAGATTTGGCAGTTCTGAAATTGGGGTACTCTTTGTATTTCTTTCAGTTGAGGTTCTTTCCTCAACTATTAGAGGCTCTTTTCAAATGCAGTGTAGGGAGATGTCTTTACATCTCATAATAATTTAAATGACAATAAAAAGCAACATCTTTTTAAATCTGTAACTTAAATAATGTCTCAGAGTTCACATTGGATGTAACAGAGGGTAAGGCAAGATATCTCAGCAACTGAGAGGCATTTTCAGGCTTCACTTAATTATATGTTATATAATTATACAAGTTTTATATATTCATATATTAATACACACACATATGAATGATTGAATGAAACCTGAAAATATATCTATATATTTTATGTGTATTTATTTATCTATCCTCCAAAGTCCTTTAAAGTACCTGAAAATGTTATAGTTATTTCTACTCCTCCAGTGCAATGAAAAAGAAGAAAAGCCATTCTCAGCTATTAGGTGGTTGAAAAGTGCACTGTCCAAATCTCAGTGGGGGAGTGTGAAATTCCTTAATACCTAAGTTTGCAACAGCAGAGCAGCATCAAATCTTGACAACAGTAACTGAGAACATAGAAGTTGAGTGTCTTTGTACTCTAAAATTTATCAATATCAATATCAGAAAGATTTAAAATTAAAGGAGGAATTGTTTTTTAATTTTATTTATTTATTTGACAGGGAGACAGTGAGAGAGGGAACACAAGCAGGAGAAGTGGGAGAGGGAGAAGCCGGCTTCCCACCGAGTAGGCAGCCCGATGCGGGGCTCAATCTCAGGATCCTGGGATCATGACCCGAGCTGAAGGCAGATGCCTAACGACTGAGCCACCCAGGCACCTCTAAAGGAGGAATTCTTATTCTATTGAGGAGACAGAATAACCTAGAACCAACATAATAGAGAAATAAATAGGCCTTTGCAAGAAAAAAAAGAGAGAGCTTTTTCCTATGCCTTATAGAGCTAAAATTTCATATGAGCTCATGTTCGAGTATTTGCATTGTGATCACAAGCTTTTAAATTTAAATTTTGCTGAAAATAGTCATATGGTAAAATAAATACTATAAGTTAATACAACACAATTCCTTTACCTGTTCAATACTTCAAATGTATTTAGTTGTTTACAGGATGTTACAATAGTAAAAATTCTTTTTTTTTGAACATTCTTATAACTTGCACTTGGTGAGTAAGTGCAAGAAACAATCTTTTTCGTCTTGGGACAACTTTACAATTTAAAAAATTGATTAGAAATTAAAATTAAGATATTTCAAAATGCTTGCTTATCAACTTATTTCATAATAATAATGATAATAAGACACCATTATACATTAATGCATTTTATTGAAAATAATGTTATCCAAAATAAGTAATGAGAAGGATACCATTACTTTACACCTTAATACAAAAGAGCTGGATTCTCATTTCTAATGCTGCATTCAATCTCTTGCAATAAGATTTTCTACTTGAAGAATATAAAGAAAAGTTGGCCTTATACAAAAATGATGTTGGAAAAAATTATAAGTATTTTAGTACTCTTTATTTCAGATAATTTGTAACTTTTCTTGATACTATATTCCAACTTGATGAGTGGTAGTTTCTTAAAGATGTAGAATCTGAATCCATATCAATAAATCTTTTATATTTTAGTATTGTAAAATTCACTAGCCTATCTTTTATTGGATATTTTACCCATATATGATTTTGTATCATATTTGTTCAATGAATTATATAGACCTTCCCAGTGTTGACACATTTTATTTTTCATATTAAAAGAAATTATAATCATTAATATCTCCATCTATCTCATCAGAAAACCTTGAAGTGTTGGAAAGGTACTACAAGTTTCTACAAGTCTAATACTTGCTTGTAACTGACATCTTTTTTTGTGTGTGTATAAAAATGAAGAAAGATGACTATTGGTATAGTTTGGTGTGTATACCTTGATAAGAAACCAGAAATGTTTTTCACTATTGTTTTTGCGTCAACAGTGTAAATGTCAATACAACTGTTCCAGGATTAAAAAAATGACCATTCAAAGGGTTATTTGGAACTTTGCACATTTCAGTACTACTTATATTTTTGGCCAAGTATTTTCATAAATTATCTTCTATGATAGTTTACACTAACTTTGGACCAATACAGGTAAATAATTATAGCCACATCTGTATATTAGTGCATCTGTAAGTCAAAAGTACATCCTGAAGACAAGATGTTAACTCAGTCTCATGTTTTCAGCTAAATTATTCTTTTGAAGATTTACTCTATAATTTAAAAGTAAATTGACATGACTTTTTTTTTTTTACTAACTTTTCTTCTGGTAGGTATTCACCAATGTCGACTACACAAGGCCTTTTCAATTTCTCAGCCATCATGTACCCTTATTCAAGCAATGAAATACAGTTCACCCAGCAAGAGACTCCATGACTTTTTCAAATAACTTTCAGATCTAAGAGAGATCATCATGTTTACCTATAAAGGATTCAAGTATTGCTGTTGTTGCTATTGATGCATAACATACTGCTATTGGTCTTTTTATATAAATAAATAAATAAATACATACATACATATACATATATATATAAATAATTTGAATTTTTGGAAACTTTAGCTGTGCTGTCAACTTTGGAAAAAGTATCCCAGTTGTACCGTGTTGGGTTGGCATTGTACAGAAATTAACAGCCATATTGGTCTAGAAATGTTAAACATAATTTTTTCCATTTGTACAGGGGTAATGCACTGTATTAAATATGTAAGGTCTTATCTACATGGGCTTGATTACAGAAACTAATAAAGTATTCTCTAAATAATGAAAAAAAAGATGCAAGTATTTTTTTCTTTAAAATCAGAGTGATTGGTTTCAAAATCATGCCACAGTTAACTGAAACATAATACTATTTAAAATATCTATGGTTTAAGAAACAATGAGTCAAATGATTAACATAAAACTGAAAGATGGTCTTTGTCATATTTTCGTTTCTTAGTTACAGCTGACCCAGTTTATTTGGACTAGTTTCCTTGCTCATGAGTCAGAATACTCACTGAAATGTCAAATGCATCTTTTTCAGCAGCTATAATCATAGATGAAGTTGTGGGTTGAGACAACATGTTGACTCTCCCTTTTTTAGGCCAACATTCCAGCATTAACCATAAGCAAAATATATTGTAAATAAATGTTATTTTATTTTGGAGACAAAATATTTTTATTCTAAAATACCTGTTTCAAATGAAATTTAAGCATTTGGAAAGGTTTTTAGGTAACATTTAAAAAAAGATAAGTGCAAAACAAGAATACAAAGTGTACTTAGTTGTGTTTCCACATCTTTACATTTACAGTGATTATTCAAATATTTAGAGGAATTTCTAGCATCTTGCTATCTGCATTCTCTTTCACCCCTTTTCTGATTATATTTTACTCTTTCTATATTGTCTTCTTTTTGAATGATTGAGATATTTTGTTGTTATTTTATCTTCCTTCTGATTCATTCATTGTTTGTTCTAAGAGGCTGCAAAGGTTTCTTTAGATATTCGAAAAGAATCACTGGACTTTCTAGCATATACTCACAAAAGGCTTTTATACAGAAGCAAAGTGATGGTTGTGGTAAGAGGAATAGAGCTGGCAAGCACTGAGGACTAAGACAAAGAACTGTAGAAGCTCTCAGGAAAGTATAGGTCTCTTGGCCAGGTGTTACAGCTAAGTTCATTACAGCAGTTAGGCCAGAAGCAAATCATTAGTAATGAAAGTGATCACCAGGGGATATTTGGACCTTAAACAGCAAATCATGGATAGATCCCAAAGCCCTTATCTTCTTGGCCAATAGTTAAAACCTGGACATCCAGACATCCGCAGGTATGAAGATAGAACTTTTATCAGTCCATTTGTAAATCTACTCTATATTTGCAGATGCCTTATTTAATCCTTTAATAGTTAACCTACTTTATCCTTTCTAATTTAATAGTATATAAACTTAATATCATTATTCTATTTTTCTTTTTTTATTACATCCTTTTCCGCCATAGATTTGACACTATCCCTGCTCTTTTATCTGGGCATAGTAACTACAATTTCATTTACTATATTACTAAGTTAACTATTTCTACAGTATACTTTTCAATCTATGTGATGGGTTAGCCGTTTTAAAAAAATCATCCCTTTTGAAATTAATTATCTTTTCTTAATTAAAAAATCTTCAGAAAATTCTGAAAATGAACCTAAATGATTCCACCAGTTTCACTCAAGTTTCTGTTCTTATAATAATATTTTAAAGTATTTCTAGAGAAATCTATCTGAATAAGACCTTTTCTACTCTACTACAGGATATATTTATTCTTTATTAAGGTGTGGATATAAAAAGCCACAAGTGCCCTTGGCATGGGCGGTTGGCTTCTGATTTGTAAACATTCATTTTATGCTTGATGTCAATAAGTATCATTAAACTGGCACTTAAAGATTGAAATTGTTTTCCAATTTTTCCTTTTTGTGAGTTTACTTAGACATCTACATTCACGCTTGAAGCTTTTGAAATTCCAATTGATTATTATTCCCACCTTATTAACTTTCATTATATTATCCCAGGTTAATGTACAGCAGTTAGATACAAAATACTTTGTTTCATCTGTTATCTGAAAATACACCAAACTTAATTATATTTATTTACCATAGTCAACTAGCTACTACTTATGTCTTCATACTGGTCATTTATTTGTCAGGTAGTGGTATAACTAAAATCAATCAGAAATCCACATGTGTAATCGTCTTTATCATCTAGAAATGGTAACAAATTCAAAAAATTATGATTTTCCAAGACTTGCCTTAAATTTAGCAAACCATCAAGTGGCCACAGATGTGTGTTATCTATGAAGTGCCAAGGCATTATATTCATCTTGTTTTTATCTACATTATAAGCAGATATCAATAAATTATGGAGCATGGTATTACCTGAAAATATTTCAGTTAGCTTGATATGGGCAGTAGATACCTTGTTGTTAAAGCTTTCTCCTTTCCCTTTTCTCAGGCAATTAAAAAAAAATAGTGGTGGAACTGTCAGGACATATCTTGGATGGCTTGAATAGACTTGAACATGAGATACTTTTCTGAAATTTTGCGCTCGGGTATGATAAATGTCAACCACTAATTTGAATAGAAAATTTAAAAATCAAAGTCATTTTATGACCAAGATCATACAATGAATGAGCAGTGACTAAAACTCAGGTGAACAAAAACACAGGTTGGGGTGTAAACTAGTCAAAAGGCTTAATTACTCTAAAATTTGGAAACTAGAGAGGACCTCTGATAACACCTTTGTAAAATGTATGAATGATGGTAGGGTAATAATCTAGCCTTAGTTCCTTTTAAAAATCACTGGATTCTATTAATCATTGAGCCTTTGAGCTTTTCTGCCTACAGGAGTCCCCTGACTAAGTAGAAGATTCTTAACAAATATTCATTATTCAACTATGAGCCAGATAAAATTTCATAATTAAAACTGATGTGTGTAAGGTTACAAATTTATTTTTCAAAAAACAAACTTAAAGTATCATCTCATGTTCTAATCTTCTGTCTCCAGTAACATAATTTAATCACTTGAGATAATGTCAATGAATTGAATAATTTTCCATTCAAATGCTGTTTTAGCCTAATAAATATAGGGTTATATGTGTCTTCTACATATTATTCCCCCTATGACTTCTAAATTCCAGGTGACATAGTGTCTTATGTAGCATTCAGATTTTGGTGGGGAATAGGTAGTAGGAGCTTACTTGGTCTAATCATCTGCAAGTGTTTTCAGAAACATACTTTACCTCATCTTGTTATTCATCATAAGCTTCTACCTTTGTTGCATCTGATGAGAAGTGTTTAGACCCATGAACCTTCTATTCACCTAGGTAATTTAGATTATTTCATGCACTAGGTATTTTTCAGGTTTGCTTGTTCTTTATCAGATTGTTCTTTACAAATATTCAGATGAAGTTAGGGAATAATGCAAACTGAAATTCTCTCCAAAATTCTTTTTGGGTTGGTCCTAAGACACTTAGTTGGGGAGGGTTGCATAAGCCTTATGAGTTTATCATTCTCATATAGTGTATTTCTTTATGGGTTTCATTGAGCTTAACCCCATCAAAAAGGCACACACTATAGGCAATCTTTAACAGGACTCCAGGGGCAAGGAGGAGCAGTTCTTCTCTGTTCTTGTTCCTATTTCTTTTCTACGGCAAACATCTTAAGCTTGAGGTCTTTCAAATCTTAGTCTTTGATTCTTTAAAATGGTAGACTCTTGAACATGAAGTCTTTCATTGTCGCTGACTTAAGTGTAAAAATCTAATTTGAAACACAAAGCTAATTTTCTTTTGTCTCTACATTCATTTGATCCTCCCTTTACCTCATATTTTTGAAATCGAATGTTGCTGAACTAATTGCAGGACGATGGAGGGGGAGAATAGATGTTTGGTTTATAGGTCCAAGTTTTATTTATTTTTTCATAATTAAAGTATTTTAATTTTATGTACAATGAATTAGCATTAAGTTGGTTATATGGGATATCTGCAGTTAAGGTAAGTATCTTGGATGACACATTCAAGGAAGTTCACTTAATCCACTTTATGAAGCCTGTATCTTTCCCATATTGACAGAAACACGGGTGGCACATATTGAGGCACATTTTTCTGGACCAGACTGTGCTGTTTGAGCAGACATGGCAACCATGAGAACCCTGGCCAGATTTCCTCAGATGGCTCCAGTAGAGCTGCTGTGACCCATCTTGCTCTTTCAGATGCAGTGAGGCAAAAGGTGGTCGAAATTTTATTATAGCATATTTCTATTTGCACAAATTTTCTTATTTTTTTCAACTTAGCATAACACATATGCAGAGAGTTTTGTGTATTTTAAGTGTACATATAAAAATCCAAGTGAGTAAGTGGGACATAACCAGTATATCAAAAGCTACCTGCGTACCCAAAGCTAACCACTCTTATGATTTCTAACAGATTAATCCAGAGTGGTTTTACTTATGTTTGAAATTTATATAAATTAATTGTATTGTATGTAGTCCTTCAGATTTTGCTTCTATTGCTCAGCACTACTTTTATAAGACTCATGCATGTTGCTGACTATAGCTCTACCAATGCCATTTTAATTTCTGTATGTTATTATATTGAGTAAACATATTCCAATTAATTGGAACTTATGGATTGATAGTTCAATTTTCCAGTTTAGAACTTTGACAAAAAATATTGCTACTGATATTGTTGTATGCATCTTTTGATACACATGCACATACAATTGTTTTCAAGGGGCGCCTGGGTGGCTCAGTCTGTTAAGCAGCTGCCTTCAGCTCAGGTCATGATCCAAGGGTCTTGAGATCAAGCCCTATGTCAGGCTCCCTGCTCAGCAAGGAGCCTGCTTCTCGCTCTCCCACTGCCTGTTGCTCCCCCTGCTTGTGCTCTCTCTCTCTTTCTCTCTCTCAAATAAATAAATAAAATTTAAAAAAAATTGTTTTCAAGGGTGCCTGGGTGACTCAGTTGGTTAAGCGACTGCCTTCGGCTCAGGTCACGATCCTGGAGTTCCAGGATTAAGTCCCGCATCAGGCTCCCTGCTCAGCAGGGAGTCTGCTTCTCCCTCTGACCCTCTCCTCTCTCATGTGCACTCTCTCTCTCATTCTCTCCCTCAAATAAAATAAAAATAATAAAAAAAATTGTTTTCAAGATCATTAGATGATTCCAAAATTTTTCCAAAGGGGATATACAAATTGAAATGTGTGAGCACTACATCCTATCCAACGTTTGGTATTGTTAGATGTTGGTTTGGTTTTATTTTGTTTTAGAGCCATTATTAGAAAGAAACTTCTTCCGACTGATACAAGGCAACTATGAAAAATCTACAGCTAACATTATATTTAATGGTAAAGGACTGGCAATTTTCCACCTAAAAGCACGGAATAGGCAAGGAGGTCCATCTACTATTTCTCTTCAATGTTTTACTGGAAATTTTAGCCAGCATAAGACAAATAAATGAAATAAAAGGCATTATGATCTACTGGGAGGAAAGAACTATTTTATTTGCAGACAAGATAATTTTCTATGTGAAAAATGCTACAGAATTTATCAAAAAGAAAAGCTACCAGAACTTATAAGTGAGTTTAACGTGTTTATATGACACAAGGTTAATCTACAAAAATGCCTACATATCCACCTTCATTCTTAAAGAAGATTTTTATGGAGTATATAATTCTAATCAACACATTTTTCAGCAGCATTCTGAAACAGTGGGGAGGATCCAAATAACCAATGCTTTATCACTGACACTATTTAGAAACCCCAGTGTGTGATAATAATAAAAAGCAAAGTTGTTTCTACTCAGTTTTATTGTTTTGTATTTAAATTAAATACAAACAGTGAACCCACTTGTTGCCTATGCTTGGGACAAAATACCCTCTCCAGTTGAACTTGATTTTCCGTTATTATGAGGATATCATTCAATTACTTCCAGCTTCCAATCTTTTTGCTTAAAAGTAAACTGTTATTCTTAATTATAAAGTATGATTCTTACTTCTTTGAAGATAAAATAAATCCTTTCCCCATCTTACTGGTTGCTTTATAGATCTTTCTTTATATTTGTTTTTAATATTTGTGAATTACATTTTATATTTTCATTTTTCTCAGGTTTTGTGAGGGTTTGAAAATGTGCGATTGATGTATTTCATGACTTTTCTTAGGTGTTCTCTTATTTTTTTCCCTTTATTCTGACCTGCCTTCAATTTGCCAATTTTTCTTCACTTATTTAATATGGTGGCAAATCTACACTTTGAGTTTTTAATTTTGATAATTGTATTTTTCAATTGTAGAATTTGTATTTTTTTCAGATCTGCCATACAGTATTTATCATTTCCTGTTCCAACTTGAAATATTCAGTCTTGTCTTTTATCTCCTCTAACACTTTAATCTTAGTTATTTAAAAATATAAACCTGGAAATTTCTATATATAGTCCTTTTGCTTTTTACTGTCTGTATATCTTCTTGTTCCCATGCACATATACACACAAACACGCATGCATACACACATATCACACATTAACAAAACCCAAAATAATTATGTGAAAAACCTTTCTTTCAATACTTTGAGAGCATATATATGGATAAACAAAATAAGCTAGTTATATTTAACTAGAAGAAACAGAAAGCTATCTTCAGAGATTCAGAATTTAATATACAACTTTTCAACAAGTATCAGTGTTTAATTTTAATAAAATATTAAGCAAAGGTTATGGTAGATGAAACAAACAAGATTAACTATTTCATGGTGAACTTGGAAAAGGACTTATAATTAAAGAGAGGCATAATTTGTTGAAGAATCCTGTTTTTTTCTTAAACTTTCCCTCCTAATATGTTTCTATCTCTTCATGGGACCCTGAAGTGAAATTTTTTTCTGTGATATAAAGACAGTGACCCTGAAAGTAAAACTACTCTGCTTTACGGTAGTTGTTATGTTGCCAGGTGTCAAGGTGGCCAACTGGGACAATGAGCCAAATTGAAAGTAATAATCAAAGTATTGTACAGGTTTTCCTTGACTTATGATGCGGTTACACCTTACCCATCATAATGTGAAAATATCATAAGTCAGTAACGCATTTAATATATCTAACCTACCAAACATCACAAATTAACCTAACCTACCTTAAACATGCTCAGAACACTTGCATTGGCCTATAGTTATACATAGTCCTCTAACATAAAACATCTTTTATAATAAACAATTGAATTACTCATGTAATATGCTGGATACTGCACTTAAAGAGAAAAACAGAGCGGTTATATGTGTATCACTTATTTACCCTTGTGATCATGTGGCTAAGTGGGAGCTGCCGCTGCCCAGCATCAGGAGAGAGGATCATATCACATTATTAGTAGTCCGGGATAGGAGCAAAATTAAAAATTCCAGTTATTCCTACTGAATGTTATCACTTTTGTACCATTGTAAAATTAAAAACTCATAAGTTGAACCAATGTAAGTCGGGGACTATCTGTACTGCAATAGTGCAGGTAAGAAGCAAAGAACAAGAAAAGTGGTAGCTCTCTAATTTCCATGTTTTCCCCACGGAATGATACCAGGCCAGGGTCAGTGAGATGACATGCAATGCAGATGGGAAAAACTGAGAACTGAGGAGAACTGAACAAAAGGTGCCTGTCCAAGATTATTTTCAAGCCTTGAAATCTAATTGAATTTTCCCTGCTCGTTTTCAGACTTGCCTGGGACTTGAGACCCCTTTTCCTTCTGTGTCTATCTTTTTGGAATGGCAATGTCTATCCTATAACTATCGCAACAGTGTATTTTATAAGTATATAACCTGATTTCTAATTTCACAAGTACATAGATAACAGTGAATTTTGTCCTTGGATGGACCACAGCTAGATTCTCACCCATAACTGATTTAGATGAGTTTGAGTTGATTATATTTAGATAAGGTTTGGGACTCTGAGTTGACACTGAAATGGATTAATAATCCTTTTAATGGTGTTGGGATGAGGAGACTTTATTTTGCACGAGGGAAAAACATTAATTGGAGGAGAACAGAGGGTGCACTGTTATGAGTTGAAATGTGTCCCCCCAAAAGAAATATTGAAGTCCTAAGATTAAAATACACTCATGTTTGAGCAGAAAGCCTTGCATAATAACTGTACAAAATGATTTTTGTTCTAAATTCAATATACCTGACTATCAGATACAATTAATGACAATAAGTTTGGTTTTTTTAAAGATTTTTTTTTTTTATTTATTTGAGACAGAGAGAATGAGAGAGAGAGAGAGAGCACATGAGAGGGGGGAGGGTCAGAGGGAGAAGCAGACTCTCTGCCGAGCAGGGAGCCTGATGTGGGACTCGATCCAGGGACTCCTGGATCATGACCTGAGCCGAAGGCAGTCGCTTAACCAACTGAGCCACCCAGGCGCCCAACAATAAGTTTGGTTTTTAATGTAAATCAAATTGCTATAGGTGCTTGTTCATTTCTATTCTGTTTATAAAATAGTCTCACTTCCAGAATAACCATTGATTATAATAATTTATTAAGATAATTAAATAACATAATTTATTAACATAGCTAATCAGTTTGATCACAAAAACAAAGATAAATTGGCTGAAATCTTAAAATCAGTATAACTAGGGTCATTTCACTCAAAACTTCTTAGGATGATTTTGGCACATGTCCCATCTGCCAAATTTATAATCCAGGCAAAAGGTAGGCATAAGAAAGAGCAAAAGCTTCAATGTCTATTTGATATTTACAAATACACTTTATGCAATAACTTCCTTCAAGTGGATATGGATGTATGTTTACTATTGTCTCTATATATTTTTAGATGGCCATTATGTTTTCTCAGCCAAATGGCAACTGCATTAACAACTAGAAAACAACAAGGTGAAATAAAACAACAACAATCAGCCTCCAATACAATCAGCTGTATTTACAACCTGGTGTATTTATTACTAAGCTTTTTATCTAGAGATAGAAGTGCCTATTTTATGAGAACTGTAATTAAATAGCTATAGATGGTACTGTTTATCATCCAGAAATTCCATCATCTTTATCATCCTGTATCAGTAGTGAAAAATAAAAGAACAAATAAAGCTTGGACAATTTTTTGAAGGATTACCTGCCATGACCTAAGGAATCCTTAACTTTCTCAGCTGTTAAAAAATTCACTGACTGGAGGGTGCCTGGGTGGCTCAGATGGTTAAGCGTCTGCCTTCGGCTCAGGTCATGATCCCAGGGTCCTGGGATCGAGTCCAGCATCGGGCTCCCTGATCCTTGGGAGCCTTCTTCTCCCTCTGCTTCTCTCTCTGTCTCTCTCCCTCTCTCTCCCTCTGTCTCTCATGAATAAATAAATAAAATCTTTAAAAAAAAATTCACTGACTGGAAATCAAAGGTTATCATCCTCTTAACTCTCACCTGGTAAGACTAGCAATTATACATCCAAGAACTTGCTGCCACATTTTAAAGGTTTATTGCTATATTCAAAAGTTTATAATGAACAGGTCTAAGCAGATTTACCAAAGGAAAACCTCAAAAACAGAATAAGGATGGTCTTACACATTGGAAAAAGGCCATATCAGGTTCTACTAACCCAGGTATTTATTTTTGAAAGTACAGATTCTTGAATTTACATTTTCAAACCCTCAATGCATCACAATCCCATGACCTGGATGTCTTTGATGCTTATAAATGTAAAACTGAGTGTCTTTGGGGATTATCTAGAAGCAGACAGCATCATAAATAATTCAACTTTTCCAAAAAGTTTCAACCAAATAACCAACTTTCATACTTCTGACTAAGATTCCCAGACACAGACTCTAAATACAAAAAGCCACTAATTTTTCCCTGTTTCTTCTCTCTTTTTTTTTTAAATTATAACTATCTTTAAGCCATTTGTTGTAGTTTAAAATTATACATTTTTAATTATCAGGGATGAAAAATTTAAGATTTTACCATTTATTTCTAATACTTTTTTAAAAAATAGCTAATCCCTGGTATTTGAACTAACTAAATAGATAACTAACTAACTAAATAACTAAACAGAAAGATATGAAAACTTGGAAACCTGGCCATTATAACTCTTGCCAAATTTGGAAATTCAGATGTAGGATTTTTTTTTTTTCTGACTAGGATTGAGAAGAGTCAGTGTTGCTAAAGGAAGCACTTTAAGTGCCCACTATTAATGATTCTTGTGTTCCTTAACATCATAATTCTATATTGTATCTTGTCCAGATCCCTAGGTACTTTTTTATAGCCACTATCTGATGAATGAATTCATAAGAAAGAACAATCACGTAGAAAACTGGTGATCTACTTGAAACTAAACATTTCCTGTGCTATGGGACTTCACCTGTTCTTCAAACTTGGAAATCTGGATAGAGGTTACAGTCTGGAATCTGATCCAGCATAAGAAAGTTTTCCTGAGTGAAATGCTGATAAAGAGGAATGACTATAAAAATCCCTAAAAGATTAAAAATGTTTTACTATCACCCTTGAAAAACATGCGTCCAACTATTCCTCCCCACTAAAATTGTCCTAAACTCAAGTTGGTCACCCAGTGGCTGATAAAATGCAACCACCATTACCATCCTGTTCTATAACTAATGTCACATGTTTCCACAAATACTGAGAATTTCTGTAGTGTACACTCTTGGAATAAAACTAAATTTTGACTGATCTTGTTCCATTTGTCATATAATATACCTAAGCACCTTGTTTCATTCCCTAACATTCATGTCAAATTTGGACTCCTTTAGCAACTTTTTAAAAATATTTTATTATTTATTTATTTATTTATTTATTTAGGTGGGGAAGAGGGCAGGGAGAGGGAAGGGGAAAGACTCTCAAGCAGATTCTGTACTGAGTGTGGAGCCTGAGGGGGGTCTCGATCTCACAACCCTGTGATCATGACCTGAGCCAAAATCAAGTCATTTAACCAACTAAGCCACCTAGGCACCCCTAGCAACATTTTAATATAAAGCTTGAAATAATGACTTAGCCTGTTTTTTCTCTTTCCACAATAGGTAATGAGCATTTGGATTGGTCACCAGAAAAAGAAAACAAAACAAAAAACAGAAACAGAAAAATGAACCAGAAACAAAAATGTGATTTGTATGGCAAGGCAAATGTTCCATTAAAAATTTTCCAAAGTAGATGTCCTAAAGATAAGCAAATCCAAATGATGCACTCTGTTATTTTTTCAATTTTAGGAAGAAAACCAATCATAAATCAAGAAAACATTGTGTGATTTGGGGTTTATCATAATAGGCCAGGGAATTGGGTTTGCTTTGTGTAGGGTTGCAAAACATGTATTAATTATTTATAGATCAAAACAAGGAAATAATGTAATGGTGGATGAAATTCTTATTGTGGATATGCTTAGGGCTAAATCTTAGGGAAAAAATACACCTGATCTTAGCCAAAAGGCTGAGAAGTGATTAAATCATAGAAAAAAAATAATAGTGATGTTAAATACTATAAATTTTTTCTTGGAAGCAATTGAAAACACTAAGCTTTTCTAAAGAGATAAAGCTTAATTAGTTATACAGATAAGTTTTGGGAAAAGTCAATAATGGATTAGAAATATTTTAGAAGAAGGGGGCGCCTGGGTGGCTCAGTTGGTTAAGCGTCTGCCTTCAGCTCAGGTCATGATCCCAGGGTCCTGGGATCGAGTCCCACATCAGGCTCCCTGCTACTTGGGAGCCTGCTTCTCCCTGTGCCTCTCTCTCTCTCTCTCCCTCTCGCTCATGAATAAATAAATAAAATCTTTAAAAAATTTAAAAAAAGAAAAAAAAAGAAATATTTTAGAAGAAGATAGTTTAGGGAAAGATGATCTATATATGCTCAGGATACTGTTTCATTGAACCGGCAGTTTCCTATACTCTAAATTTGAGACTGGAAAGATCACAAACAAAATATCCCACAATCATTGTTGAGAATGTTTCCTTCCTTTTGCAAAGGGGCTTACCCCTGTTGTTAAGGAACAATCATGATGCCTTTTATTTCTTTTTGTTGTCTGATTGCTGTGGCTAGGACTTCTAATACTATGTTGAATAGCAGTGGTGATAGTGGACATCCCTGCAGTGTTCCTTCTTTTTTTTTAAAGATTTAATTTATTTATTTGACAGAGAGAGACACAGCGAGAGCAGGAACACAAGCAGGGAGAGTGGGAGAGGGAGAAGCAGGCTTCCCGCTGAGCAGGGAGCCCGATGTGTGACTCGATCCCAGGACCATGGGATTATGACCTGAGCCGAAGGCAGATGCTTAATGATGGAGCCACCCAGGCACCCCCCTTCCATGTTCCTGACCTTAGTGGGGAAAGCTCTCAGTATTTGCCCATTGAGAATGATATTTGCTGTGGGATTTTCACAGATGGCTTTTATGATATTTAGGTATGTACCCTCTATCGGTATACTCTGAAGAGTTTTGATCAAGAAAAGATGCTGTACTTTGTCAAATGCTTTTTCCGCATCAATTGAGAGGATCATATGGCTCTTGTTCTTTCTTTTATTAATGTATTGTATCACATTGATAGATTTGCGGATGTTGAACCAAACTTGCAGCCCAGGAATAAATCCAAATTGGTCATGGTGAATAATCCTTTTAATGTACCGTTGAATCCTATTGGCTAGTATCTTGGTAAGAAGTTTTGCATCCATGTTCATCAAGGTTATTGGTCTGTAATTCTCCTTTTTGATAGGGTCTTTGGTTTTGGGATCAAAGTAATGGTGGCCTCATAAAACAAGTTTGAAGTTTTCCTTCCATTTCTATTTTTTGGAACAGTTTCAGAAGAATAGGTATTAATTCTTCTTTAAATGTTTGGTAGAATTCCCCTGGGAAGCCATCTAGCCTTGGGCTTTTGTTTGTTGGGAGATTTTTGATTACTGCTTCAATTTCCTTAGTGCTTATAGGTCTGTTCAGGTTTTCTATCTCTTCCTGGTTCAGTTTTGGTAGTTGATACATCTCTAGGAATGCATCCATTTCTTCCAGATTATCTAATTTGCTGGCATATAGTTGCTCATATTATGTTCATATCATTGAGATACCCGAATCGGCAAAGAAGAAATCAAACTCTCACTCTTTGAAGATGATATGATACTTTAGGTGGAAAACCCAAAAGACTCCACCCCAAAAATGCTAGAACTCATACAGGAATTCAGCAAAGTGGCAGGATATAAAATCAATGCACAGAAATCAGTGGCATTCCTATACACCAACAACAAGACAGAAGAAAGAGAAATTAAGGAGTCGATCCCATTTACAATTGCACCCAAAACCATAAGATACCTAGGAATAAATCTAACCAAAGAGGCAAAGAATCTGTACTCAGAAAACTGTAAAATATTCATGAAAGAAATTGAGGAAGACACAAAGAAATGGAAAAACGTTCCATGCTCAGGGATTGAAAGAACAAATATTGTGAAGCTGACAATGTTACCTAGAGCAATCTACACATTCAATGCAATCCCCATCAAAATAACATCAACTTTTTTCAAAGAAATGGAACAAATAATCCTAAAATTTGTATGGAACCAGGAAATACCCCAAATAGCCAGAGGAATGTTGAAAAAGAAAAGCAAAGCTAGCGGCAGCACAATTCCAGACTTCCAGCTCTATTACAAAGCTGTCATCATCAAGACAGTATGGTACTGGCACAAAAACAGACACATAGACCAATGGAACAGAATAGAGAGCCCAGAAACGCTCCCTCAACTCTATGGTCAACTACTCTTCAACAAAGCAGGAAAGAATGTCCAATGGAAAAAAAACAGTCTCTTCAACAAATGGTGTTGGGAAAATTGGACAGCCACATGCAGAAGAATGAAACTGGACCATTTCCTTACACCACACACAAAAATAGACTCAAAATGGTTGAAAGACCTAAATGTGAGACAGGAGTCCATCAAAATCCTAAAGGAGAACACAGGAAGCAACCTCTTTGACCTCAGCCACAGCAACTTCTTCCTAGAAATGTCTCCAAAGGCAAGGGAAGCAAGGGCAAAAATGAACTATTGGGATTTCATCAAGATAAAAAGCTTTTGCATAGCAAAACAAACAGTCAACAAAACCAAAAGATAACCGACAGAATGGGAGAAGATATTTGCAAATGACATATCAGATAAAGGGCTAGTATCCAAAATCTATAAAGAACTTATTAAACTCAACACCCAAAGAACAAATGATGGAATCAAGAAATGGGCGGAAGACATGAACAGACATTTTTCCAAAGAAGACATCCAAATGGCCAACAGACACATGAAAAAGTGCTCAACATCGCTCAGCATTTAATTTGGAAATCCAAATCAAAACCTCAATGAGATACCACCTCACACCAGTCAGAATGGCTAAAATTAACATGTCAGGAAACGACAGATATTGGCGGGGATGCGGAGGAAGGGGAACCCTCCTACACTGTTGGTGGGAATGCAAGCTAGTGCAACCACTCTGGAAAACAGTATGGAGGTTCCTCAAAAAGTTCAAAATAGAGCTACCCTATGACCCAGCAATTACACTATTGGGTATTTACCCCAAAGATACAAATGTAGGGATCTGAAGGGGTATGTGCACCCCAAAGTTTGTAGCAGCAGTGTCCACAATAGCCAAACTATGGAAAGAGCCAAGATGTCCATCGACAGATGAATGGATAAAGATGTGAGATATATACATATATATATATAAAACGGAATATAATGCAGCCATCAAAAAGAATGAAATCTTGCCATTTGCAATGACATGGATGGAACCGGAGGGAATTATGCTGACCGAAATAAGTCATTCAGAGAAAGACATGTATCATATGATCTCACTGATATGAGGCATTCTTAATCTCAGGAAACAAACTGAGGGTTGCTGGAGTGGTGGGGGGGTAGGAGGGATGGGGTGGCTGGGTGAGAGACATTGGGGAGGGTATGTGCTATGATGATCGCTGGGAATTGTGCAAGACTGTTGAATCACAGACCTGTACCTCAGAAACTAATAATACATTGTATGTTAAAAAAAAAAAAAAGGAAGATAGTAGGAAGGGAAAAGTGAAGGGGGGCATATCAGAGGGGGGAGATGAACCACGAGGGACTATGGAGTCTAAGAAACAAACTGAAGGTTCTAGAGGGGAGGGGGATGGGGGATGGGTTAGTCTGGTGATGGGTATTAAAGAGGGCACATACTGAATAGAGCACTGGCTGTTATACGCAAACAATGAATCATGGAACACTACATCAAAAACTAATGATGTATGGTGATTAACATAACATAATTACCAAAAAAAAAAGGAACAATGATGAAATCAAAGCCAATAGTTCGCATATTTCAGACAAGTATTTGTTGGAATTCTGGAGTATGGGGCAAATCCAGCCCCCATTCTCACACCTTACTGAGTTATAAAAAGAGTTGTTCAGAACAGATCAAGGAATCAAGTTTCATTTTGTGTGTGTGTGTGTGTGTGAAATTCTCCGCCACACATCCATTGTAATGTTGGAAAATCTATTCCCATTCCTCTCATTTCTGTTGCCACTTCTTCCCCTGAGAAAGTCACCTTGTTTAGTTGGCTTGTTTAAGTTGTCAGGACCTTGTACTCTCTGCTTCATTTATTCAGGTTTAATAACCTCAGTAGATGCCAATTTGGCCAGTATCTGTTACTTAGAGCTCTTTCATCTCCTCTTCCCTTTAAAACAGATCCTACTTGCTAATTCATTTTCCACCTATCATATATGATTTAAGATACTACATGGTTTACCTTGAAAAATAATCTGTTTTTTTTGTTAATGTACTAGCTTTTATGAAATACTTGGGCCTAAATTAAGCAATGCCTCTCAATCACATGTAAGTTACACAACTATCAACCTTAAATTTTATTTTTTGATTTTACTTACTAGCTTTGAGATCACAATCAGTGATAGGACAATTTATTTGAATTGGTTTCATCATTTATAAAGTGGGAATAACTTGATAACTTGATATGTATGTATGCCATATATATGTGTATATAGTTTAGGAAAAATGTGTAGTAGTGGATACTAAAGTAATGTTTGAATGGTTTACTATGTCTTTTTTTGTTTTTTTGTTTTTTGTTTTTTGCATATACAGTTGACCTTTGAACAACATAGGGGTTAGGGACACTGACCCCTGTACAGTCAAAAATCCATATATAACTTTTGACACCCCAAAAACTTAACGATAGCCTACTGTTGACCAGAAGCCTTAACAATAATATAAACATTCAATTAATACCTATTTTGTATCTCATATGTATTATATATTGTATTCCTACCAGTAAGTAAGCTAGAGAAAAGAAAATGTAATTAAGAAAAATGTAAGAGAAAATATATTTATAGTAGTCTATTGAAAAAATCCTCATATAAGTGGACATCCACTGTTCAAGCCCATTTTTGAGGGGTCAATTGTACCTATTATTCTCATTGTAATAAGCTTTTGCAAAAATATAGAAAAACACTGTGGTCTCGAAACAGAAAAATCCATGCGTTCAGTTTTAAGTTGGATCCATTATATCTTATATCTGGAATTATACAAATTAGCCATATTGAGAAAAATAATAACTGTATGAATATCCCCTCAAATTACTCTTTAAATATAAATGTAAACTTTCATTTGGGTTTTAAGGGATTTTTGTTAATTATGATTTGGCCTATCTTTATACACACATTTTTCATAGTATCACTTTTACACATACGTATTCACCATCTGTATTTTTCTTAGTTCCTAAAATATTTCTGACATATGTTTTCAAAGTCACTATCTTCATGACTACTTGGGGATTTAGGTGATGCTGCCTCTTTCTGCCTTTGAGTGCCCTTTTACACACAAAACTCCCACTGAAAATTTTAGTCTCAGTGCTCCATAAAAGTCCTATATAAATTTCATGCTAAAGTTGTTATTGTTATAGTTAAAGTTATAGCTAAAACACATGATGAAGACACTGCAAGTAATGAGATATTTATTTATACAATAAGTATCAGTACTTAAAAATAATAGTAAGGATAATAAAAATAAAATATTAACCTAGATCACATTTTAATAATGTTTCATACAGATAACAAAAGAACAAAATATATTGTTTAATGAATAATCATAATGTGAATACCTGTGTAAACACCACTCTAGTCAAGAAATAATAAAATATCACCAGCAACTCATAGTCCTCTCCCCTCATCTCATGATTTTTTTCAGTCACAAATTTAGATATTTCCCAGAAGTCACCACTATATTGACTTTTGTGATATTTATTATTTCACCTGTCTCTATGGTTTTCTCAACTATGTACACATCCGAAAAAACAAATAAGACATTATACGTTAAATAATAAAGATAGTAGGAAGGGAAAATGAAGGGGGGGAATCGGAGGGGGAGACAAACCATGAGAGTCTATGGACTCTGAGAAACAAACTGAGGGTTCTAGAGGGGAGGGGGGTGGGGGGATGGGTTAGCCTGGTGATGGGTATTAAAGAGGGCATGTACTGCATGGAGCACTGGGTGTTACGCACAAACAATGAATCATGGAACACTACATCAAAAACTAAGGATGCAATGTATGGTGATTAACATAACAATAAAATAAAATTTTAAAAAATAGTATAGTTTAATATTGTCTGTGATTAAACACTTTACATGTAGAATTCATGCTATAAGCAGTGTTTTTCTTTGTTCTTTTACATAACAACATGTTTTTTAACCTCTTCAAACTGTTTTATGTAACTGTAGGATCATTTTCATTAAAATATAGTCCTTGAATTTAATGATCTTGACATTTAGAATCAATCAATTCATTTATTCATTTTATTGACCATTTTTTCCCTCTACTATTGAGAATCCTGAGGTAATCATTCCTGTGCATGCATTATGCTACTTTTGAGTCTAAGTTTATTCTGAGGAGTGGAATAACTTTGTCTTAGGAAACACATATGTCCATCTTTCCTAAATAAAATCAAACTGTTCTGTATACATTTCCATCAATAGCGCATATATTTTAAACTATTTCCATTTCCTACTACTCTTGGATTAGTCAGTTTTTATTTATTTTTTAAAGATGTTATTTCGTTTTATTTATTTATTTGTTTGTTTGTTTATTTGTTTAATTTAATTTATTTATGAGAGAAAGCAGGAGGAGGAGTGGCGGGAAAGGGACAAGCAGGCTCCTTGCTCAGTTGGAGCCCAGTGCAGGGCTCCATCTCATGACCCTAATTTCATCCTGTCATGGTTGGAGAAGATACTTTGTATGAATCGTAACTTTGTAAATCTATTGAGTCCTATCTGTGGCCCAACAGATGATCTATCCTGGAAAATGTTCCTTGTGCACTTGAGAACAGTGTACATTCTGTTGTTTTGGGTAAACTGTCTTGTATATATCTTTTAGATGTACTTGTTCATTGTGTTATTCAATACTCTATTTTCTTACTTTCCTTCTGTCTGGTTGTTCTTTCCATTATAGAAGATGGAGTATTGAAACCTTCAACTTTTTTGTAGAACTGTCTATTGTTCCCTCTGATTCTGTCAATTTTTACTTCATATATTTTAATAATCTGTTATTAGGTATGTAAATATTTATAATTATATCTTCCTGCTATTGAACTTTTATTAATATATACTGTCCATCTCTGTGTCTTGTAACATTTTTTATTTAAAGGCTTTTATGCCTGATATCAGTATAAATACCCTTAGTGTCTTTTGATTATTTGCCCAGAATATATTTTTCTGCCCTTTCACTTTCAACCAGTTTATATCTTTGGATCTAAAGTGAGTCTCTTATAAATAGCATATAGTTGGATTTCTTTTTCCTTCATTCTGCCAACTCTGTCTTTTCATCGGAGAGTTTATTCCATTTATATTTAAGTAATTACTGATAAGAGGAACTTAATTCTTTCATTTTGTTATTTATTTTTTCTATGCGTCATAGTTGTCCCGCATTTTCTGCAATGCTGTCTTGTGTATAGCTAATTTTTAGTAGTGAAAGTTTCTAATTGCCTTCTTATCCTCATGCATATGTTCTATAGTTATGTAATTTGAGTTATCACAGGAATTGCATTTAATATCTTAAAGCTATAAAATTCTAATTTGAATTTATACCTTATTAATTTCAATTATATACAAACTCTGCTCCTTTACATCTCCTCTCCATTCTCTTTCACATACCTGTGTCACATTTTAGATCATTTTTCTTCTTCCTTTGGTATTAACCAGCCACTGACAACTGTTTCTCTTCTTATAAGATCATTGTGTGTAGTATAGAAATACAGCAATAATTTTCTTTCAATACACTAAATATATTATTCCAATCTTTTCTCTCTCTTTTGTTATAGAGAAGTTAGTGTAGAATGTAATTGATATTCCTGAAAGTTTTTTTTTTTTTTAATTTTTCTGTTTTAAGACATTTTTTCTGTCTGCCTTTGGATTTTCAGATCACTTGCACTCCGAAAATAACATTCATCTTACTGGAAAAGTCATTCAACAGTAAGCTGATAGTCAAGTTATTTGATGGAAAATCATACTTCTCACCATCTGCAGACAACTAGTATTGTTAAATGTTGGAACAACTTCTTTATAAGTTAACTTAAACAGATTTCTCCTTTACCTCTTCCTGTTTCTCAAACTAGAGCAGTTTGGTCACTGAATACAGCTCTTTTCAGAAAGAGATCATTCTCTTTCACCTAGAGATGAATGAATGGATTCTACCCCACCCATTTCATTCCTGGAGATGATGCATATTTCTTTCACCACCAGTAACCTTAGGCCAGCCTGGCTGATAGATTCTCTGTGTCCTTTTTTTTTTTTAACATTTCTAGAAAATTCTTAGTCATTGTCTCTTCTAATATTGTCTCTGCTTCCTGTCTTCTTTCCTACAACTCTCACTAACCTATATTAAAATTCCTCACTCTGTCCATATTTTCATTACTGTCATCCCATACTTTCCATTGTTTTAGATTTGATTGTCTAACTAAAAAATTTATTTTGACCTAACTTTCAATATTTCACATTCACTCTGCTGTCAAACTTATCCACTGAGTTTTATTTAATTTGGTCACTGATTTTTTTTTTACTTATACAAGTTTTATTTGAATATTTTTCAAATCATCTAATTCATATAATAATTTCTTATTCTCCGCAGATATGTTCAACCTTGCCTTTTTTTAAACATCACGCAAATTACATTTTTTATAGTTTTGTTTTGTTTTTTGTATTTTAAGTAGGCTCTACCCCCAACACGAGGCTTGAATTCACGACTTTGAGATCAAGAGTCACATACTCTACCGAATGAGCCATCCAGGCATCCCATGCAAATTACATTTTTTATAATATATATCTGATAATTCCAATATGTATAATGACTGTGTGGGTATAATCCCTCTACCTATTTCTTTCTGCTTTTTTTGTTTTTCTATTACTTGTGTGATTGGTTATTTATGACTTTATCACTAATCCTTAAAAAATTTGGGGGCTTCTAAGTAGCTGAGATGAATGTGTCTTCTCTAGAGAGATATTGTGTTTGCTTCTGCCAAGTTCCTGTAGTACTATGATTTAGACAAGTCCTCAACCAAATTCAATAGTTAAATTTCCTTGGTCCTCCCAGAGTGTGTCCTTAGGGTGTTAAGTCACATAGTGGTTCTTATTTGTCTTTAAGGTTCTGAGCCTGGGGCTGAGGTAGATTTAATTCTAGTTCAAGTTTTCCTTAAGAATTCAGCCCTTAATTTAGAGAATCTATATTTGAATCCACCACCTTAGAAAGCCTTATGCTTTTACTTCTATCTTTCTCGTCCTATCAGATCTTCAAAGGTGAGACGCCAATTTCTTTAGGGTTCACAGATGCTGTTAGGCTGCTTAAGACTGAGTTCATGCTTTTTCCTAGGTTTTTGCCTGATAATTTCTTATTTTTTATCATCTCTTTGAGGCAGTAAGATTGTAAAGGTATTTTCTCCAGCGTCTTTAGTTGTTTCCAAGGAAAACGTCAGTCTGGGGGCACCTGGGTGGCTCAGTCAGTTAAACCTCTGCCTTCAGCTCAGGTCATAATCTCAGGGTCCTGGGATCTAGTCCCGCATCTGGCTCCTTGCTCAGCGGGGAGCCTGCTTCTCCCTCTCCTACTCCCCCTGCTTGTGTTCCCTCTCTCTCTGTCTCTCTTTCTGTCAAATAAATAAATAAAAATCTTTAAAAGAATTTAATAAAAGGAAAGAGTAAATCTGGCTAACATTGAGTGAGTGACACTGTAAGAAAGCTTTGGTGGACGATGTTTTAATTTGGTTTTGTTTTCTTATTGGCTTTAGCCTATATTGATTAGACATTTGTCACATACCAGTTGTGAAAACTAAGTATCTGTTTTTAATCCTTGCAAAAACGCCAAAGAAAATTATCTATATGCAAGAAATGCATTCCATATGAAATATGGAAACATTATTTAGATTTCTCAGTTACCCATTTATCATAAGGAGATTATATATATGTGTGTGTGTGTGTGTGTGCATATATATAAAATACCAAATAGAGTGTACATTTTATGATAACTTCTTTCATTAGTCTGGGAAAAATGTTTGGAACCTTACCTATTAAAATATATGAAATAGGATATTCATATGTGACACTAATAAAGACAGTAAGAAATAGCAAAATACAATATGGAAGTCACACTATATGAAATGGAATCCCAGTTCCATTGTATAATTAACTATGGAGCTTCATTCAAGTTACATAACATTTGTACACCCATTTTGTCATCTATAAAGGACAATAATAATATATTATAATATAAAATGAAAATAATTGTTTCTATATAGATAAAGTGTTGATATGGTAGACAAACATATAAAAAGATCCTCACATATTGCACTCAATAATCTGGTAATTGATGTTGTCACAATTTCTATTTTATTATTTAAATAGGAAATGAGAATGAGTTGAGAGTCATATATTTTTACTTAATTTTTGTCCCAAACAATGTAAACATTTTGTTTAATAATGACTCTATGTGGGAGTAAAGGAAAAAAAAAAGGTCTTAACTGATTGCCACTGGTTCATTAGTACTAAAAAATCTGTAAAAATATCACTGATACTCATGCTGTGGTAATCAAACCAGCAAAGAATTCTAATTTACATAAACTAAGGTGAGGGACTTATATGAACAAGCAGAACAAATAGCTTCCATTGAAAAGGAACTAATGGAAAAATTTCCTAAAATATATGACTATCGAAAGAATGCAATTCAAACACTGAACTGCTTTGCAGAACTGTGAAAAATATGATTTAATTAAAAAACCAAACAAAACAAAACCCAAAGTAGATAATTAGAAAGAGAATGGCCACTCCTACGAAATGAATTAATGTCCAGAAGAACAAGAGGAAGAAATGATTTTCAAAAGAATTAAACAAATGAATAACAATAAAACCCACACAACCCTGAAGCATGAAATCAAAGAAATGGAAATCATGACAAAAACAAAAATTAATTGATGGCTAAATCCAAGAGATGTATTATGTGAATAAAAAGAATTTCACAAGACAAGTAGGTATAATTAGAGCAAAACTTTACAGAAAGACTTAAATCTGGTAACTGAACTGATTAAACAGGTCTGTGGAAAAACTAACAATGAAAAAGTAGAGACACAGGCATGTGTCCTTTGAAATTCCTAAATATACAGGTTAAAGTATAAAAGAAAAAGTATTTCCCACTTTTTTTAACCTTGGAAGAAAAGTGAATCAGCCTTTTTTAAAATTTTATTTTGAGATTTTATATATTTATTTGTCAGAGAGAGAGAGAGCACAAGCAGGGGGAGCAGCAAGCTCCCTGCTGAGCAAGGAGCCAGATGTGGAACTTGATCCCAGGACCCTGAGATCATGACCTGAGCCAAAGGCAGACCCTTAACTGACTGAGCCACCCAGGTGTCCCAGAGAGTCAGCATTTTTTACTCAGAATTCACACTGGTAACCATGGAAAAGAGAAATCAGTGGAATGATATTTAAAGATAAAAGTAAATGATTTTTAAGTTACTATTCATGTTAAATGATGAAATAAGGGGATGCCATATATATATATGTTAATAGTTAATATATATGTGTTCTATCATATATATGTATATATGATAGAACACACACACACACACACACACACACACACACACACACACATAGTATTCTCAACACAGAGAAACATAAGAGAACCTTTTTTTATTAACCTAAAGTGAAAGCTTAAAAACCATGATAACCTAAGCTAGGGTTTAAATACGGGTTAGAGTAGAAAAGTAAAAGAATTCTAGACTCCCTAGCCCAGAGACTGCCTTATAGAAAATGTCAAATGAGTTACAGCTATAAAAAAAGCAATCACAGAAAGTTTCTATGTGACAATAAAAGATATCATTTCATGGGTAAAGCAGGTGATTGGAGAATATATTGAAGGCAGAGGGAACTCTTGTTTTTTGTTTGTTTTTTTTTTTGTTTTGTTTTGTTTTGTTTTTACTTCATGAGCAGTGGTCTCTACTGCTCTATATTTGATGCCTGGCATTGACAATGTCTGACCTTTAATCTAATTTTCATTGGGATTCTAATTTAATATCAGTATTGAATTTGATGGCTTAAAATGCTAACATTTTAAGTCAAGAGTAACAAGATATGTATCAGGAGACAGTGGAGAGTCTGAATCCCAAAATTTAAGTTTCAGGTTGTTTTTGTGTGGATTCACAAATAGATCTTTGTAAGTCATAGTTTGCTAAATATTGCATTGACCAAACTCACACTGTATATTAATTGTAAGATGTATATTTTATGCATATACACACATATATATACATATATTTACATATGTTTTACATGTAATATATATATGACTTACATTATATATATATATAACTCTATTAACTATAAACATATATTTAATTATTGTAGCTTTAATTCCACGGTAAGAGTTTTGTTACTGTAAATTCAATTTTTTCAAGCTTGGAGGTTAGAAGAATCCTGATAGATACATATATATGTTTATTGTATGGATCCATGTCAAAATTATAGAACTAAGTTTCTGGTGTCCAGTAAGGATTGGTTAGGTAAATAAATGTCATCTTGAATAATATTCTATTCCTGTTGGATGCACCACTTTTCAGAAAGTAACGTGAGCAAACAAACATTACAGGGTAGGTACAATAAAGAGGAAAAAGGCAGAAAACAAAACTGACTTTTGTATGATTTAATTCAGAAATAGAGATTCAATAATAAATAATCAAACCAATATTTCTGAATAACTGCAATTCAGACACATTGCCACTAAAAATATCCCAGCCTCATCTTTGTATTCTCACATCCAGAATTAAGCTAAAGTTTCTTTTCCCCTGTGGCCACGTCAGAGAATGGCAGAGGAATCTTGTGACATGCTAAGGGTCTCTTGAAAAGTCAGGATTTTTAATTAATTGATTTAACTTATTCTGTAATTCTTTTGAGTCCATTTTGATTAGGGATGAATGCAAATAAATTGTAATGTAAAGAGGATCCAGCTTGTTAACTCCAAATAGATGTTTTGTATTATTGGGGGAAAGGTTGGAGGCGTAAATTAAAGGTAGGATTGAAAAATGTGCACTACATGACCTTGGAAGGTAATGCTAATCAATCATTGTGTTTGTTTCTATTGAACATAAAAGAAGACCCCAAATGATTCTCAGGATAGTGCTTTTCAAGACCTCTATCAATTGACACAAGATGACTGTGAGATTAAACCTATTCATCATCCTGATTATAGGTATTAATGGTTCCTTGATTTGGGACCATATTTAAAATCAATGCCACTCATTTTTATTAGTTTGCTTTGCTTTTAAATTTCAGAATCAATAAGAATTTTAAAGCAATGCAAATATTTATTTGTTTCATATAAAGCAAGTCTCAGTGCTTTTAAGTTGCATAGTCCTTTACCACAAATATGTTATTTCCCATTTCAACACGTCAGATTCCAAAAACTCAATAAAATTCATATTTAGAATGGGCTTTCTTAGGAAAGATCTTTAGACGCCTACTCTGTTCTATTGCTGTAGTACTTCCCAGCAATTCAATAAAAATAATTTATTCCTTTGTGTTCCCATAATGTACCTACATTGTCTTTATTGGACATTATTTGTATGTATGCTTGTATGTTCATGCATGTATGTATTTGCCCCTATTGACATATATCCAATCTTAAAGATGACACATTTGGGAAAAATATTCATAAATACTTTTTTATTTATATATCAAGTAACCCTATAAACATTATTTATATATCAAGTAAGTGACCTTATTAAGTGCCTTTATATTGAATTAATGGTATAGGAACTCTTGTAAGGAGTTTCTCTTGTTGACCTATGGTGTATTTAGATTATATTCGAAAAATCATCAACATTTCATACCTAATGGACCCAGACAATGAAGAATATTTCAAATAAAAGAAAGTCAAATTTAAACATTCAAACATTTTCTGGCAAAATGGCCCTGGAATCATGATGATTCAATTGAAAAGTTTATATTTTATTAAATTTCGACCCAAAACATTACTTAACAAAGAGTTACTTAGAGTTAATATTTAGAAGAAAATCTGAACAGTTTGGAAAGAACTATTATTGAAAAATACTTTTTGTGTCGGAGTTAAGAATTAAAGAAATTACAAGTTTATATATGTTAATTGTTATATAAAGATATTATCTTTCTTTCTTTCTTTCTTTCTTTCTTTCTTTCTTTCTTTCTTCCTTCTTTCTTTTTTTCTGTGGCTGTATATCTATGGTTTGGTTTCTGACAAATATTCACATTTTTAATCAGAAAGATGAATGTGCCTATGGAAATCTGACATTATATATTTTATCCTGTGTGTAATATATACACACATTAAAAGCAAAATTATTTTAAAGAGAATAAAGTCTTCATGATTGTTAACTTTTCCTATAAATATAAAACCTGTATGAAACCAATAAAATTGTATTACAAATATTATTATACACATCACTTACTCTTTTAGCAAAAGAATATATAGTTCTCTGGTTTCCAAATCAGTCTCATCCCACCTGACCCTACTACAAACTCAGTGCAACAGATCTAAGCATAAAGAGCTGAAACATTTGCATTGCTTTGGAAAGAATATATACCCACATGGGGACAGAATAAGTGAGGCTTTTATAGCTCCAAATATGTTTTCCTATTGAATTTGCACCTGCTTAAAGCTCAGCCAAATTATGGTACATAGGCCAGTTCTATTTTCCATTTTCTTTGTGAATTAAAAGTAAAATAAATGTACAATTGAGCTTAGACGGCAGATGGTCTGCAATAGGTATAAACATATTGTACCATATGTCTGAATGGCACTTTCAGAAAGTACTTGGCACTGCTAAAATACTTTATTTTCAATAGACATATGAATATATATACACTACTACAATTAAAGATAAAGTGACTGATTCACTCCTTACCATTTGGGAGAAGGATGGCTTGGGAATAGATTGTGTATTCCATCTGGAAAACAGCAGTTTCCTTTGTTGACCCCTGATGAGATAGAGAAAAGCAAAGGCAATATTTTGCTAAGTCTGTGGAGACTTTTTGTGTCTTTGATAGTCCACAAACAAGTACATGCAAGGGAAGTTCTCTCTGTTTTTGAGAGTGTCTCTGGGGTAGCTGGATATCCTGGGAAGAAAGTTCAATATATGTGAAGCTTTTCTTTTTCTCTTTCTGATTATCATCCTCTCTATCCACTTGCAGACACTTTTTTTATCTTCATTGCAAAATGGAAAAATAAGGACATTTTGAATGACAAAATCACTTCAGTTTAGTTAAACCATTTAACAGAGGGGAAAAACTAAAGTTCAGGAATATTATCTGCCTTGACTCAAAGGTCATTTTGTTTCAGCCAAGCTGATTCAGGTTTGAAATCCCATATTCAGAATGATACATACATTGTGCATGCATTTTTTTAAAGATACATAAAACACATATTACCTCTATATTAAGGAGGAGTGTTTTATTTTTCTTCTTTTAGATGATAAATAAATGCATAGATATGGATTTATTCCCTGTTATGTAATTTTCCCCTTGGTGACTTTAACCAAGAAGATGGCCTGAGATGTCACCTCTATGCAATCATCACTCGTCTATGAGCCAGACCTAAATCTCAGTTTTATACTCATGTAGGACTGTTCCATCAGCACGTCTCACTAAGCCAATATGAAAACAATGCATTTTAACTACCAGGGTTTTAGTATATGTGCTGCCGAAGCGAGCACTAACTACCAGGGTTTTCTGATGAGCCTTGTTTCAATCTAGGCCTCCACAGTATGGATTTTGGCTCTAATAAGTACACAAGTCATGAATAAAACTTCCGTCCTTTTTGTCACTTACCTCTTTCCAGTTACCCATTCAATTTCCAGATAGTTCCTTTG
Organism: Callorhinus ursinus; assembly: GCF_003265705.2. Taxonomy (NCBI): domain Eukaryota; kingdom Metazoa; phylum Chordata; class Mammalia; order Carnivora; family Otariidae; genus Callorhinus; species Callorhinus ursinus. The sequence goes on along the minus strand of NW_027397069.1, from coordinate 19,305,286 downwards.
ATATTATTGTAATGACTTTCTAATGTTCATTTCCTTGGCACTCATACAGTTCTAGTTTCTGGCATTGCTTTAAGCTTTTTACTTTACAATGTGGAGATAACTAATTAACTTCCTAAATGTTTAATAATAATTTTACATATTGTGTTTTTGCAGATTTAAATTTTGCCTCTGAATTCCATAAATAACAAAAGTAAATAAATATGATTTAAATTATAAAAAATAAAAGAGAATGTAAGTAATTGTTTATTGTATATTTCTTCAGGCATTTTCTTTTTCAGAAAGGAGAAAAAGTATTTATTTGACTAAGACGGACAAAGTTTTTACTTCCAGGGCTTGCCTTGCAGGTGGCTGCTGCTGAGCGAGCGGGGGTTTGGGGGGCTAGCAGGGCCCCCGGGGGGAGGTTCTGACTGCCGCGGGCGCCTGGAACTTTGGAGTCTCTTCCAGCGGCATTCGCTTGGCTCAGCCGGCTGGGATTGTCCGCAGGACCCTGATCCTCTTCCAGGTAATATTCTATCTTTTTTAAGTCTTCTGGGGTAAACCTCCATTTATTCTCAGCTGGTGGGGGTGGCATTTTGGGGCTGGATCGTTTCCGGGCAGAGCCAGGAGGAAGGGCCTGCTGTCAAGATGCTGGCAGGGAACCTGTAATCAGTCCTTCTGGGAATTTCTGAGCTAAGACTTTTAGACCTCCGGAAAGCATGAAGAGGTTCTCAAAGTCCCGCTCGCACATGGTGGTGGCCGCCTGGCTGGCCAGCCTCTCGTCATCGTCGTACAGAATGATGACCTTGCCGTGGGCATTTTTATATTCAAGAATGTCATTTGAATAAGGGTTCATCGTTCTAGACAGAGTTGAAATTGGGTAACTATAAGCTCCAATAATGGGGCACTGCTGGTAAGAATCTCTGTCTCGCACATCTAGTAGCAGGAAGGGGCAGGTGGGATAAGGTTTGTCTTCGGTGTTGGGCTCTGCTTTCTTCACTAGCCCTTTGTCTAGATCCAGTTCCCCAACACCACTGATGAAACTCTGCAGAGTGGAGCAATTGGAGTCCCCGGGTCCCGCGCTCGTTATGAACTGCATGGGGCTTGGCAACTGTTCCCCCGTGCTCCCCTTCCTGTTGGTCCTGGCACCGATTTCCCCATCGGGCTCTGAAGTCGTCGAAGAGCCATTGTCTTCTAGCCTTTGAATCTCTTCAGCTGTCACTTCCAGTGTTTGATCAGATAGGGAAGCAACTTGGATGACCAGCTGGGCAAAAGTTGTAACTTTTAGTCTCTTGAAAAGCTCATCCTTTTTGTATCTATAATCAGTATCCAGTCTTGACTTGATATGCTGATACCTTGGGTTTTGTGGTATTCTTTTGGTCAGATACTCAGGATTCCCAATGTGCCTCTGGACAGACATATTTGCTCCAACTGGCCATGCGGGGTTTCTAGCTTCACCCTCTTCAGGCATTTTTAAACTACTTTTTGAGGTAGATTCTGGTTCAAGATGACAACATAGGGGGATTCTAGGCTCACCTCCTCCCACTGACATAATGAATCTGCAGCTAAATATGGAACAACTTCCTCTGGGAAAACAAAGAAAGCTAAAAATGGTCGGAACGACTCTTACGCATTACGCCAATGAGAGAAGGTCCACAGCAAATCAAGTGAAATTTGGGACATAATCCTGCCATACACTCCATCCTCAACACAGCAACCCACAATCAGGAAGGAACTCTAAATCTGTAGCTTCTCTCTGAAAAGCAAAGGATTTGAACTCTACATCAGGCACCCTAATTTTGAAGACCTGCGCTTGAGAGATGAGCTCCCCAAACACCTAGTTTTGAAAACTAATGGGGCTGGAGTCCACACTACAGACTATAACAATTTGAGAAACTTCTTAAAGGGCTGCAAGCTCAGACTTACCTGCCAGGTTTCAGTGCCCAGATAGAAGATGGAGAGGCTCACAAATTTTATGTGAATGAGACTTACTAGTTAATCTTAAAGCACTGGCCTGAAGGGCAGGCGTCTAATTTAACACACATCTAGAGGCTGGTGGGTACCATTGTCATGCTCTCCCTTGCCTTGCTACAGCTTGCTGGTATTTCCCAGAAAGGAGACTATACAGTCATCTGGAGCCCCAACTTTAGCAATTGCTACCAAGGATTACTTCAGAACCTCCTGGCCCTTGTGACTAGAGGGGTTCATGGTTGTGATCCCAGAGGAGTATATGTATTTTCATACTTTAACAGCTGTTGTTTGAAGGTCTGGCTTCCAATCAGCCTAACTCTAGATGCTGAATCAAACCCTTCCTTTTGGAATACTGACAGGTCTTGGCACACCCTCAACTCCTAGGAACCATTAAAACTCAAATAGTCTGCTTGGACAATTACAAAGGTTTGCGAGACAGCCAGGAACTAGGGCAGATACAAAAGTTAATCTCCTACATGAGGCCACTCTTGTAAGTCTAGGAGAGGTGACTGTTTTGTATAATCTTTAAAAATACAGAGGGTCAAGCAAAACAAGGAAACAGAGGAATATATTCCAAACAAAATAATATGATTAAATTTTTAACTATTTCTTTTGGTAGAACTAAATCGAATCAGGCAATAAATATGTATTCTGTGATTACCTTAATTCAATTAAGACTATACCATAGAAATATTTACAGTATATTATGTTTGGGGTATTGGCAACACACTATTTTATGACAAGAATATTTGAGAGATATTAATACAGTTCTACTTTTCATTTCCATTGAATAAAAATACTTCATCAGTGGTGCTTCTGGCTATGCTTGGACAGCTATTGTCAGACCAACCTTCCCATAGATACAAAAACTATTAATTTTGGTAAACAAAAATGTATCTGAAGGCACTAAGCATAACCAAAAACACTTACATATTGATGAATGAAAATCAAATGGAAGAAAAGATGGCACTATGTAGAGTTCCTTCTTTAATAGATATTTTCTTGAAGCTCAACCCCAGTCTTCTCCAGCAGGTATAGTTCAAACTCTATTAGAAAAAATCAATTTAAGTGGTGCCTGGGTGACTTGGTTGAGCTGCCAACTCTTGATTTCGGCTCAGGGTCCTGGGATGGATCCTGGCGATGAGCCCTGAATGGAGTCCTTAGTTGGTCTCCATGCTCAGTGGGGAGTCTGCTTGAGATTCTTCCTCTCACTATCCCTCTGCCCCTCCCCTCCCCTCTCTCACAAATAAATAAATAACCCCTCCCCCAAAGAAAAGAAAGAAAAAAGAAAAATCAAGTTTAAACACTTGAAACAGAAGACAGTTTGTGCTACCAGAGTCATTGGAAATTGAGGGGGAAAATTCTGGAAATGGGTCAGAGAGGGAGATACCCAAATTTGTTTATAAAATTTCCAGAGTGTCTGGTTGCCCCCTCCATTGTGAATTACTGGGGACCACTCTAAGCACCACAGTAAGGCTAAAGGAAATAAACTGAGATTTGAGCTTCTGTCTCCACAAGGGAGACAAACTGTAGTTCAACCAAATTAAATGCTTGCTTAAAAAACAAAATCAATATTCGTAGAAGGACCTACAATAAAAACACTAGAAATACTAAAATAAAATATCCATCATTCATCATGTTCAGGATAAAAATACAAATTACTCAACAAATGAAAACATGGGAAAATATGATTGTCTAGCAAATAAGACAACCAATAAAGACTGATCTGAAATGACCTAGGTGGGGAATCACGGCAAAGAAATAAAAATTATAAGAAAAGAATCAAATTACAATTCTAGAATTGAAAAATATAATATCTAAAAGAAAAACAAATAATCTTTACTGGATGTACTTGCAAATGAATGGAAATAGCAGAATAGGATTCATTGAACTACATACACTAATGGAAATAATTCTTTCTGAAAAACGGAAAAAGATAGTATGAAAAACTAAAAACTGAATACAACCTTTTTAAAAAAAAATGAGGTAATATATTATGGACTGAACTGTGTCGCCCAAAATTAGTATTTGAAGCCCTAACAAATAGATCACTGGCAAGAACTTAAAAATGGATCCATTTTTATATAATGATAATTTGATTTTCCAGAAGATACAAATGCCATCAGTGGGGAAAAGAAAATCTTTAAATCACTGGAGCTTGAATACCTGGATATTCATAAAGAAAAATATGTACTTTGATCTTTAACTCACATATTACCTAAAATTAAATTTGAGATAAATCATATCAATTAACACAAATTTAAAGCTATAATTTTCTAGAAGGAAATGTAAGAAAATATTTCTTCAGTTTTGAAGAATCAAGGTTTCCTTGATAGATCCAGAAACAATAACCTTAAAAAATATATTGCAAATTAAAAAAAACTGTTTGTCAAAGAAAACATTAAGGAAATATAGGAGAAAGGCTTAGTCCTAGAGAAAATATTTGCAATACATAAATCTGGAAAAGGACTTGGACAGAGGATTTACAACAAACTTCTACAACTCAATGATATAAAAATGAACAAAAGATTAGAACAGATACTTCACAAAGGAAGACCAACATATGGCAAAATATACGGGGTAAGGGCAGAAGAACTATTTTTTTAGAAAGTGCTCAAGACATTATTCCTAGGGGCGCCTGGGTGGCTCAGTCGTTAAGCATCTGCCTTCGGCTCAGGTCATGATTCCAGGTCCTGGGATCAAGCCCCTCATTGGGCTCCCTGCTTGGCGGGAAGCCTGCTTCTGAACCCTCTCCCACTCCCACTGCTTGTATTCCCTCTCTCGCTGCATCTCTCTCTGTCAAATAAATAAATAAAATCTTTTTTTTTTTAAGACATTATTCCTAAAGGAAATGCAAACTAAAACAATGAAGTGTCACATCTTACTCACTAGACTGCTAAAATTAAAGATACTGGTGAAACCAAAGGTTTTTGAGAATGTAGAGCAAGTGTAAGGTTTATGTATTGTACATGGTACTTTTTTTTATATATTGTTGTACATGGTATTTTCATATGTGGATATAAAATGGTATACTAATATAAAAATAACTCAAAATTTCTTATAAAACTAAATATACATCTACTTTATTGCCCCTAAATTATACATGTAATTATTGACACATGTGAAATAAAAATCATGTCTCTAAAAAGATTTCTATAAGAATTCCACAGCCATTTTATTTATAATAATTCAATACTGGAGGAGATAAAGAGTGCACTTATCATTTTGAGCACTGAGTAATGTATAGAATTGTTGAATCACCATATTGTACACCTGAAACAAATTTAATGCTGTATGTTAACTATACTGGAATGGAAATTAAAAATATATAAAAAATTAAAAATAATAATAATAATTCAATACTGAAAGTAGCCCAAGTGCTCATCAGTATGAGAATGGATAAACAAACTGTGGTATATTCCTTCAGTGGAATAATATAAACAATAAAAACAAACTCCTGAAACATTTGACAACATGGATAAATCTTAAATTTTCATTTTACTGAATGAAAGTGGACTTACAAAAAAGATGTATGGTTCTATTCATGAAATGTTTGTCTTTGAGGGCATGAGGAAATGGACAGACTGGGAATGAACATGAAATAACCTTCAGAGGTGATGACTGTGTCTTATACTTGACAAGAATTTGGATTTACATAAATGTATGATTTAGTTAAAACTCACAGAACCCTTAAGATTTTTGCCTTTCATTGTTGGTAATTTGACTCCAAATGGAAAAAGGAAGTACTGAAAGTACCATAACCAATATTCAATCTAGTTGAAGATATCCATGCTGAGATATTTAGAAGACGGGGCTGTTTAATGCAACTAAATTTGAGAAGCACTTCAGATAATAACATGGATTAAGGAATAGATGGAGGGATAAAAATAGGTAGCATGTGATAAAGAAAACAATTTTTTAAGTACAATATGTAAAAGAAAAACTCTAAAATTCTAATAAAGTAAAATCTGAATACATTCCATTTCATGGATAAGGTGATCTTATATAAATCAACCAAAGATGGCCCGTATACATTGGCCCTCTAGTTTATTCATTTCTTCATAACAAGCCAAGAACTGTTAGCTCAGCAGCCCACCAATGCCCATTTCAAAGTTTTACACATCCAGTCATTTTAAAAACAGCCCAAATGAGCATACTTTTAGCCTTTTAGGGACTGTGTGCTTTGCATACCCCATGATAATATGTCCAACACCTACTGACCATTGAGAAGCTGGAAGCTTGTGTTAATAAGACCCCAAGCTACCACTGCCCTTTGGAACTCTGACCTAGAGACTCCATACTATGGTGCTGAGTGACATCACCTTAGACACCTAAGTCCTGTCTGCACTTATTGAATGTGGTTCCCTGGCCTAATATTCTGGACAGCCTCATTCTATGAGGAAAATCTTTTCTCATGTCACTTTGTCCAAGTTTAACTTGATGAAGCTTTTTGTGTGTTACTGCCTCTGGTGGTCATATATAATTTCCTTGGTCAGCCCCCAAATCCTATGAATCCCTTATACATTATTAATATTACAAAACAAAATACCTTTTTCTCCTAATCAATCCAAAAGTTAAAGCAATTATGATGGAATTTTGAACAGTAGTTTTATGTATCAGGACAAAATAATTCTTAATTCTGTTTAGAAAAAATATATTACATACAGTTAGGAAAACCTAGAAAATTTTGAATAATAGTGACTCCCACCTAATCAGATATAAAGTGGTACTGATGATTATGAGTTTAATATTAATGCAGGAATAAAGAAATATAGGTAATTATAATACAATAAGGAAACAGAAGGGATATAAAAGTAAAAGCAATTAGGTTTTGTCTAGGGACTTATTAAGTGAATGGGGTCACATGGGCAATTTAAATAAATACTATTAGGATAGTTAGATATACCTTTGGGAGGAAAACAACGTTTGGTCCCTACAAACAACTTCACTTAATGTCTTATTCTCTTAAGTCACTATAACAGAATGCCATAGACTAGGTGGTTTATGAACAATAGAACTTTCTCACTGTTGTGGAGGCTAGGTCCAACGTCAAGGAGCTAGGCATACTCAGTATTTGTTGAGGAACTATTTCTTTGTTCATAAATAACCTCCTCTTGTGGTGTCCTCATATGGTGGAAGGGGCAACCCAGATATCTGGAGTCTCTTTTATAGGGACACTGATCCTATTCATAAAGGTTCCATCTTCTTGATCTAATCACTGGCCAAAAGCCCTATCTCCTTATGTCACTACCTTGGGGGCTCGGATTATGTCATATAAATTTGGGGGGAGCACAAATATTTAGACCATAACACTTTACTAAATATAGAATGTGCTTTAAGACTATCGAAATGAGAAAGTAATTATGAATACAATTGCTCATATTTTATTATATTTGCATCTATTTATATCTATCCATCTGGTTTGGTTTGTTTCCTTCTTTTTTCAAACTTCTCATGTTCCTTTTTAAAATTGAGATCTTATGTGAAGTATGTATATGTGTATATATAGAATTATTTGGGAAGTTTGCCATTTTTTAAAAATTATATGCCAACTGAAATCATCTGGGAAATGATTTATAGCAAAATAACACATAAATCCATTTTCATTGATATAATTTGTATATACATACGTATGTAGTATGTGTTTGTTCATGGTACTTATGTTCATGTCCTTGTTATTTGTAACCTTGTCTTGATATTATTTTTCCTTTTTTATTAGCTATTATTTTATTTTTAAAAAATGCCAGTTATCACATTGCATATAATTATCTATAATAGAATTCCAAAAACATTTTTCTCTTTCAATAAGCTTACAAGGTGACACTTCCATAAAGGGTTTATAAATGTTTTAAAACATGAAAAATCAAAAAACTTTAGGATTCATTCTTATAACAGCAAAGGGCAAATGCCAGTACAAAAAAATTTTTGCTTCCATTAATGTCATAATATTAAATCATTATACTTCAATAAGCATAATTATATTATTGATAACATTAACTTTGAAGATCAGACAAATTGACCTCAATCTCTATCTGTGCTAGTGCTTTCTTAATAATTGGAATCAAAATTTTTAAGGGTTTGTTTTTGTTTTGTTTTGTGGAGTGAACTTTATGTCATCATATAAAGACATGACAGAAATTTTGTTCATCAAGTACTCAAAAGGTAGACTTCACGAAACATCTTGTTATTTGCCACCTAAAATTATTCCATGAGTGGATTTTATGCTTTTTAAATTCTCTTACAAAACCTTATTTTTATGCATTTGGAGAATAATTTAACAACCATCAATAAATGTATCATCTAGAGTCATTGGAAGGATGGAAAGTCAGTTGGAAAAGATCTTTTCAAATTGGAGTAATCTATCACTTTGTAAATCTGAATTTTGGTTGTTCTGTTCTGTGGGATAGATCGTGGTATTTCTGAAACTGCCATGGGCACAGAGCTTCTTTACATGACTGGCTCTGAGGTGCATCTTTTACAAGTTGGAGAAACAAAATGAGATATTATTCCCTTTTTGTAGTCACTATATGACACCTGAAACATTTCAGGTTTCTAATATTTTTCAGAAAATCACATGGGGTTCTCTGACTTCCAGACATATTCTATTTTTATTTATTTATTTATTTATTTATTTATTTATTTATTTATTTATTTAAGATTTTATTTATTTATTTGAGAGAGAGAGAATGAAAGATAGAGAGCATGAGAGGGAAGAGGGTCAGAGGGAGAAGCAGACTCCCTGTTGAGCAGGGAGCCCGATGTGGGACTCGATCCCAGGACTCCAGGATCATGACCTGAGCCGAAGGCAGTCGCTTAACCAACTGAGCAACCCAGGCACCCTTCCAGACATATTCTAAATCAATAACAACAATGACTGTGTTCCGTATAGTTTCCTTTGTGTCAAGGATAAGCTATTTACCTTCTTAGGCTTTCTTCCAGATTTTGTTCACTTCTTCAAAAATTTTTTATTATATTTGAAATTATCCTGGAATTTCTGAGTAGTGAACCTGAAAAACAGATTTCTGGGACGTAGTTTTTCCAAGGGCCTTTCCAGTCTATACTACCATTTGTTGGTACTATCATATGATGAAAGCAGCAGTATCTTTTAGTATGTTAAATTAAAATGGCCAGAAGACCTAACGAATCTTCAAATATCTCTGTGCACTCATATCTTGAGCTTAATGTTCTCATCTTCATTTCTCTCATGTATACATGACATTTCTAGTATATGTGCTGCCAAAGCGAGCACTACATATATATTTCTAAAGTATTTTTCAATTCCAACTAAAACTGCTAGTAAATCTATACCTGTGACAGATAAAGCAGGTCCACTTTCATTGTATATGGATTGCAGGAGTATTTTTTCCCTAAAATAATAGACCATTTCAATTTTTATTAAACGGAAGATTTTAGGGGCATCTGAGTGGCTCAATCAGTTAAGTGTCCGACTCGGTTTGGGCTTAGGTCATGATCTCAGGGTTGTGAGATTAAGGCCTGCCTAGGGTTCCACACTCAGCGGGTAGTCTGCTTGAGATTTTTTCCCTTTGCCCCTCCCCCCACTCATGTGTGCTCTCTCTCTCTCCCCCAAATTAAAGTAAATCAATAAATAAAATCTTAAAAAAATAAAAAAGGTTTTAGCATTCCTATATCAATCACTACAAGGGAGTGGATAATTATGATAGCATTCCTGTATCAATTACTATAAGGGAATGGATAATTCTTACAAGTTGTAGATCACTGTAAGAACACATCTGTTTTGATCTAAAAAATTTTTAGTAAAAAGCATTCAATGCATTTTCCTATTTCTGTAATTATTTTTGTCTTGTAAGTAAATCTTTATTCTAGGTTTTTGTAAACAAAGAGCATTTTTTTCCCCATCATTTATAAGTCTGCTCATGAAAGATGTGAGTGAAAACTTCTGGGTAGGAAATTTAATAACTCAACTCTCTCAACAAATGTCATAGAAAACCTAGCTTCTTTCAGACTCTGCTTGGCCAACCACAGTGTGTGCTGACCACATCTTCAGGTTGGCTTCTTATTCATATACAAGATGGCTGCGATCCACACCTGGGGTAAGGTGATAATTTATTCTTATTCAGCAAAACTGAGAGATTGAGTTTTTATAGAATTCCTTTAAGAACTAAAACACTCTATTTTCAGAAGTCCTCATTAGACTCTACTTGACTCATTGGTTGACTTTTTTTTAGGTGCACCTCTTAAAATAATTATAACAGTTTGATACCAATCAGGTTGTGTGTTTTAGATGTCAGGAGTAAACCAAAATTTTTTCTATAAATATCATCAAAAGTATTTATGGTAATGATGTTGGCTTCTCTTTCTAGCAAAGCAGACATGGAACAATTCCTTGTCTTGATTTCTTTAAACTCTAGCACTTTAGTCATTGCATAAAAACAATATCCCTTAATTTACTTTCAAAAATAATTCTGACACATTTTGACAGTGAAAAATCTTCCTTTTTCTAAAATATCTTGTTATAATACTATTCAGAAAGAGTCTAGAAGCAAGTGTTTACTTAGTTGTGCAAACTTCAAATGAAATAGGAACAGGTTTTTATCAAATTCTGTTTGAATCTGTGAGGAACTTGCATAGTTCAATGAGATATAAAGATAAAATGGGATTTATTCATAAATTTGAGATCAGTTAACTGCATGACCTTAAATTTTACTTGTTATCTAACCTTTGAAAGTCTATTCCTTTTTCTGGTATATTTGAAGTTTCGCTATAAATTTAGTTCTAGCTCTAAAATTAGATGATTTTCTAAACATATTCTGGCTATATCCCTGGCTTTGTATAGATACAGAAAATCACATTCCTTTTAGACATGCAAGACCACTATGAATTAGAGTACAGAGGTGTTTTTCATCCAAGGTATATTTTAGAAATATCTTCATTTGAAATATATATTATCTACTACACTAGAGCCTAGGAGACCCATACAAGGAAAAGTTCCAATTGCAAGAAGACATGCAAGATTTTTTTCAAACAGAAGTTAATCCACATGCAAATCCATAGCAAAAAATGAAAACAAAAACAACTAAAACCCAAGTACTATAGAAACACATAGACTATGAATTTTAAATTATCGAGAAATCACTCCTGATATCCATCATATGAGAATACTCTGCTTTTCATAAAGAATTGTACATGTATATTTTATTTTGCCCCTCTTAAATTCATGATTTATGTAAGGTAAATGTTGTTATTTTATATATTTTTAAATGTAAGAAATGATTTTCAGATTGATGAGGTGAAAATATAAATACCCTTCTCTAAATGTCTGATAAAGATACTAACTGTTTCACTTTTCACTCTGATTTATAATCTAATGATTTGTTCACTAGATGTGACTGGGTTTATTTATTGGCTTCTTTCTCTAATCATGTTGATGAAATCTGCAATGTTCTTAATTCAGTGATAGTGAATATGTAGATCTACCTGATCTGTTGTAAATAAACAATACAACTAACCCCTAAAGTAACTTTGATATTCATATGCAAAACATTCTGTTTACACAAACTACATATGGCTGAAAAAGCATTGAGTTTATTAAAAAATTCAGCAGAACTGACAATGAGTGAAGAAAGCCAGAGTTAATCATACTTTGATAAAACATTCAGTGTTATTAGTAGGTATTTTGAACAAAATGGGATTTGTGGTAGTTGAGTTTATCACAAAGTATTAAAAAGAGATGAAAATGCACAGTCCCCTTATAGAATTGGCCACCAAAGCATAAGTTCTTGAATGTCTGAACAAAATATTAATATCACCCAAGATTTGAGTGGGGAAGAAAAGGTAGAAATGATAATTTGTGGCTGAGAATTAAAAAGCAAAGTAAGCTACATCATAATGTGTCTTGAATAAAAGATCTACTTGTTAGTGGGTATGCAAAAGTAATAAATGGTTTCACTATATACCTAACCCAGATCCCCCAGCTGTTAACATCTCATTTGCTTTGTCAGGATCTATATGTCTCTATCTCTATCTGTTACTCTATCATTTATCTATACTTTTCGTTTCTTTTCTTTTTTTGCAGACATGATAATCTACTAGCCTGGATAAGTTAGTATCTATTACTTATAAACAAGGACATCTCATATATAATAAGTGTACAAACATTAAAATTAAGAATTAACATCAATACAATACTAGTGACAACCCTCAGACTCCTTTAAGTTTTGTCAGTTGTTCTAACTATGTCCTCCAAGGCAGAGGATCCAATGTCACCCTGCACATTACATTTACTTGTCAACTCTCTTCAGTCACATTCAATCTGGAACAGTTTTGTAGTCTTTTCATTATTTTCACAATCTTGACTTTATTTTTTAGTACTATAGGGAGTTATTTTATAAGATACTGCTTCAATATGAATTTGATCTTTCATCACAATTACAATCTATTTAGCTCTTTCAACAAGGATATCAGAGATGTGTGTGTATTCTTCTCATTCCATCATGTCAGGTGGTGCATGATAAAAATTTGCTCTATCATGGGTCCTGTTAATTTTGATCAATAAATCATAGTGGCATCTGGAGGTTTCCTCACTTTTTGCTTTTTAAATTACGAATATTTTATGAAGAGATGCTTTGTAGCCATCTAAAAATTTATCTTTTTCACGTTTTCACCCATTACTTTTTGCATCCATTGATATTTGTCTGTATCAGTTATTGTCAGGAGAGTTACCAAATGGTGATTTTCTAGTTCTTTTTCTGCATTTATTAAGTGCATTTAACTGTAAAGAAATGTTCTCTTCTCCATATTTATTTATTTATATTGGTATGGATTTATGAATTCTTATTTAAACCATGGGTAATAATCTGTTACTATATTTTTGTAGGCATGTGTTTGCTTTTTGTTACCACAGACTTGTCCAGTGGGAGCCACTTAAAATTAGATTTCTTAGCCTTTTAGCATGTTTCTTTTAGTCTTTGAGCATTTGCTTGTTTTCTGATCATAGCAAAATATTACAAGCTCATCTTATTCTTTTTTTTCCCCTAGGTTTTGGTTGGTCATTTCTCTCTCTTTTTTTTTTTAAGATTTTATTTATTTATTTGACAGAGAGAGAGACACAGCAAGAGAGGGAACACAAGCATGGGGAGTGGGGGAGGGAGAAGCAGGTTTCCCGCGGAGCAGGGATCCCAAGGCGGGGCTGGATCCCAGGACCCCAGGAACCTGGGACCACGACATGAGCCAAAGGCAGATGCCCAACAACTGAGCCACCCAGGTGCCCCAAGGTTGGTCATTTCTCAAAAAAAATGTGTATTCATTATGGTAGAGAAAGATATTTAGAAACATTTCTATGTAATGTAAGATCTGAGTACTAGGTTTTTCATTATTACAGGGGTGTCACTGCTTCTAGGCTTTCTCAGTGGATAGACCAAGAAATATATGGCTGGATATATATATATGCACAAACACACAGGTACACACATTTACACCCATGTTTCTTTCTTTATTTCTCTTTATGTACTAAAAACTGTTAATTCACACCAAGAACTCTTATTTTATCTCAACATCATACAGTTCATTTTGCCTTTGACATTTTCCCTCTTTATACCTTCTTTCTCTGACAGTGGGGAGACTCACTTCATTTTAGTTCAAAATCTAACTTTTTGCTTAATCCCTCTCTATTTCCCAATTTTGCCAGGGCTGGTTCTTCACACAGCCCTAAAAATCAGGCTGCCATTTATTTGATTGTCAGTAAAATTGCTGGGTCCTAAACATTATTGGACCATGATCTCACAGCTGTGAACCAGAAGGCCATCTCTAAAACATATTGTGGAATGGGAAGGATTATAAAGGCTTTTTGCTTACTCTATTTTAATTTTTTGTAGCTATTAATTTTTATATTATTGACCTTAACGTTTGCTTTATTTCATTGTGATGTGTGCTTTTATAGATGACAATCAGAAAATTTGCTAGCAAAGAAGGAAAGTGCCATCACTGACAAGACATAACATTTCCTATAGGAAGTTGGGATATGTTAATTTATTTATTGAAATAATATATGTGTATATAATAGATATATTTTATAAATAAAACATATATAGTTACATAAGTATACATATGTCTGAAAGTATATATTTCTGTATATTTTGTATACACATATGTATGCATATATTTTATATAGGAACATATAATACAGTATATGTTTGTGTATTTATATAGAGAGAGACATATACACTGTCTTCTAATTGCCCACATCTGTGCTAATGATGAAGCAAACAAAGGCAAGAGACATGTAGCCAAAATGAAATTTCCTTACAACTTGCAGCCCACTGATAAATACTTGAGACCTGCAGAGCATGACATTTCCTCAAGGAATTCATGACTGCCTTAATGTTGATGTTTTGCTAGAGACTAAAAACAACCTTATCTCGACAATAGACAGACCCCCAGGATCCTTAACTCCATGCAAAAATCCCTTTAGAGATTTTGGTTATCTCTACCCCTACTCCCAAACATAAAAGTATATAATCAGTCACTTCTCACAATCATAGGGCAGCTCTTTATCAAACTGCTAAGAGCAATCTACTTAGATTTCAATATAGATGCCATATTCGTAACTACTGTCCTATAATGTTTGAGTTTATGTACATATAAATGATATTTTTATAATATTTTGATAATGTTATTTATAATATTTATATTAGAGTATAGATAATGATATTTATATCTTAATGTGCCTAAATTAATTCTTGGGATTACTTTAAAACTGCATGTAAAACTACTTCACTATTCAAAATATATTTGATTTTTTATGTGTTTGATAAGAAAGGGACAAAATAAGAACAGAATTGCTGTCTACTATTGAGAGAAAGTAAAAAAAATAACGATTACAATAATGATGATAACAATGATCATTATAAAAGCTTTAACTAAACAGGCTCTCTATATAGTTGTTAATTGAATTGACCACGCTTATCTTGAGAAGAAATCTACTGAGAACTTTTGTGTAGGAACACATAAGAATAGCTTATTGCCTTCCTGATTGTTCATATCCTTTTTGAATAGGCCAAGAATTGTTACCAATATAGAACTCTGTTTTTGAAGATACTTTTAATCACCAATCACACATATAGTTTGTAAATTACCATGAAGTACAATTCTACACTATGTAAGAATTTAGTAAGACTCACTAAGTCAGGTCCTTAGTGTCAGCTAAAATACAATACTTTCAGATGAAATTACTTTTTAAGCCATAGTTGAGGATAGGCTAAGCAATTTTCTACAAACAATTATTATTGACTACTCTGATGGTAGCATGATGTTAAAAAGAAATTTATTACTTTATTTTAGGTTTCTGAATTTTTATAGTCTAACACCATGGCTATATCTGATTTCTATTTAGCTGGGAGATGAAGGGAATTGCATGTTTTCAGAGACCATTAAATAGGACTTTAGATTTTGTTGTTAATTCAGGCTTGACATATTGTAATATGTATACTATGAAAGGGAATTTATTTAGAATGTTTATTACACTTTGTTTTTAATTTGGAGGAATTATGTTTTTTCTACTAATAATATGATCTAATTATGTAGTTTCTCATGTTAATGAAGTGATTAATAAATGCCATAAAAGAACTAGACGTTATGGTTTATTATGCTCATAGATTTTTGAAATTTGATGTTTGAAGATTAAACAGTGATCTGAAAATTTGTAACAGTTTATATAAATTATATTTTATAAAATATAACTATGTAATACAGTTATTACAAGGTATGTAATAAAATATAGTAGTACCTGGCAATAATACTAATAAATCTGTAGATGAGTACCATTTGTTGCTTGTTAATAATGTGCTAGGCCCTGTTCTAGCCCAATTTATAAGTATTTCACTCATTTTGCAGAAAAGAATCTCAAGCACACAGTTGGTAAATAACCTGTCTAAGGTTATTTAACTAGATACAGTGGGGCTGTGATTAAAAAACAATGTGTTAACAGGAATAAATATTATTCAATATACAGTTGTTTAGCACTTAGTAAATAAAGGTATATTTTTATATAATATAATTATTGCTCAGGATAATGTTTATGTTTTTGTTCTAGGCGGAAATTACATTCCTAAATTTCTTTGTTCCACTTACAAGGACTTATTCTGATTAAGTATATCTATTAGTTACCTATTGCTCTTGTGAAATATTACCACAGACTATGGCTTAAAATAATGCAAATTTATTTTTATTTTCTTTCATATTTACCTGACAGACCTGGAGGACAAAAATCTTAAATGGTTTTTATTGCACTATACCTCTAGCGCTATGTTCTTTTGATAGGCTCTAGGAGAGACTGTTCCCTTGCTTTTTCTGGCTTCTAGAGACTCCCTCCCTCACTTGGCTCATGGCCCTTTCCTCCATCTTCAAGTTAGCAATTATATAATCTGGACCTCTGCTCCCATTGCCCCATCCACTTCTCTGACTCTGACCCTCCTGCTTGCATTTTAATAGGACCCTATGATTACACTGAGCTCACCTAATTATCTAGGATAATCTCCCCATTATTATTAATTTACATGCAAAGGCCCTTACAACAGAGGAAGACAACAAGTATTGCAATTATTATTATTATTATTGCAATGTATTGACTCAAAATAAAAAAAATATAAATATCAATGATGGAATTGGTATACTTTCTAAATGTTCAAAGATTACAAAGATATTTTTGGAAAACATAATTCAAACAAATTATAAAAATGTATTTTTTTCTAAAAGAATCACAGAAAATAACTTTGTTCTCTTAGAAATTTTGGTTGTTCTTCTAGGACTTAAAAATACATTTTTCCTATGAGGGAAATTAGAAGTTTCAAGAATCACCACCACATAAGCCGAACTTCCCAAAGAACGGAATGGCTTCCTGACCAATGTTTCAGGGAAGAATGGGAGGAGAGGTGATTGTTGAAGGATTATTTAGTGTGAAAATCCTAAAAGAAGCCCTGTACCTTATTTTATGTGTCCATCCCCATTCAGCGAGGTAAGATGGCTAAAGATTTTTACTACTTCTGCTATTAAGCATATGTCTATTGAGGAGATGGGTACATAGAGCTAATTCACATGCATAAAGCCCTATAATATAAACTGATTTCAGGGAAGAATCACTTAGATAAGATTATCCTATATCTCCAAGTTATTACATTTCTCACTATAGACAATTAAACATCAGTTCTGGCTTATAGATCAATTATTCTTGAGGTTGTTGGTACGAGATCATGCATAAATGATATAGTCATTCTCCATGTGTTTTGAAATTCAAGTCTTTTAAGTCTAAAACTCTGAAAGCCAGATTTTAAAATTTGTGAAATCATGATGGTAACACTTTGAATGTTAGCTAGGAGATGATTTCTCCTGACATCATCTTTATTTTACAAGGTATCTTTTATCAAATATATATAACTTTTACTTTAAACATCATAACAAGTGGCAAAATATTGTTTATATTAATTCTAGGTGATTTCTTGTTGTTCAAAGTTCAGGCCATTAGAAGGTAATGCTCAAAGAATTTAGGAAGAAGAATGAAGGAGATAGAATTGTTTCAATTTTCTCTTTTTTTGATTATTTGAGTTCTTTATACTTATTTCTTTTTATTAGTAATAAAACTTTCTATAATCTCTTAACATCGCAAGTAGCTTTACAGTTAGTCTCATGCTAGACTATAAATTCCACGGCAGAGGCATTATATCTGACTTTTGCTCACCATAGTGTATCTACATTGTTCTAACTGGATAGTAGCTGCTCCATTAGTATATGCTGAATAAAAATATATATTAAATGATATATATAATCAATATTAAATGCTCATTTATTATTTGCTAATTCATATATGAATCATTCACTATTCATTGATTCATTCGAGTACACACATACATCTACATACACACATGTATGAATAAAAATGATTAAAAGGGAGTGTTTTCCATTGTAGATTTCTCAGGAGAAAGATATCTTTTGGAACAGATAGATACTGCATTTGAAAATTTTGACCAATCCCTATTTTCTTCATCATTTAAAATCTACCTAAATCTTCACTTTAAAGTTATATATATAAATTTAAGTCATTTAATTGATTTTGGGGTATTTTGCATTACATATAAATGTAAGGTAATTTTGTCAGTTTGAGGGTCTTTGGTGCACTGCCAGTAGCATTAGCCTTCAGAGATTAGTAGCATTTATGTTTTGCACTTAGCAAAATGAGAAATGGATTTCTTTTTAAGCTTATATTATATGTCCTTAAACTAAAAGCCTTCAAATTGTGTTTAGGTATCTACATTAGTGAGTGTGGTCTATAGCTTATTTCTCAGAATTCTGACACTTTTTATGTAATTTATTTGACAACAAAGATTTTGACTTTATGATCAATCATATATTGATCTTTGGGGTTTACCTCAGGTGAAAATAAGAACAAATGGTTCAATACAAAGTAACAAAGGCATATTAAAGTTTTCTTAGTTTTGCACATGGATCAAAAATAGTTTTTGTTTGTTTTTTGAGAGAGAGCGAGGGCAAGCAAAGTGGAGTTGGGCAAAGAGAGAGAGAGAGACAATCCCAGGCAAGCTCCACACCCAGCACGGAATCCCATGAGGGGCTTGATCTCATGACCCTGAGATCATGCCCTGAGCTGAAATTAAGAGTCTGAAGCTTAACTGACTGAGCTACCCAGGCACCCCTATCAAAAATAGTTCAACAAGATGTCATATAAAGAACATTTGCATTGACACGGTTTCTATTCCCTTCTTATCTATTGAACTTCATATCTGTTTTTGTCTTTGGTTCCTGGATGTGCTCTACATTCCAATTCAAAATTTTACTGGAATTTGGATATTTTAATTCCTATAGTAAAGTCTGATGCCATACAGAACACTGCCTCTAAGTTTTCAATAATGTTGAATGCTGATAGTATTCGGATACAGCAGATACTAGAAAGCCAATAAACTCCATTTATTATATTGTCTTCAGGGATAGTATTATCACAAAGTAATGTAATATAATAAACTCTTAAGATCTGTTCATTTTATATGTTTGTTTTTAAAGTGCAATCACCAGTTTAGCATAAAATTTTTCAATGCCAGTAACATTAATTTTAATATTTTCATGGGTAAAATAAAAATAATTATAAATAATGATTCATGTAGGTTATGAAGGAAATTCTAAATTAATGTTATTAAAATAAATTATTTTAAAGATTTCTATAATTTGAAGTTTGATGTAAAGATATTTGTCATGTACTTCTATAGTAATGTTGACATTCAAATATTTTATTTTTCACTTAATAGAAACTATTAAAGTACATATTTATATGTTAAATCACACTTAATGAACAGATATTTTTTAAGATTTTATTTATTTATTTGAGAGAGAGAGAGAGAGAGGAGAGAGCACAAGCATGGGGAAAGGCAAAGTGAGATGCGGGGCTCCGTCCCAGGACCCTGGGATCATGACTTGAGCCAAAGGCAGACACCTAACTGCTTAGCCACCCAGGAGCCCCTTAATGAACAGATTTTATAGAATCCAAGAATGTTAGAGAAATTAATTATCTTTGTAATATAGAGTAATATATTGCATTCCAGATTTGCACATCAGACTATATAATATTCACAAAGTAATGCAAAATGCAACTGACAAAATGTACTATAGAGGTATATTTTACATTAATATTTATGAGAAATCACTTATAGTATTTTACTCCCATCTGAACCTAATGAAATTTAAAGCATGGATGTATTGACAGTAAGTGTTATTATCAACATTTAGAGAGATAACTAGTTATTGTTATGGTAATGCTAAAATGCATACAAATATAGGCAACTTGAAAAAAATAGTAAAATATTAAGGAAACAAAAACTCCAAAGAATTACAGAAACCCCAAAGTACTTAAAGAGGTTATTATTTTGAAAAAAATTTAGAATACTTGAGAGAGTCATTGAAAGAAGACAAAAGAATTCTCAACAACTACTTGATCACGAGTCAATAAAGCACCAGGAAATCTGGCTTTATTGGATGCTGTTTCCCACTAATAAAAGCAATTTGTAGGCTGGGAATGAGTTGTGGTGCTTTGGCTGCCTAAACAAATTGCAGAGGCAATAATCTGAGGCCCACATTTGAAGGTATTGGCACTTTTTCTGAAGTTAAGTGCAGTGAAGCCTATTACATTTGTGTCTTATTAACCAGCTTTAAATAGGGCTATGAAGCACTTTGTTCTCACTTTACAGGAAGCCCTAGAGACATTCTTTTGCTGCTAAAAGATTTGTCTTTGCCACATTGTTTGGTAAATTTCCATTTACTACAATGAATGAAATAAGGGGGATTTGAAGTGTGTTTAAAAGGAAAGAAAACAATTGTGTAGTGCTTTATTTCCCTAATCGGACAATGAGAAATGACTCAAAACATAAATGTTACACATCTATTTGCCCCTGGGGACGTGGGGATTTAGAATGGACAGTTGGGATTACAAATAAAAACTGCAAGCCAAATGCAGTTTTTATGATTATGAATTTGCTTCTAATTTGGTAGACAAAAGTTAAAATATGAAAAGTGCCATATCACTGTAACGATGGTCTATAATACGATATAGAAATATATTTAAAATTTTGCAGTTTTGAAGAAAATATTTGATTCCTTTGAATAAAGATTGAAAGCACTAGTTTTATTGCCCCCCCAAACATAAACAATACATTGGAAGAGTTCACATTGATTACTAAGAAAACTAAAGAAATTACAAGTATAATTAACTGAAGTTTGGATAGCATCATTTTATCAGTTGTTTTAAGCTTCATGGGATACTAATAAAGTGTTAAAGCCAGCCAAGTAAGTTTTCTTTTCTACAGGGGCACATTAATGTATGCAAGAAATTGGTGAATTTTCAGAACAAAATTTTAGGCAGGAACTTCAAATTCAACAACGTCTTGAATACAACCCAGAACAAATTATTCACTTTTTTTGAGTCTCAGAAATTTTTATGGATTAAGTAGCCATCATCCTTGTGTTAGAGAACTTCTAGGAGGGTTGAAACATAGAGTATTACATTATATAACATGTATCTCCAGAGAAGATATTTGGTGATGTCCTATTCTCTCTCTCTTCACTATGATGCACCTTGACTCATGATATTTCCAGAGCATGCTTTATTCACCTTTCTATCCTTAACATTAACAAATAAATTTTCATTAATTATGCCCTGAATGAATCAGTGAGTAAAAGCATTGAATGACTGAATGATTAAAATTAAAGTCTCTTTGATCTTTCTATTAGAATATGAAAGACTTTAGAAATAATTGGTGTAGTATTATTACATTTATGTTTGCTCCCATTAGTGTTTGAACAACAATAATAAAAATCGAGCTGGGGTCAGGTATTACAAATTACATTTTGTGTTAAACACGTTTATATTTCTATAGGCGTTCCATAATGCTTACAAAAACAAAGAAACAAAATAAAATATAACAAACAAACAAAAAGACATCCATTTTTTGCTATTTCTATGTTCCAAAAAATGAAAACCACTGACTTAGCCAATCCTCGTCATTTAGTAGCTGAAGCCATTAGGGTCAAGAGACATTAAATCCCTTTGATTTTTTTCACACAGGTAATTAAAAGCAGAGCCAGGAACTTGTCCCCAGCCTTCTGCAATCTAATCTGGTGCATTATCCTTCAGAGTGCTCTGCATCCCTATTTGGGCCATTCTTCTCAGTGAAAGCAAATACAAAGATGAAGAATGAATGGGACTAGGCCGGTTGATTGTCAGAATTTCAGTGAATAACCCAGGGGTTCAAAGCTTTTAGAATAGTTCTGGTGAACATTCTCTGAAAGTTAATGACATGTTGTTTGTTCCCTTATAAATTATTGAAATGCCAGCATACAATAGTCAAGAGCTTAGTCACAAAAGCATAGTTACAATAAAGCAACACAATTATAACTAAGAGCTTAGTGTGACCAGTTTAAAAAGCAATACATAGCAAAAGTGGCAATATTGAGTTTTTATTTTTAAATTTCTAGGTATTATTAAAGGGGAAAAGAAACAATTTCAGAAAAAGATGGGAAAGAAAATAAGTGTAACTTCGTAAGTAAAAAGACTATTTCAAGGATCAAATGGTAAAAACAGAAACAAAGAATTTTGATAGTACTTGCATTATTTGCTTCAGCACAAAAAGCTAAATAAAAAGTTATTTATATCTTCAAATAATTTACTATTCAGGGGTGAGAATAAATGCATGATAATGTTTAACATACTGTCAGAGATTATTTTATGTTTGGTAATGATCGAAGTGTTTTGTAAATATTATAACTTTTAATCCTTACAATAGCCTAATGAACTGTTATTATTATCTTCATTTTTACATGAGGAATCTGACAATTAGTCTAAATAAATTGTCCAGTGTCATGGGTAATTATTGACTTGATAAGGTTCAAAGTGGTCAGTCTGACTTCAGAGAATTACAGCCTAAATCTTACTGTCTATTGCCTCTTAAACTCAGTTAAGATATAAAGCCGACATGATAGAAACTACAGTATAGTAGTCTCCCTTATCCATGGGGGATATATTCCAAGGTCCCCAATGGATGCCTGAAACCATAGACAGTATCAACCCTTCTGTATACTCTATTTTTTCGTATACATACATATGTATGATAAAGTTTAATTCATAACTTAAGTACATAAGATATTAACAATGATATCAATGATTATCAGTGATAACTGATAATAAAATAGAAGTTATGTGAATGAGGTCTTTCTCTCTCAAAAATAACTTACTGTACTACACTCTTCCTTCTTATCATGATGTTGTGAAATGATAAAAGGCCTATGTGATGAGATAAAGTAAGGAAATGACATCGGCGTTGATTGTGACATAGCATTAAGCTACTATTGCTCTTCTGACCACATGTCAGAAGGAGGATCATCTGCTCCCTGACCATGGTTGACCATGGGTAACTGAGACCGTGGGTAACTGAAAACAAGGAAATTAATATTACAGATAAGGGGGTGACTACTGTAAACAAATAGAAATAAAATAGTAAAGGAACACAGGAAAATGTCAAGTATTTTCAACTGGGAATAGTGAAAGCTTAACTAAATTAGTGGCACATAAAATTAGCTTAGGAAATCCACAGACAGAAAAGAGAAAAAGAAAAAAAATGACTATACCAACATGAACACAACAAAGTAATTATTCATAAACTGTCTCAATCCAAATTGTAGCCACAAAAAAAATCTTGCTACAGATTCTTTTCTAAACTTAACATTTGAATTTTTTACCTGCTAATTCTTGTCTAGTACCTACAAGATTTCATATAACTACCTAATCATTTACTTATATACTCAGCCCAAATATGGAAGATTTATAGTATGTTCCAAATTCTATTTCTAAGTGAATAGGAAACAGAACTCAAGATGTAGTCCTTTGCCAATATGGAGTATGGGTACTGTGTGGAATGCAGAAAAAATAAAATTTTATCTGCAATTTATCTATTATTTGGTAGATGTAAGCCCAAGAATTAAGAAGAATCAAACCAAGTCTACTAAGTTTTGGGAAATATTTCTATAAAAAAAATGCTGAAAGAGTACTGGAAGATAACTAGGAGTAAAAGAATAAATGAAAACAACAAAAATAACATTCTAGGTGATGTGAACAAATATGATTATGGAAGGGAGAAAGAACATGCACCATTTTCTAAATCATATGAAATATCACTCAAAACATTCTACAATCTACTTGTTTGTGGGACAGAGCTTTTACAGAATATAGGATCAAGTTCTACCACTAACTGGGTCTTTTACCTGCTAATTCTTCTTATCTACAATCTGTAATAAGACATGAGCTCTACAAGAAACATCAACATAGCCAGAAAGGGCTACCACATTCTAATTTGAAAATATTTAAGAACTTGAAAAGCCATACAAATGAGGCACTAAAACGAACCACACCAGGAACTGAAATGAATGGCAATATGTAAATGTAAATTCATCATATAACTATGCTAAAACATATACTCTGTTAAACAAAGAGGAACAAAATCAAAAGTGATATGCTTGTATATCAGGGAAAGAATAACTCTTGGGACACCATGTTTGCCATGATAGCCAAGGTAGTCTTGCCATCTGATTAAATGTTGCAAATTGCATATGGAATGTGGCTTACAAGTAGAAATTAAAAAAAAAAAAATCCCAATGAAAAGTGAAGTGATGTGAAAAATGCTTTGCTAAGATCTTAGTGTTGCCACTTCTCACAAAGTTTTCTTCAATTCACATGGCAAGGGAAAGTTACTCACTTTTCCATACTCCCTTATTGCTCTGTACAGGTGACAATTACAACCGTTAGTAAATTTTATCACAAATTCCATGTTTATTCTTTTCCTTATTCACTAGGCTTTTAACTATTTCAGTAAATGATGCATTAATTTATTAACTAATAATTGGCAAAATGGAACAAAAATATTTTTGGAACTCATATATTTTGTGCTTTTATATCTTATACATCATTCTCTTGGGAATGACTCATTTAGAAGAGGAACACTAACTCAAACATAATGTATAAAATATTTTAGGTAAATCATTTATAAATATTAAAAAGAAATTTGAAGGAAAGAAATAGTCTAGTGAAACTTCATCTCTGGAATCCAGTCTTTTTGGTATTTTATTTTCAAATTAAGTAGTAGGCATTTGCATTTACTTTTTCATATGAACTAAAGTATAACTAAGATGGGGCACCTGGGTGGCTCAGTCAATTAAGCATCCGACTTGATTTCAGCTCAGGTCGTGATCTCAGGGTCGTGAGATCGAGCTCCACATCAGGCTCTGTGCTGGGCATGGAGCCTATTTAAGATTCTCTCTCTCTCTCTCTCTCTCTCTCCCCCTTTGCCCCACCCCCCACGTATGCATGCTTGCTCCCTCTCTCTCTAAAAAAAATAAATTTTAACTAAGATAATATATAACACATAACCAGAGTATTAATTTAGTATATTTTTAAATTGTATGTGAATATGTATTTTGTTGTGATTATTTTAATTTTCTTGATATTACATCATATTCCAATAAAATGACGTAAGGTGACACATGCTAGTATATATTATCAACCTACATATATATCAAGACCTTTTTTTCATAACAAAGAAGTACTGAGGCCTTTCCATTGAAAGTCTCAAGGTCCTAGAAAAATAATGAAATTGACTGCCAAAACTTTGTTATTATATAGCATATATTCTAGTTCAGAATAATGACTGTCGATAATTAAGCTCTTGTCATGCAGTTTCAAATCTACTCCTTTATATTCCACTTACAATGCCTGGACTAGGACTCCTCAAACCACATTTTTTTCTTTGTCAGCTGACTTCTTTTACTTTTTGCCAAATAACTGCATTATAGAATGTAGGAAGGGAAAGAGATAGATGTACTTTTTTCTTCCTCTTGATTGATATTACTGTGGTGCCCTGCATCATTGGCTCTTCATCTTTGAAGCAATATTTAGTTCTGTTTTCCAGCTTCCTTTAGCACTCAAAACCAATCTTGTAATGCTTTCTCAGAACTACCATCACTAGCCAGGCACTGATTCCTGCTCAGAGCCTGGTTCTGCAAGGTCTCTGCTTACTATTCCTGAGGTACCAGCAGGAGCCAGGAAGCACCAATTCCTAGAGGTCTGACCTAGGTTGATAGGGACTCTTCTGTTAAGTGTTTCATCTTGAATAATCCAATATTATCTCATTTTTACTTGGGTGCTTTCATTTTGCTTTTCAAGATATCCCAAAACTATGTAAACAATATCCTGTCCAATATTCTTGTAATGATAATTACAAGATCTGTGAGGTAGAATGTTTGATTTTGAATGTATAAAAGAGCATGTGTAAAAAAAAATTACAAGCTTACAGCTCAGAGAGCTTCTATGGCAGACTAAAATGAATTAACTAATCATCTCTTATAGCTATAGGACAGAACTCATGGACAATCAGACCCAAAATATAGTTATATAGTTTCTAGAATTGCAGCATGTGATGAATTCATAGATTTATTCAGTCTCTTAGGTGAAACATTGATTTTTAAAGAGTGGGATCCTAAGATTATAGACATATAGATAGAATGAGATGAAGCTGAGAATATTAAATCACCAAATCTCTCTGAACCTTTTTGCTAGCGGAAGGATGTCTGATCTAAGGAGACCTATGTTCTCCAATATCTTAAGAACACAAGTTTTGCCTTCCTTGAAGGGCTTCCTTTATTAATCTTGCTTTCCTTTATCAATCTCATCCAGGGAAGAGGACTTGCAAAGGGGTACTACCTGTCTAAACACATCTCAACATCTCATTATATCTTCTAGTACAATAAATACAGTAATATATCAGGGAGCTAAGTGCATTATCTTACTCAGAGTAGATAGGTCATTCTGCAAAATAATTCTAACACTTTATTTTATATCATAAAACACATGAGGATATGTTTTGGAATTCTAATAGTGGTAGAACATGAGGAATGGAATAGAACTGTGTAGTAAGCCAAATTTATGTAAGTAGATTTATCATATATGAATTTAAGATGCTAGTTGGCACAGAAATATTGACTGTAAGATTTTACTTGATTGTTTCACTGAGACTTGGACTTATGGTGACCTGTATTTAATGATGTTGGGAGGCCAGTACTCTCCTGGTAACATACAGGAAAAAATGATTCAAAGCCTTAAGGTAGTCAGGAATTTTGTAGTGCATTTCTCATACGTTATATCTTCCCATTCACTCACTCTATTCTCCACTGGCATTCTCCTCACCAAGCCATTGAGAGCTACATTTGTGAGGAGATTGCCAGCATACTGGAAATCTCTGTGGTAGCTGTCCTCTGAAGGCTGGGTATGGTGGTGGGAGATGCTGTTCTTAAAATGGCATTCTGGAATGCAATAGCACCAGAGATTGTACCTCAGAATTATGAGGTTAAATGGCAACACTTAGTGGCAAGATGCAAAGTGTATGTAATTTTTCTAATGAGCAGTAAAGACAAATTGATAAATATCCATGACAGTGAAAGGTAATACCACATCTCTGTAGGGATTAAAATGATTATTATCACTATCAAATATGTGAACATTCTGGATTACTGATTCCTAAGACATCTCAATTTAACTCACTTGTTTGACCTATGCAGAGGCAGATGGATCTCAGAAAAATATTGTGATTTTCAGTTACTTTTTTATATGTATGTTTACTAGAGGAAATCTATACAAGTATTGATCAAGGAAATGCTTTATTATTTTTCTCAATATATAAGGTCCACCAGAGACTAATTGTTATTGTCTGGCAGGTACAAAAGTACACCTTTAAAGTCTTTTTAAAGGACTATATCAATTTTCCTGCCTTTGCCATAACCTAGTCTGAAGACATCTTGATAGTATTGACAAACCACAGAACAATTTACAGTTTACCTATATTGATGAGACTTCGCTTATTAAATGTAATGTGCAGGAAGTAGCAATGGTCGTAAAGTGCTTGGTAAGAAGAGTGTGAACCAGAGGTTGGAGTCTAACCCCACAAAAATAAAGGGTCTTTCTATCTCACTAAATGTTCTGGGTATCCAGCAGTTTAGAACATGTAAACATAACCCATCCAATAGCACTTTGCATCATTTCCTTCAAAACTATGTGTTACACATATTTTGTGTAACAACAAAAACTGTCAATGTTGATTGAGTGAGGTCAAGAGAAAGAGAAAGCTCTTTAGGAAGTCCAGTCGGCTATAAAAGCTACAGTGCCATACGAACTTTCTGCACAGCAGTTCCACTGGCATGTAAAATGTCTGTGGCAAAAAGGTATGGTCTATGAAATATTTGGCAAGACACAATAGAACGGAGAGGACTCTTTGGAATGTTTTGAAGAAACAACCTTGCCCGCTCCTGCATATAACATTTTATTTCCTTATGTGAAATACTTTCAGGCTTGCTACTAAGGCCCCTATAAATTGAAAATGGTCACAAGACATCACCTGACAATTTGGATTGCTTTTTTTCTGACCTACCAAATCATAAGGTACAGCATGCACAGAAGCCATCAGTCATCCCATGTAAATGATGCATATGAGACCAGGTTCCAGCAGTAAATAAGGCACAGGGAAGCTGAATGAGCAGGTGACTCAGATTCCTTTATTACCTTCTATCAAAACATGACCACTCCTCCTCTTATGTCCTCTTTCAGAGATCCTTATGACAAATTGACTGAATAATAAGTATCTTAAGACATTTTTTCCAGATAATGTATTCAAACATAAGGAGACTACTGCAGTAAAAGAGCCTTGATCAAAAGTGTGTCCTTGAAAGATAATGATGAACAGAAATCATCTCAGTGGGCAGAATATCGATATACAATATATTTTGTATTTACTTTGGATGGAGAAATAGACATATAGATCTATTTTAATTTATGGGCAATAGTGAATGATTTGGCTATATGATCATAAAATTGGAAAATTAATAAAAAAACAAAATTAGAAAATTGGTGACAGTGGGTTCAGAGGGAAGTATCAATAGATTTATTGAAATGAGAAGAAAATGAAAATATCTGTCTACCATTGAATGCTTACCTGAAAAAAAGATTTATCTAATTCAGAGACTTTCAATAATCACCTGGACAACATGACCTCTCTTTTGGATATCAGTGAGCCTCTTTCTCCAGCCACCTTGATTCTTGATCAGTGGGCTTATTTACCAACTGGCCATGGTAGAAAAGATGGAAGCTCTGCATGGGCTAAACAATGTAATTTCTTTGCTAAGACTCATTTTGCTATCTTCAATGCTGAGTGCCTAACTTTCTGACATGGGAATCATTCACAAGGATGATTTCACTGGATCCATCTCATGGTGGGGGCAGTAATTTTTTCTCACTGGTATAGAAAGATATTTATGGATTTGTCTTTCCTGCACATAATGTCCTTATTAATATGGACTTCTTACTTCTAAACAAGGGATTGTTTTTTGCAGCAACCAAATGTCAGAATTGGTATACACCATAGAATTCACAGGTTTTTCCACATACTTTATTATCCTAAGAACCTGCCTTGATAGAAAGAGAAATGAACTACTGCAGTCTAGTTATAGTACCAATTGATAGATAATACCATGAAAGTTCATGGTTTTTATCTCACCGAATGTGATCTATGCTTTAAGATAAATATCAAAATATGGGCTATATTTTTCCATTGCCATAAAATATAGATCCTGGAATCAAAGAGTAAAATGAAGGTAGTAGATCAATTTATCATTATTTTAGTTTTCCATTACAGTGATAACAAATTGTCACAAACTCATTCACTTAAAACAGCACAAATTTATTGTCTACAAATTTTGCTAATCAGAAGTCTGATGGGTTTGGCTGGTTTCTTGGCTTAGCATCTAATGAGACAAATCAAAATGTCAGCAGTTGCAATCTTTTCTAGAGGCTCTGGAGTCAAATCTAATTCCAAGCACATGTAGACTTTTTTTTTTTGTCAGAATTCAGTTCCATCTGGTTGTAGGACTAGGGTGTCCATTTCCTTGCTGGCTGTTGGCCAGCATTTCTTCTCTTCTACAAGTCATCCACATACCCTGTCTCATGGTACTCATCTTCCATCTCAAAACCAGAAATGGTACCTTGTATTTTCATTCCTCCAATCTCTCTGACTTCCCTTTCTGCTTCATTTCCCCTCTGCCATGTCCTCCTTCCTGCTTTCTCCTTAGCTGCATCTCTATGAATGACACTTAGGCATTTATTTTCCGTTTTCAGTGGCTCATAGGAATACATTGAGTCCACCTGGATAATCTAAGATAACGCCATCTTGAAGTCAGCTGATTAGTAACATTAATTCCATCACCAAAGTCCCTTCACAGAAGTACCTAGTTTAATGTTTGTTGAAAACTTGGGGATGAGCATCTTGGTAGGGACAAAAATTTTAGAATTCTGCCTGCCAAACTATTACACCGACTGATTTATTTAGAAAGCTTTTCCTGTACCAAAAGTGTTAGTTCTGCTTTTTCCACCTGAGGACAGAAAAATGGTCCATTGAATTTGAGGTTGAAATCACTGCTTGGCCAATTTGATACCTCATTCTACTGACAGACAAAGAACAAAACAGTTATGGGATGATGTGATTGATTATATGTATGAGGTAAGTGTGTTGTTGATACACTTTGGGAATAAAGATAAGTGTACTTAGAACCTATAGATTTATCTGGGATGTCACTTAGTGCTTCTTTTTTTTTTAGATTTATTTATTTGAGAGAGAAAGAGAGAGTGAGTAGGGGGAGGGGCAGGAGAGGGGGAGAGAGAAAGAGAGAGAGAGAGAAGCAGACTCCCCGCCAAGCATGGGTGGAGCCTGAAGCAGGGCTCGATCTCACCACCCTGAGATCATGACCTGAGCTGAAATCAAGAGTTGGACACTTAACCAACTGAACTACCTAGGCACCCCTGGGGTGTCACTTAGTACTTCTGTATCTAATAGTAAACATGGAAAACTACAGCAATCGATAAACCAGACAACTAAAATATTAGACCTTTCAGAAATGAAATTTGGAGTCACCCCATAATGTAAATAGCTCCAACCTGCTTAGAATAATGAATCAGTAGTTGAAAAGGAATTTGAAAATATCAACTATGGACTTATATCTAGAGGAAAAAATGATTGTAGCAGGTATGCATATTCCCTTCTCTACTTGATATACACACACAGGTGGATAAAATATCAAATGTCTTTGTTTCTGCCTCCTACTTTTATTTTATCATTGTATAAAGGGGAAGTTGTCTGCTAGTGGTTAACTTTACATGTGGCCTTTAGATTAGAACATATTCATGTGGGGGCTGTAACACCAATAGTAGACTAATTAAAATAAACCAGAGATGAATGATATGATATTTGCTGAGGATTAAATGAAACTTCACACCTTGTACTCTTTTTTGGATAGAGGGTAATAATTTCTCTGCTTGCATGAAACATAATTGCGTCTTGTTAGGCAAAAGGATAAAATTACAATCATTATTGTATGGAAGTTCATTACAAGTGTATATGTGGATGCAATGTACCAAGGGGATGAGATATGTTGATTATTAAATAATAATCTTTCCACTGCCATGTAAAGTTTTCTCTCCAGCTCCTTCAACACTAGCCAATTTGAATCTTGTGCTGAGCAGTCTAAGCCCCATTTCCATGGATCCCATTTCTCCAATTTCTTAAAGCACTGCCAACAACCAGTGTCTTCTCAGAAGTTCTCTCTGCCTCTTCCATTTTTCTTTTTCTGTCAGCTGTTGGGGTAGTAAGTTGATGCCTGTAGTTGCAATGTCTATATTACTTCAGTGCTGTTTTCCCCCACCAGTTCTCTAATACCTGTGAAAATAATTCCTCATATTGAATTCTTTGCTGACATACCTAGTATGGCTTACTGAAAGTTTTTCTGAAAGTACTCCTTCTGAAAGGAGGAAAAAAAGATAAACATGTAAAACAATATAAACATAAAAGAGTAAGGTTGGAGAAAATGAAAGATGGAGAGAAAGTTAGAGACAGAGATAGAGACAAACAGAGAAAAGAAATCAGAAAGAAATCAGAACAAAAGAAAGACTCCAGGAGTGGGGCACTAGAGTAAAAATGTAACAAATGAAAAAAATTGAGTAATAAGAGATGGAGGAAAAGAACCTTCCACAAAGAGGGAGCAGTAAGTGTAAACCAATCTAAGCAAGAATGCAATTGCCATTAAAAAAAACTGTGGGGCACTTATATGGAGAAAAATGAATAATGTAAAAAATGTAGAAGATAAAGATTAAAAAATGAAAAGGAAACATTAGATTATGCCTTGGAGGCTATCATAAGAAGTGTTTTTTATATCCATATTGACTTTATTTTTAAATTTCTTTTTATTTGAATATAGTTGACACATCATGTTACATTACTTTCAGATTTACAAGATAGTGAGTCAACTTCTCTGTACATTAAGCTATGTTCACCACAAGTGTAGGTACCATCTGTCAGTATACAAGGCCATTATAATACCATTGACTATATTCCCTTAGCTATGCCTTTTATTTCTGTCAATTATTCATTCCATAACTCGAAGCCCGCACCTCCAACTCCCCTTCACCTATTTTGCCCATCCTCTGAGCCCTCTTCCTTCTCATAACCATCAGGTTGTTCTCTGTATCTATAGGTCTGATCATAATTGTTTTTTAATCTAAGATAAATCGGTGAGAGGGTACACCCACACACATATACATGAAGAAAAATGGTTCTAAATTAAAAAAAATAAGAGTCTATTTTGTCCTAAATTTAATAAAATTATATAGACAATATAGACAATTGAGCTTATTTATTATGATTATCAGTTACTCTGACATTCCAATCCTATTTTCTGTATCTGTCAACTATTTAATTTATTATCACCTCAGTCTAACAAAAGTAAAATATGTATTAAGGAAACAAATCATTTTTTTTTAAGACAGGGAATACTTTATTCAAACCCATCAGAGAAATGGACAGCTTGGGTCTGTAACAAAGCATTGTGTTTTAAAGCATAGGTCAGTAACTGTATGTGAGTATACACTGCTACATACAAATTAACTGATCAGAGCACAACTTTTCAATGTTCAAAACAGAATAAGCTTCCCTGTAAAAGCAGCACCTTTGTGACATTTTTTAGTTTAGTATTCCTCTCCTTCTTCTTCACCCTCTCCTTCAACAGAATCCACACCAACCTCCTCATAATCCTTCTCCAGGGCAGCCATGTCCTCACGGGCCTCAGAAAACTCTCCTTCCTCCATGCCCTCCCCCACATACCAGTGAACAAAGGCACGCTTGGCATACATCAGGTCGAACTTGTGGTCCAGGCGAGCCCAGGCCTCAGCGATGGCTGTGGTGTTGCTCAGCATGCACACGGCCCGCTGCACCTTGGCCAGGTCTCCACCGGGCACCACAGTGGGAGGCTGGTAATTAATGCCCACTTTGAAGCCAGTGGGGCACCAGTCCACAAACTGGATGGTACGCTTGGTCTTGATGGTGACAATGGCAGCATTGACATCTTTGGGAACCACGTCGCCACGGTACAACAGGCAGCAGGCCATGTATTTACCGTGCCGAGGGTCACATTTCACCATCTGGTTGGCCAGCTCAAAGCATGCGTTGGTGATCTCTGCTACAGAAAGCTGTTCGTGGTAGGCTTTCTCAGCAGAGATGACGGGGGCGTAGGTGGCCAGAGGGAAGTGGATGCGGGGATAGGGCACCAGGTTAGTCTGGAATTCTGTCAGATCGACATTCAGGGCTCCATCAAATCGGAGGGAAGCAGTGATGGAGGACACAATTTGACCTATCAACCTATTTAGATTAGTGTAGGTTGGGCGTTCAATATCGAGGTCTCTACGACAGATGTCATAGATGGCCTCATTCTCTACCATGAAGGCACAATCAGAGTGCTCCAGGGTGGTGTGGGTAGTGAGGATGGAGTTGTAGGGCTCAACTACAGCTGTGGAAACCTGGG
Source organism: Callorhinus ursinus (assembly GCF_003265705.2). NCBI lineage: Eukaryota > Metazoa > Chordata > Mammalia > Carnivora > Otariidae > Callorhinus > Callorhinus ursinus. Next base: position 19,271,872 of record NW_027397069.1, on the reverse strand, counting down.
GGGCTGGGTAAATGGAGAACTCCAGCTTGGACTTCTTGCCATAATCGACAGAGAGACGTTCCATCAGCAGGGAGGTGAACCCGGAACCAGTTCCCCCTCCAAAGCTGTGGAAAACCAAGAAGCCCTGAAGACCTGTGCACTGGTCAGCCAGCTTCCGAATGCGGTCCAAGACGAGGTCAATGATCTCCTTGCCGATGGTGTAGTGCCCTCGGGCGTAGTTGTTGGCAGCATCCTCTTTGCCGGTGATGAGCTGCTCAGGGTGGAAGAGCTGCCGGTAAGTGCCGGTGCGAACTTCATCAATGACCGTGGGTTCCAGGTCTACAAACACGGCCCTGGGCACATGCTTGCCGGCGCCCGTCTCACTGAAGAAGGTGTTGAAGGAGTCATCTCCTCCCCCGATGGTCTTGTCACTTGGCATCTGGCCATCGGGCTGGATGCCATGTTCCAGGCAATAGAGCTCCCAGCAGGCATTGCCGATCTGGACACCAGCCTGGCCCACGTGGATGGAGATGCACTCACGCATGGTTGCTGCTTTGCGTCTGCCGAGCAGATGGCGGAGAGGAAGAGGAGAGCAGGAAACAAATCATTTTCTAAGTACATTTTTTAACCTAGATTGGGGAGCAAAATAGATGCTCAATAATTTTTTGTTGAATTTAATTTCAATTTTTAGGATTTAAATTCATACCTAGCATTTTTAAATGCATTTTAATTCTAAATAGGAAGGTAAATATGATTACTATGTATTCAATAGGGACCTGCATTACAGTAAATTAAAGTACTAATATAACTCAAATCTCAGGTTTCCTGCTGTCTAGATCAGACCTCTGGCCAAAAATCAGAAGCAAGAGAATACAATCTACTTTCTTATGACAGAAATACTTGAACGATAATATCTGTTCCAGTAGGTGACACACATAGCCTTAGTGTGATACTGATAAATGTTAGGATGATTTTACTGTCAGCTTAGTAAAGACATATCATTTCAGCATGGAGCACAACACAGTGTAATACATGCGGCAAAACTGAATTGGTATGAGGATTTGAGCAATGGGAGAGTTGTTATGGAAATGCTTGATTCGCCATTCAAAGTTCTGAGCCTAAATACTGTTGAAATCCAGATGGCTGATTTAAAGCTTACCACAAAGGAGAACTGTAGAATGTCCCCAAAGTACTGGAACATAATTGAAGTATCATCTGATTTTTCATCTGCAAGGTAAGCAGTGCTTCACGGTATCCTTTTTATTTTTATGTAACAAGAGGAAAATGCATTTCTTACTGGGACCAGAAGGCTCAGTTTTGAGATAGAACTTTTAAAGCAATAACACTCAGATTGAGAAATAGTTTTCCAGACAAGACAACAAGAACAAAATATAATAGAAAAGAAGATTGGAGACCTCTAGCAAAATAAATAAGCTTCTTCCACTGTGCAGAGAACCTGTTCAGTGAAGTTTAATTCTCCGGTGTGTGCTAATATGTATAATTTTTATAGCATATATGACATACATGCTTCATTGTATCAGGGCAAATGTTGCATTTTTGAGTGAAAAATTGAAAACATTATAGATTAATTCTTTATTTAATGAGATCAACAGCAACAGAGAAGGAAACAAAGAAATTAACTGAGAGAAGACAAAAGTTTTTTACCTGTTTTAACAGCTATTGATAGGTATTATTTTCTAGGGGAACCTAACAGGTAAAAATAATTGGAACTGTACTGGAAGATTTGTTCTTACAAATAAGAAAATGGATGCCATTTTAATTACATATATTTACTTTTTTATATGAAAGTCACAGAAATAATCACTATTACACTGGATATGTCATGTTGTTCTAATACAGTACATTAAGACAATTATAAATCTTAATTGATACCTGAGATAATTATATTTAACTCATCCATCAGATTATTTTAAGGTTGACAGGAATAGAGAATATGCTACCAATCTATATCCTTTAAAAGTAACTTACTTGGGAAATCATGAAAGGTGTCTTTGCCAGATAGGAGACATATAAAATTTTTTACATGTACCACACCATAGTATAAATTGATTCAAATTCCTTATCACATGAGTTTCTGGTACCATTGAAATAATAACAATTGTGTTTTTTATACCATTTTACAATTTACAGTGTGCCCAATTCTATTTAATTTAATGTTCTTAACATGTTTTGAGCACTCACATTATGTTTTGTGTTATTTTAGGTATAAAGATATAAAGATAAATCAATAATCTTCAAGTTGCTCATGTTCCAGTGAGTCAGAAATCTAAAAATATAATTATGATACAAATGAGAATTTAAATAATAAAGGTCTTTTAAAAAGTGCCTCAGAAGCATAGGAAGACAGTTCTGTCTGATTATAGAACATAAGGTTTTTGTTTTTTAATTTGACATACCACATGGCCTATTAAAGAAGTTGTAAACTAGAAACTAGTTTGTTATACATTAACTGGTAAAAAAAACAAATGAAGTTCCAGCTACTGGATAATTCAATTATGTAGAATTTATATATATTTGTGTGTTTATGTTTTTCAGGAAATCCATAGTTGCAATATTTTTACATGATTATATTCATTCATGTTCTCATTTGCTTCTAAACCTGAAGTGACTCATTCTTAGAAGTTTTTTAGAACTACTGGTGGTAGTCTCTCTTATTCTGGGTCTCATCAGAAGAAATAGATGACACTAATTATTTTAACAGGGAGATTCATCGGAAGGATTTGGTTATATGGATAGTAGACAACTACAAAAAATACAAGTGAAAACCAAAGTAACAGAGATATGAATTATATATAGGGATCAGTCCTAAACCTAGTGCTGGAGAAAGAAAGAGGATCGGCTGCCACTCTCAGACCCCGGAAGCTTGGAGAAGAGGGGCCGACAGAGCTGAGGACCACACCTCTGAGGAAGACGTCCCGGCTGGTGTTGCTATTGAAGTGAAAGTGCCATGAACCCAATTCTGGAAAGGTGAGAACAAGCTGAAAAAGACACCAGTGACTTTTAGTAGGGTAAGTTCACATTGGGACAATGTTGTCAGGAACAGCAGTAAAAGAAAAAAGCATTAAGTGCCTACTTCCATATTTTGCTTGCCAGTTTCCTTATAACACATGCTATATTGACAGAACAAAACCTAAAAGAAAATCAGGGGGCCATGAAGAAATGTAGTTAGCAGAATTATAGTCCTACCATAAGATAGTAAAGAAGGTTGGATTTTGATTCAAAGAGAGACAAATTTAATAACTCATTGAATTCTTTAAATATTTATTCACTAAATATTTATATAATAACTATTTTAACAATACAAGGACAAGAAGTATATTGAAAGAGCATTTCATCTTCTTTAAATATACATATTTATTCTTACTATTGATCTCTATAATTTTCTGTGGTTAGAATTGCCCAGATAAAAGAGAGCTGTTGCTTTCTGGACTGAAAATGTTCCTGCCATGAACTAATTCATATCCTATTTACAGTCATAGATATTTTATCATTTTTTACCCTAATTTTCCTGAATTAACTGTACTGCCATTTGCCAAAACTTTTCTCCTAAAGTAAGACCTAAGAAAAATCGGGTAAGTGTATTTAGCACATATATTCACTCTTTATATAAGGCGTATTAGAAAGAGTAACTTTAAAAGACTTAAAAAAAAAGAAAAGGAAAAGGAAAGAAAAATGAGGTAGATAGAATAGCTTCCCTGGAGCAACTTGATCTAATAGGTATGACAGGAATAGATTAGTGGTTTGAGACTATACCAAGCCTTTAAAAATTGCTGTAATATTATTATAGTAGTGAGTTTCCAAGTTCTTAAAAATAGGAAAGATAAGTTAAGGAGAAGGGTCCCAGTCTGGGAGATATTTATCTTTTACTATGAATAAGATTTAGTCTTAATGTAGGATATATAACATTCAATAGAAGTATACAGGAAGCTGATTCCTTTTAGAAAATGATCTAGAAAGATGTCCCTACCTGTGATCATAAATTTAAGTGATCAAGATATCAAATTAAGGACGTACAGATAAAATATAATAGATTAGCATACTGAGCCTATTGGACATATGAACATAATTGTCAACTTGAGTACATAAGACCACAGTTTATTGGAGATTGATTTCTCAGAGACTAATTCAAGTAGGGTACAGAGGGGATGATTTGTCAAACTTAGAAGTTTCCTGTCTCCAGATAATCTCAGTTTTAAATATATTTTTGATATATTTTGATAATTAAAAAGAAGTATTCTGATAATATGTAAAATTTAAGATTACCACCATGCACTCCTTGCTAGGGAGGCCATCATTATCAAGGATAGATTCCATGTCTCCTTTCTTAAAAAGAACAAGGAGGGAGAAATTTACAAAAAGAGATTTTTTTTTTTTTTACCTGTCACATGGACCTCCCTATCAATTAGTAAATATGCTTGGAATTTTTGTGATTTCCACTACCTCCAAAAGAAGAACATTATTGGCAATATGAAGTATTCTCCTTCTGTAATGGTTATAAGTGTCCTCTTAGCTGGGCCATGATGCCCAGATATTTGGTCAAACATTATTCTGGATATTTCTGAACACATGTTTTTGAATGAGATTTACATTTAATTTCATGGAATTTCAGTAAAACAGATTGCCTTCCATAATGTACGTGGGCCTCATTCAATCAACTGAAGTTCTTAGTAGAACAATCAACTCACTCCTCAGCAAAAGGGAATTCTGCCAGTAGTCTGCTTTCAGATTTAATCTGTAACACCGACTCTTCCTGATTCTCCAGCATACCGCTTCTCGACTTGCACTGCAATTCTTTCCAAAGCCCCCAGGGTGCCAACTTTATGCATCAGATCTTGAACTTATCAAGCCTCCACAACTGTGTGAGCCGATTTCTTAAACACACACACACACACACACACACACACACACACACACACACACACACAGACACCTGCAGACCTCTTATTTGTTCTGTTTCTTTGGAGAACGCTAACTAATAACATCTAATGAATGATCCCATTATTTGTCTAATTTGCCAAGAGTAGGGGAATTTTTAGTCTTTTTCTTTTCTCCTTTTTTCATAACACAGCCAATTAAAATCATGTTTTTTTTCCCTTTATCTCTCTGAAAATCAATGCAAATAATTCAATCCTTTATCTCCCCTCTGTTTTTATACATACTTTCTCACACTTCTAAATCTTGGTACGTGCCTACCCCTTACCTAGAATGCCCTTCACGAATTTAATGTCCTAGTTCACTGCTATTTATTCTTCAAACATCAATTCAGATATGACGTTCTTGGAAAAGCATCTCCTGATTATCACAAAGAGTAAGTGATGCTGCTGTTTTACCAATCCCCTTATTTGTCCCCTATTACTTGTCTGATCAGTTGTCTGTGTCTCAACTTTTCTGTAGATTGTTGAATGGCTGCAATTTTGTCATGCATCTCTGGATTAACAGGTTTAACCCAGTGTCTGTAACATTTCAGGCACTCATTCAAAGATTGCTTAATGATTGCATAGAAAGAAACAGGGGACAGTTCACGGAAGAATTGTTGAATACAAAGATAAATGAGAAAGACCATGTAAGTAATTTGGATATTATTTGAATTGATCTCTGTGCAATCTCGAGTTGCATAGAAGTTAACAGTTTGTTAATATGAGTCCTGCAGATTCCCAGTTCCAACACTGCAGATTGAAATTCCAGTGTTTCAATTTCCCTCTATTGTAAACTGGGGTAATAATATGAAACTTAGGATTTACGAGAGACTTAGCCTTAAAAATATAAAATTCTACAGCGCTTACCCAACGGCTAACATTATAAATGGTAAAAAAAAAAAAAAAGATTAAGCAAAAGGCATTCAATTTAAGTATTATTATAAAAGTCTTATTTTCCTTTAGTACATTTTACTGTAAATATGATATAAAATTGAATCCTGATGAATCTAGACATCTTATTACTTTAGTTATACACCCTTTCTCCCATCCCATCCCTGTCTCCATCTTTCTAGACTTTGCTATCCTGGAAACATTATTTCTCTACTGCATCATGGTGTTTCTGCATTTATGCATTTACCAACAATTTCCACTAAAGGGAACACTCTCCTTATTTCAATTTTCTCTTGACTAACTTGATTTCCTTGGGAATGTCTTCCCTAAATTCTAAAGCAGTCAATATACTTCTACTTTATTATAAATAATTATTTAAAGATAGTGATTCTTGCTAGAGTTAAGCTTTGTGAGGGGAAGGTTGTACATTTTTTTAACATGGAAACATAGCATTTCACACTCTTTATAATATATAGTATATATTAAATGAATATTTTTAAACAAATTCATAAATGTTTCACTCATCTGAACAATGATTTCTTGAGTAGAGATATCAGAGTTTGAGGAATGTTAAAAATGAGGTATTCTTTTCCCTCTTTTTATGAGTGGAAAGCAATATAAACAAGATATTTTATATGTTTTAGAACTGAAATATCTTCATTCTTCAGATTTAAAAATGCATACAGAGGAACATAATTTGCTCAATGTTATTTGGAAATATTTTAATCTTGCCATTAATAATGTCTTAGGGGGAAAATATTACTAGTCTACTGCATTAATATACCTACCCAAAGAATTTAGTTTAAAAATGAAAAAAAATTCTTATGATATAATAAGAGAAATGGGTTCCTTTTTACTATTATAAAAGAGGCATCTGCCTCTTCATCACATATCTAGGTTCATCCAAGAGATAACCATCATTACTTCACTCCCTGACTGCTTTTCCAAATGTCCTAACATCTTCCATTGTATTTTAGCAGTATATTCATCCAATAATTCCATGCAGTTTTCATGTCAGATACCAGCTCACTGACATCTTCAAATCATGTGTCTGTATTTATCCACTCAAATGTATGTGCAAATCAGTACCTCAATAATTGAGAAAACATTTAAAGCATTCCCATCATTTATCATATTAAGATACTTTAAAAAGTTTTTATACATTTTTCTTTCAAAGACTTTATTTATTTATTTGAGAGAGAGAGCATGAGCAGGGGAGAGGGAGCCTGACACAGGGCTCAATTCCAGGACCCTGGGATCATGACCTGAGCTGAAGGCAAATGCTTAACTGGCTGAGCCACCCAGGTGCCCCAACTTTTTACCCTTTTTAATGACTTATTCTAGTGAAATTTCATGTACATCAGAGAAAAAATGTTTTTACTAAATGATATAAAATATTAACACAATACTAAGCTATAGTTTTATGTAGCAGGTAATCCACTGCTGAATATATATATATATGAATATGATTTGAATGTCCTATACTAGCATAAGAATTTAAAACAATAGATCTAAATGCTTCACCCTTCATAGGTCTAAATATCATCAATCTTTTGTTCCTTTTACTTTCAGTTATTTAAAATAATACTGATATCTTTAAAAAATGGTAGTTCAAGAAATATGAAATGAAAGTTTGTGACAATACTACTAAATTGGAACTTTAAAGCATTAATTTATATTTTATGAGATGTACCCTAAATTTCATATGTATAAGCATCTTATGCAAAAGAGGATATATAGATGTACATACAAATAGCAGTGCGTGTGTGTGTGTGTGTGTGTGTGTGTGTGTGTGTGTACTCCAAACATACCTAGGAATAAATGAACATTTGCAGAGGTAAAAATGAGTAAGATTAAAGGAGAGAAAAAAAATATCATGGCAGATGTATGCTGAAGTCCTTTGAGTCATGTCAAGAAATGGGACATTAAAAAAATATAATCACATGACTTCAACTATCAAGCCATCTGGCTGAATTCTAAATGAAGAATAACAGAAACTCTTACAAGTATTTTAAAACAATTTATTCAAAATGTCAAATACTGAAGGATATAAGATAAGCTGTTATTGAGAAACAAATTGAGGGTTCTAGAGGTGAGGCGGGTGGGGGGATGGATTAGCCTGGTGACGGGTATTAAAGAGGGCACGTACTGAATGGAGCACTGGGTGTTATACACAAACAATGAATCATGGAACACTACATCAAAAACTAATGATGTAATGTATGGTGACTAACATAACATTAAAAAAACATAAAAAAAGTTAAGTTGTTATCTGCAACTGAAGTGGTATTCATGTGACTGATGGGTACATCTAGGAATATGTACCATTTTTAGTGCATTGGTTATAATTTTATTCATTTCCTTCATATTCAGGCAATGGCTTAAAACATAAGTGAGTGCAAAAGCATTTTCTTATAGAATACTGGCAAGGATGGAGAGAAACAGGAACCCTCTTGCACTGTTGGTGGGAATGCTAACTGGTGCAGCCCACTCTGGAGAATAGTATGTAGGTTCTTCAAAATGTTAAAAATAGAACTACCCTATGATTCAGCAATGGTACCACTAGGTATTTACCCAAAGGATACAAAAATACAGATTTGAAGGGATACATGCACAGTGATGTGTATAGCAGCATTATCAACAATAGCCAAAATAAGGAGAGAGCCCAAAAGTCTAGCAACTGATGAAAGGAAAAAAAGATGTGGCATATACATACAATGGAATATTATTCAGCCACCAAAAAGAAGGAAATCCTGCCATTTGTAATGATATGGATAGAACTAGAGGGTATTATGCTAAGTGAGGTAAGTGTCAGAGAAAGACAAATACCATATGATCTCACTCATATGTGGATTTTAAGAAAGAAAACATGACCAAATGGAAGGGGGAAAAGAAAAGAGGAGAGAGGGAAACAAACCCTGAAAGACTCTTAAACACAGAGAACAAACTGAGGGTTGATGGAGAGAGGCAGGTGGGGAATGGGCTAGATGGGTGATGCGTATTAAGGAGAGCACTTGATATGGTGAGCACTGGGTGTTGTATCTAAGTGATTTATCACTGACTTCTACTCCAGAAACCAATATTGCACTGTATGTTAACTACCAAAAATTTAAATAAAAAATAAAAAGAAAAAAAAACAATTTGTTAAATATAGTGGAGCAGAAAACCAGAATGAACTTGGGTCCAGGATCACTTCATATCTTGACCTGCCAACCTCAGACTTCTTTTATGAGATAAAGTCCTATTCATTAATCTAATGTTAGATTTTCACAGTTTCACAGTTTTTATAGTTGAAAGCACTCTTAATTGATATCATGTCTTTCTATTAAGAGAAGTCATATCATGAAATATACCTGTTCTTCAGATTTTAATTTTATTCATAGGATCCAAAATAAAGGCAGTAAATGCTTGTGAATGAGCAAAATTGCCCTATTTTTTAAATTTCTCTTTCAAGGAATGTATAGAATTGCATATACTTGGTTTTTACAAGCTATCACTGTTAATAGTGCTATGGTGAGTTGTGTCAAAGCTTCTGATATAATTTTAGATAGATTGATCAATTGGTTGATTGATTAAATTTATTTATTAAAAAAAAAGAAATTACATAAAAGAAGGAAATCCTGACATTTGTGAAACAGGGATGGACCTTGAGGCCATTATGCTAAGTGAAATATGTCAGACAGAGACTAATACATGGAATCTAAAAATATTGAACTCTTAGAAACAGATTTGTAGAATGGCAGTTGCCAGAGGTTAGGGGGTGGAGAAAATGTGAAGATGTTGGGGAAAGGGGACAGATTTTCAGTTACAAGATGAATAAATTCCATGGATCCAAAATGGTGACTATTATTAACAACACTATTGTATATTTGAAAGTTTCTATGAAAGTGGAGCTTTTAATATGTTCACATAAAAACAACAACAATAAAATGCTTACTATGTGAAATCAAGGATATATTAACTAACCCTGTTGTGGTAAACATTTCACAATAGATATGCATGTAAAATAAATAAATGAATTAATGTTTCAAAAATAAATTTCAGAACCTAATACCTTTTTAATATAGAAACATTATAATTGTAATAGATAGAAACTCATCCCATGATCTTTTAGGGAAATTAATAATGATAATAAGCATCATCATTATCATCATCATCATCATCATAACCTCTACCATCAGCTTTCTCAGCCTTGACATTCTTTGCACTTTGGCCTGAATAATGCTTTTTAGGGGAGAGGGTGACTAGTTATTTTGGGCATTGTAAGATATTTACTTGCATCTCTGCCCTTTACCTTCTAGATAGTAGTAACCCCCCTAACCACTGTGACAACCAAAAATGTTTCCAAATATTTCCAAAAGACACCTGGGCCGCAAAATCAACCCTGGCAAAAAATAAACAAACAACAGCAGCAAAAAAAACCACTATTCTACAGTAAGCTCCCCAGACACATTTGAATTTGTGCATCAGCATTATCAGTGCTTGACATTACAAAATCTTAAACCAATTTCGATAACTTTGGTACCAATATCGCATCTACTACTTTTTCTGAATCAGTTCTTCAAATGTTTGAGGAAGAATATTTGCCACCATCTTTAAAACTATTGTTTTCTACGCTAAATATCAAGTGTTTGCTTATCTTTAAGTTTATTATTATTATTACATCAGAAGTTGAAAAAATTAACTATCCCAATGTATTTTAAATATCTAAATTGATTTGAAATCAAATAGTTTATTGGAGAATCTTATTCCCCAGAAAACTATGTTTTTGTACCACAATATAATATGTCTATATATTAAAATCCTTTATAATTTAAACTGACTTAATTAGAACCTAGTGTATTCATACATTTTGCATATGGGCATTTCCTATTAGTTTGTGCCATATTTGATTGGAAGAGTTAATAGAGTCCTAAAGGTAATTACACAAAAGTTACCACAACAAAACGACATGGAAAAATTACAATATTTTCATTTCCACATAGTGATATACACCATCAATGATGGGGCACCTTCTATGTTACAAATCACAAAGGATTCAAAAGTGTTGTTAATCACCAATTTTGAAGGTAGATATTTAAACAAAGATTTATCTCTGCTAAATGATAGTATGCATAAATGTTATGACAGCAAATGGAATGTCCACTCATCTCTGCCTGAGTGAGTCAGGAAAGGAGATGGAGATTTGAATGGATGAGTAGGACATCAATATCAAATTATTAGTAACCCATTCATTTATCCACATTAAACTAAGCCTTGTTACCTAATAACATAATTAATAGTTTCCTGAATTAATGCAATATGCCAATAGGCACTGCACCAAAGAAGAGCAAGTAATCTGAACTCAGTTGCAGATTCCCCAATATCAAAATATCTAAATTGATAAAAACAGTTAATGATGAAGATGCAATAGAAAGTCTCTTTACCAAACTTTCGCCACTTTCCATTGCCTCTGAAAACATGTTGACTGATTTTTATACAAAGGTGAAATGGTAGTGGACATTTCCCTTAGAAAGTCTGAACACCTCTCTGCCCTGCCTTTCCTCCCAGCTGATCAGAGTACTTAAGGTGAGGTGATTGTGTTTTCCCCTGTTTGTGTGATGTTTGTTTTTACAATCATGTAAATTTGTTAATTTTCTCATAACCTAGTTACATATCCTCATGAAAGACAAATAATTTCATCTAAAAATCTTTGGAAAAACACAATAAATAGGAAATGCTAAAGTATCTTGGTAGGTGTGGGTGGGTGAGGCAACTGATACTGGTAAAGGGTGAAAGTCTAACAGGATTCTAGGTTCAGGTTGCTTTAAAATTGATTCATCTATAAAATGGAATATTATTCAGCCATAAAAAGAAAGAAATCTTGTTATTTGCAACAAAAAAGATGGAGCTAGAGAGTATAATGCTAAGTGAAAAAAGTCATAGAAAAAACAGATACCATATGATTTCACTCATATGTGAAATTTAAGAAACAAACAGGCAAAGGGAAAAAAAAATAAGACAGCAAGACAAAAAGAAACACACTCTCAATTATAGGGAACAGACTGATAGTTACCAGAGGAAAGGCAGGTGAAAGGATGGATTAATTAAGTGATGGGAATTGAGGAGTACACTTGTGAGGAGCACTAAGTATTGTATGGAAGTGTTGAATCACTATATTGTACACCTGAAATTTAATATAACACTGTATGATAACTAACTGGAATTAAAATAAAAACATAAAAATGGAAATGGGAAAATTTTAAAAATAAAAGTATATATGTATGATCTTTTAAATATAAATACTATTAAGAGTAAATGATCCATTTATTACAACTTTAAAGATGTCTTTCCTTATATAGTGTACATCTTAGTCTTCTGGAACAATAATACCCAAGAGCTGTTGCCAGTGTGTTAAATTGTCATTTGTATGTAGCTAAATGAGAAAGCTAATGACAGCATAATAAACTCTTTATGTACTTAAGTTATTATAATTTAGAAGGCTCTTATTCTGAGATAAGACTCTCCTCTGTAGTGATAAATTTATATAGTAGACTATAGAGTAGATTTATTTGAGATGTAGTTCTTTGTTTTGCTTCATTTAATACTTCTGCTTCATAAAATGTAAAAATATTGGAATTCATGTATTAGGGTTAATTTTTTCAGTTTTAGTTTTTCCATTATATGTAACTGAAAGATATAGGGAAAACTCACTTGGAACATATGTTGTTTATCTTTTAATATTGATTTTTAAAATATGATTGAAATTAAAACTAATTCTTTTTTTTTTTAAAGATTTATTTATTTGAGAGAGTGAGAATGAGAGAGAATGCATGAGAGGGGAGAGGGTCAGAGGGAGAAGCAGGCTCCCCGCCGAGCAGGGAGCCCAATGCGGGACTCGATCCCGGGACTCCAGGATCATGACCTGAGCCGAAAGCAGTCGCTTAACCAACTGAGCCACCCAGGCGCCCAAAACTAATTCTTATCAAGCAAGATAATCAATGACATAAAGATACACCAAATAGTTTAAGACACAATATACTGATAAGATTTTCTTATTTATTGTTTGCAAAGTTTGGTGCCATTACCTGCCATTTTGACACAGACTAGCAGTATAAAAAGAGAGTTTACTTTTTCATATTTCTCATTCCTTTGTGCATATCTGTGATGTGCATGTGTTGACTTTGATGCTTTGAAAAGAAGTTGTATACAATTTTTTTCTCTATAATAAGGAACGATATTCTGTTGAAGGGAGCTACTTAAAGTTAATGAATTAATAATTGCCTAGGGGATATTAGATCCTAAAAATCATTTTCGAATGTAGGCTATATATGGAGTAAGGTAAAAGACAAGAGAAACTAAACACAAATAGAAATTTCATATCTTTTTTATAGCTCTTCTTCCTATTAAGAGAGAGAAACTATGCCTGGTATGTTCCATGCAACCAGTCAGCTAGGTGACTGGCATGTATTATTAACCGTCAATCTCAAAAAGACCAAGATAAATTGATATTATTAATCCATATTTAACAGCTAGGGAATTTGAAATCTCAAGAGGATAACTTTCCCCATTGTAATGTAGCCAGGAAATGAAAAAGAAAAGATTCCAAGACTACAAAGTCTCAAAAAGAATGCTCCTTAAAGTCACTATTCTTTATGTTTGTTTGCATCAGTTTCCTATTTCAAAAACATTTTAGAAACATCTGAATCTGAAAACATATAGACATGATATTTTGACATTTCTCTATCCTTATTAATATATTGTGTCTATTTATTATTTTTAACAAATTATAAATGCTTCTACCCTTGCTGTTACTACGTCTACTTCCATCGCTTAAAATACAAAAGGCAATGAATTCATAAAACGTTTGCTCACACTATGATTCATAAATAATGAATATGGTTGCATTTGGTCTGAGAACACCTCATTATTTTTTTTTTTTTAAGATTTTATTTATTTGACGGAGAGAGACACAGCGAGAGAGGGAACACAAGCAGGGGGAGTGGGAGAGGGAGAAGCAGGCTTCCTGCTTGAGCAGGGAGCCTGAGGCGGGGCTCAATTCCAGGACCCTGGGATCATGACCCGAGCGGAAGGCGGAAGCTTAATGACTGAGACACCCAGGCGCCCCAAGAACACCTCATTATTTACTTCGTGACTCATTCTACATTTCAAAATTTAGAGAAACCAACACTCTCTTAATCAGTGCTAATATTGCGTGTAGGAGCATCCCTTGGATTTTTCAGCTCCACACTCTTTCTATTTATTTCTTTCTATTTTTTACTTCTGGCTCATTCTACATTTCAGAATTTAGAAAAACCAACATTCTCATAATCAGTGCTAATATTGCATCTCAGAGCATCCCTTGGATTTTTCAGCTCCACATTCTTTCTGTTTATTTCTCTTTTTTTTAATTTCTCAATTTCATGGCCAAGATAATATTCCAGTTCTTTTTCTTCTTGTCCATTGATCAGTCATCAGGGTGTCATCAGGGGGTTTAACAGCAATGACTTAATATTGTAATTGACATTTACAAGCTCTAGCTTGATCTCTATTATTTACTAATTGCGATATTGGGAAGGATATTTAAAACTATAAAGCAGTCAATTTCCTCCTCTGTAAATGGGGACAATAAAGTCATTTCATGAGGCTGTTGTGTGAGGATTAAACTAGAACATATATTAAAGGATTATCTGTGGCACATTATGTTTGATATATATTTTAGTAATATTAAATGGTTATTGTATTGTGGCACTCAGTGCTTAGTATGTAATATTAAGTCTGTTGAAACCTATGGTAATTTATACAACATGTCTTTGTAATAACTATAAGGCACTATATCTGCCAGAGTTTATGCAAACAGCCACCCAAGGTAGTAGCACTTACATGGATTATAATATGAATCGCACTCCCTGAAGTAGTATAATGCTTTGGTTCCTGAACCTAGTCAATTTGCAACAGAATAATGCCCCAAACACCCCAGCTCAGGATCATATCTTGTCTCCAAGTTATTCATAGTTAAAGTGACAGATACCAAAGCTATTTTCTTCAACTTTATTCTTCTGAATAGTTTAATTCAGAAGCTATTTTCTCTTTTTTTCTTACCAAAATAATCTAGATATAGTTAAGGTATGTCCAGAAAAGATGGGACCCTTCCTAGGCCCAGAGCATAAATGATGCTTGAACTAAGTAATGTTGGCAATCTTCTTCCCCTTGGCCAGTAATTAGGTCAGTTCTGGCCAATGATATATTAGGGGTGTGAAGCTGGATGGCCCTATGGAAAAGAATTTCCACTGTGACTAAAACAATGTGTAGAGACACTTCCCTTCACTTCTTTGGATGCAGTCATGTATACAAGGGTGGACTGCAGGTGAGGTTGTAATTTTAACCATGATATAACAAGCCTATGGATAAAAGAAGAGATTCTGGGACTGGCAAAGGGAAATGTGTGAAACTCAAGAGATCTTGAATGAAAATATTAAGAATTAGTGGCATCTACTTCCCATTTTCTTGTTATGTGCAATTTTGGCTGGAAATCCTATTAACTGTAGGTAAAAATATTCTGATACATTTAATTAATATGACTGTTTTATCTTTGTTTTTCTTTTATGCCATAAGATTTCACAACGCAAGTTTAAACTCTCATTTTTTTTCTATTCTGCCACAATTCTGCTTAGAAGCAACATATTCTCCCCTTATCTTCTCTTTCATTTTTTTACTATTACACGTTTTCAATGTGAAAAACAAATAACTTTTTAAACAATTATACACATTTTTATCTCTACTTTACCCCTAGTTTATTTCCTTGCATATGACATGATGATAGTATATATCTTGGAGATTATTGTGGAGACTGTTCAACATAATCTCAAACATATTTTAAGCCTTTAATAAATTGTCTTCTAGTTTTCTAGTTGGTGAAAAATAGATCAGTGAATCATGGAACACTACATCAAAAACTAATGATGTAATGTATGGTGATTAACCTAACATAATAAAATAAAATAAATAGATCAGCTTGAAATGATTTTTAAAAATTTTATATACTCAAGCTAATCTTGACTAAAGAGCTTTCCCAAAATATAAGCACTTAGAAGTAAACAGATCTTTTATATATCATTTGACAAATGCTAACATAATCTGACATATCTATAGTAAAATGTACAGTATTTATATGGTTCAATCATTTGAAGGTAGACAAATTCAAAGACAACAGATATTTGCAAGTTCTGCCTACACTGTGATATAAATAATTTAAATTACATATCCATAGTAATAAAAATTTTATAATGCTTCCTCAGTTGCAGACAAATTTCATTGTTTGTCAGAAAATAACAAATGTAACCCAGTGTCTCCAGACAAATGAGGCATTTTACTCTGGTCTTCACCTTGGGGGTATATTGGCTGATAAAATTTTCTCACTTAACAATTGATATATCTTTCTCTTTCTCTGACTTTATTTGTATAAGAATGAACAAAATTTATGAGTTTTTCTTCTAGTAGAAAAATAATACTCTTTAAAGAAAAAAGATTTTCAATATTGGCAACATAGTGATGTACTGGGAAAGCAATTCAAGTGGCTATATGAAGCTTGTTTCCTATTCCAGCCATTCTTTATTTTCCCCACCCACAAGATGTAGGGAAGAATAAATGAGAGGGGGTATGGCATTTATAGAGTGTCTACTATGAGGCAGGCATTTTACTTGGTGTTCATAGTTCATCTTATTGTAAGCCTCATTCATCCACACAGTTGAATGAGCTGATATTATTTCACTTTTACATGTTGGGTTTGAGGTTCAGGGAGGCATACAGAATGATGACATGAACATGTAGCACACTTTATTAAATATAATATTTGGCAATATGAAAATTCCTTCTCCTTTCTTATTTCAATCTCCTGATACTAATACTTTCATATTTCTACTTTTTCACAGCTATCTCATAAAATTTATAATATAGAGGTATACCTCCAGAGATATTGCAGGTTCAGTTCCAGACAAGTGCAATAAAGTGAATGTTACAATAAAGTGAGTCAAATGAGTTTTTTGGTTTCCCAGGGTTAGCAGGCATGAAAACAACATCAATCTCATTGTATAACTCCATCAAGTCTCTTAGGTGATCAGGTGAATTGTCAATGAGTAGTACTATTTTAAAATGATTCTTTTTTCCTGAGCCATAGGTCTTAAGAGTGGGCTTAAGAGATTCAGTAAGCCATGCTGTAAACAGATGTGTTGCCATCAAGGCTTTTTGGTTCATTTTACAGAGCACAGGCAGAGTATATTTAGCATAATTCTTAAGTGTCCTAGGATTTTTGAATGTTCAATGAGCACTGGTCTCAACTGAAAGTCACCAGCTGCACTGGCCCCTAACAAGAAAGTCAACCAGTCCTTTGAATTTTTGAAGCCAGACATTGACTTCTTGTCACAAGCTATGAAAGAAGTCCTCGAAGACATAATCTTCTAATAAAAGGCTATTTTGTCTACACTGAAAATCTCTTGTTTAATGTAACCACTTTCAATAATTATCTTAGCTAGATCTTCTGGATAACTTGCTGCAGCTTCTACATTAGCACTTGCTCCTTCATGTTGCACTTTTATGGCATAGAGATGGCTTCTTTCCTTAAACTTCATGAACCAATGTCTCCTGGCTTCACACTTTCCTTCTACAGCTTCCTCACCTCTCACAAACTCCATAGCATTGAAGAGAGTTATGTCCTTGCTTTGGATTAGACTTTGGCTTAAGGGAATGTTGTGGCTGATTTGATCTTCTATCCAGATCACTAAAACTTTCTCTATATCTGCAATAAGTCTCTTTTGCTTTCTTATCATTTTTTTGTTTTTTTGTTTACTGGAGTAGCACCTTTAATTTCATTCAGGAAATTTTCCTTTGATTCACAAGTTGCCTGTTTGGTGTAATTGGCCTAGACTTTGGCCTATATCATTTTGCAACATGCTTTCCTCACTAAGCTTAATCATTTCTAACTTTTGATTTAAAGTGAAAGATGTGCAACTCTTCCTTTCACTTGAACACTTAGAAGCCTTTGCAGGGTTACTTACTAGGCTAATTTTTATATTGTTGTGCCTCAGGGAATAGGGAGGCTCAAAGAGAGGAACAGAGGTAGGGGAATGGCAGGTTGGTGGAGGAGTTAGGAGGCACACAACATTTAGTAATTAAGGTTAACATCTTATATGGGCATGGTCATTACAGCCCCAGAACAAGTACAATAGTACATCAAAGATCACTGATTTTAGATCACAACAACAAATATAATAAAAAAAGCTTGAAATATGTTGAGAATTACCAAAATGTGACATTGAGACATGAAGTTAGCAAATACTGTTAGAAAAATGGCACCAATAGGGCGCCTGGGTGGCTCAGTTGGTTAAGCGACTGCCTTCGACTCAGGTCATGATCCTGGAGTCCCGGGATCGAGTCCCACATCCGGCTCCCTGCTCAGCGGGGAGTCTGCTTCTCCCTCTGACCCTCTTCCCTCTCGTGCTCTCTATCTCTCATTCTCTCTCAAATAAATAAATAAAATCTTTAAAAAAAAAAAAAAAGAAAAATGGCACCAATAGACTTACTCTATGCAGGGTTGCCACAAACCTTAAATTTGTAAAAAAAAAAAAAATGCAATTATCAGCCACATGCAATGGAGTGAAGTGCAATAAAATGAAGTATGTCTACATTATAATTTAACTGTGGGCACCTAACTGATACACCAAACATTAGATTTTTCAGGTAATTCACCTTCAAATGACACTTGTTGCTTCCTAATAAGTTTAATGTAGTATGTTAATAATATTTTGTATTTACATTGTGCTTGGAATTTACATTCCACTTTCATGTGGCTCATTTTATTTATTCATTTAACTAATTATGATACAAAGTTATCGCCATTTTATGTATGAAAAAACAGAGGTTCAGAAAGGAAACATTTTGATGCTAAATTCAATTATTAAATATGACCCTTTTCACCCAGACAGAAATAGGTTACTAGATCATAGATGCTTCTAGACCATTTAACATATATATTGTTATAGGACACTAACAATATTATTCCAACAAAAATATATTCACTGAGCACATGTTCTGTGCCATACTGTATGCAAAACTCTCATTATGCCGTTCAATTTTCACAGCAATCCTGTGAGTTCAACTATTACCATTATCATTCTCATTGTTATTATCAATATTATGATCATTGATGTGCATTCAGTAAATTGTCTCAAGAGCCAATTAATAGCAAAGCTTGGATTCAGGCATAGCACTTGATTCTAGAACCTCGAAATTCATAAATATTCTGCTATTTTAGCACGTGCTATCATATGGCCAGTACATTATTAACTATTTAAATGCAAAGAAATATTTTTAATATGCATGTCTTTAGTACCTAGCCTATTGCTTACATTTTGGTAAATTTTATTAAATGTTTTAAAATAAAATCTGTAACTACTTATTTTACTAAGCTTTGCAGTGCATTGAAATTTAATGGGTAATTAAATTCAGCTGTGACAAAAGAATAAACTCCACGGAGTAGGAATTTTATTTGCCCTGTTTACTGTATCCCACAAGTTCAGAACAGCGCCTCATATTTGGCAGTAATTCACTTAATAACTATTGAGTAGGTGGTTATATTTTACTATAGTAGAGTGAATATAATGATGCAATACAGAGTGATATTGAAATCACAGAGCAGAAAGGAAAAAAAAAAGATTTGAAGAAGAGAATTCCAGCATGTGCTAAAATAAGTTTTCAATAGTTGTTGGTACCAGGAATAGGTGTTGAGGTGATGCGGATTTTCAAATATCTCACTGACTTTATGAAATGTAATCATTTGATATTTGATAAAACATGCTGTGTGCATAATGTTTTCTTTATTTAAAAATTTCAGTATAATTGTGTTGCAGAATTATTTATCACAGATTTGAGGTATTTTGAAAGCATTGGAAACGATTAGAAGCATAGGTATGAATCATAGCAGAAATACATTCTAACAAAAATAGTTCAGTTTTTGGGAAAAACAAAGTAAGTTACATAAACGTGGACTATGTGATAAGCTCCTAACAAATATTTGCTTCCAATTAATGTAAGTATATCATATAGGCCAAGATACTACTTTAAAGTATAATTGTTCTCAGTTTGGAATGTTTTTACCATTGTTCTGATTCTGAAAAAATACAAACACTCTTTGTTAAGAATTTTTTAAATATATAAAACAGATAGTGATGCTAATTGTTTGATTAGCTACTGATTATTACTAAGAAGATTTTGCTTTATAATTTACGATATCTGTCATACAATGTGAATTGCTAAAACTGGACCACTAAAAATGTCAAAATAGAAGGTGAATAAGATGCAAGCCTTTTGTTAAATTAATTTAGATGTTTTTATTGAAGATTAACTAACATTTCAAAAAAGAAGGGAAATATCCCTGATCATTATATCTTTTCACTTTTGAAACTTCATTATATTTTTGAAACTATAGTCATACACAATAAAATACAAATCCAACGATAGAGAAATACTCTTGTTTTCTGCTAAATTCAAATCATACAGTTTCATGTTTTGCATAATACTCTTAGTTGATTTTAAAAATGCATAATGATATCAATATAAAATTTTAAACACTGCATATATAATATATATGCATATGTGTATATATTTAATATGTATACATAATAGTAAAACTTAAAATTGAAAAAGCACAGAGTAAAAAATTATATAGGCTTATTTTAGTACTCAGTTCCTTTTCATCTTCCTATATTTTAACTGTTTACAGTTTATCTCATGACTAACAACTATTTTTAAATAAGTTCATTTTAATTCAATTAATCAGTCATTTGAAATTCCAAAAATCAACATAGCTTCAGAATTCAGATTATATAGAATACTTTGACAGTCATAGTCATTAAAGGTGGATGGCATATGTATTCTCTAAGCTAGTGAGGCTGACCTATTAAATACTTTTTTTCCCAAAAGAAACCAGTGGAACCAGAACATTGTTGGCATTTTGAGACACATTTAGACCTTGGATATAAGTTATAAGATGGTCATCTTTTGGGGACCCAGTATTTGAAATCCAACATATGACACAGTAGCTGATCAGGGGTCTGAAAGTACTATGAAATATTTGATACATGGAAAAAATGCCCCAAGAGTTAACACTCATATGCGTTTTGTTTTTCTATTCCAAGAGTAATAGGATTGGAATTATGATGAAAGCACAATTGTGAAAGCATTTGTTTTCTAAGTGAAAAAGCAATGTAGAAATTTAAGTATAGTAATAGAAAGTTTTACATTTATTTGTAAGTACACACTCTTTATAATAAATTTGTATAATAGTTCAATTAAATAGTTATGGCATTCTGACATCATAATAATGCAGCTGTTGTTTCTACCACTTAAGTATAATAGAACCTTGAGAAAAATCAAAACACCCTCAACTGGAGAGGCTGAAAAATCAGACAGTAACACCTGTCTTAAAATATAATTATATAACTTATTTAATGTTATAAAATAATCATATGAAATTGCTTACTAAATTTAAAAAAGTTTTAAAAAGTTAATTTGCTACTTAACTTTATCCTATAATAATTTAATTTAAATGAAAATATTAGTGATTTTAAATTAACAATTGTATATGTATCTATTAATAAGTATATATCTCAGTATTGAAAATGATATCAATATAGGTATACTCTTTCATAGGAGAAGCATACACAATTTGGTTCTTCTTAAACTTTCGTCATAATTTAAAAACTATACATTTTTAGGTTTATCATTGGCTAGAAAATTCCTTGAGTAAAAGTATAGTTGTTTTATACTTCTTTTTAAGAACTTATCTATTTATTTTAGAGGGAGAAAGCACAGGGGCGCCTGGGTGGCTCAGTCGTTAAGCGTCTGCCTTCAGCTCAGGTCATGATCCCGGGGTCCTGGGATCGAGCCCCACATCGGGCTCCCTGCTCGGCGGGAAGCCTGCTTCTCCCTCTCCCACTCCCCCTGCTTGTGCTCCTGCTCTCGCTGTGTCTCTCTCTGTCAAAAAAAAAAAAAAGAAAAAGAAAAAGAAAAAAGAAAGCACAAGCAGAGGAGGGGTGGAACAGAGGGAAGGGGACAAGCAGACTTCCATGTTGAGAGTGGAGTCCAACAGGGGATTGATGCCAGGACCTTGAACTCGTGACCTGAGCCAAAATCATGAGTCAAGACACTTAACTGACTGAGACACCCAGGCCCCCCTTGTCCTACATTTCTTTTTAAGATAGAATTCCTGGAGCACCCAGGGAGCTCACTCAGTTAAGTCTGACTTAGCTAAGGTCATGAGCTCAGGTCAGGATCTCAAGGTCAAGAGATGGAGCTCTGCCTCAGCTCCATGCTTGGGGGTGGAGCCTTCTTAAGATTCCCTCTCTGACCCTCCCCTGCTCTCCTGAGCCCAAGCATGTGCCTGTACTCTCTCTCATAAAAAAAATACAAAACTATATTCTACCTTTTTGTGCATTAAATTTACTAAGAAATGCTTCCTTCTTTGAAACTATGGGAAAATACTATGTGATAAGTTATGAGCTAAGATAGCTGTAAAAACGTGGCTTATAAATGTTAAGATAATGAACCATCCAGTTAACTAAAATGTAGTTTCAAATCATGACTATTTTATTTAATTCTATTACATGAAGCAGTTTCCAAATCACTAAGGCAACACACAACAAAACATTATTTAATTGCTCTGTATTATAATGCCATCCTGATAAAATTTCTTTCAATATCTGAACAATCATTTTCAAGTGCCTTATGAGTACTGCAGGAAATACATAGATGAAAAACATATGCTTCCTCAACTTCAAGGTGTTTATTAGCAGGAGCGATAGTAACCAAAACTACTCTATTGCAGAGTGGAATTAAGCAAATGCTAAGAGAAATATAAAGTATCTATATAGCAGCACAGAAATGGAAGCAATTAATTCACCTTGAAGAGAAATCAGGTCTACGGCCATTCCACCCTGAACACACCCGATCTCGTCTGATGTCTGAAGCTAAGCAGGGTCGGGCCTAGTTAGTACTTGGATGGGAAGAGAAATCAGGCTGCCAGTTTTAAGATTAAAAGCTCAGTTATGAAAGGAATTAAAGAAAAACTTGGTATATCTAGCAAACCTCATTAAAATTACTATTACCATTAGTGGAGGATGCTCAAAGAACCTGATTCAAGTTATACAATGGTCTTTAACTTCATAAGGGGTGTGACTATTTTTCTTTGTCTCCACAGGGATTTTAGCATAAACTTGAGGAAGTTCCAAGTACTAGTAGCCTGATACCATTTTAAATTAAAATTTACTTATATTTCAAAGAAATATACAGTAATGAAATCATTTTTCCCCTTCCAGTTGATCATAGACTTTCTTTCATATAGCTGTTAAAATGGTAAGATGATATTATATCAGAGATATACTAGCCCTATTGATGTTCCCTTTCTTTGATCTCTTTATTTCCTGTTTTTGCCCACTGTGCCTATTCCAGTTTGTAATAATGGAAGTACCCTCTGTAAGAATTCTGTTTAGCAAAATTTCGTAAAGACAGCTTGCATATTTTTGTTGGATGGTATTTCTGGTTAGTTGAACTAAACTTCCACATCTTACATACAAACACACACACACACACACACACACACACACACACAGATGACAGCTCAAATATTAGAAAAATGTCTTAGATATTTATTTAACCAAACTTGAAAACAAAACAGGGGACTAACTAAAAAAAAATTTAAATTAAAATTTAATTAAATTTAAATTCAGATAGAAAAGATAGAGGTGAAACCATCATATTAGAAGTAGACATTTGTCATAAGAAATGGGGGGTTGATGGGCTTCTGGTAACTGCAGGAAGCAGAGTAAAGTTCCTATTGTTGCACTGTTTCTTTGAGTAAAGGCACCATCATTCTAGCCTGCCCGTATTTAGCTCCCTGCCATCTTTTTTCACCCACACCCTTTAGTAATCCACCACATTGTATTCCTAATACTTATCAAATGTTCCTGGACCTACTGCCTCCTCTCCAATCGTTAGGTTATTTTTTTTTTCCTTCCATTATTTCAGTAACGTCCTAATTGTCTTCTTTCAAGTTGGCTTCTTTCCATAGGATTCCCTGCTTGACCATAGTAATTATCTTCATAAAACATAAGTCTGAGTGAAGTTCAATGCTCAACTCTTTTTGGCTCTTCTTTAACCTGCAAGTAAGTCTCATACCTTTAACAGATACATAACATCATTCACAGTCTCATCCTTTCTTACTTTAGATTTCGTACGTTCCTCTTCTTGCATTTTCTTCCCATGTTTGTCTGTATATCATAATTTTACAGTTTTAATCTTCTTCTTCCCTCGGCGTTCCACCCTTGCACGTTTCTGTGTCTCCACTACCATTAGAAATCTTTTATCTTGTGTACACATTTTCCATGTACTTCAGGATTTCTCAAGCATTCTGTGTTTATCCAAATAAACAGGCCTTCCTCCCTGCCCAATCAACTTACCCTTACTCCCTCTGGAATGTAGCCTTCCATTCTTTCTCCACTTCAGTATGTACACCATTAAAGAACTTACAAAAGTGATCCATAGGTACATTGTTTTATGGTTTTCTTTCCCACTCTATTACTGTATCTACTGGTGCAGTGTATATACTCCATTGATGTTTGATTAACAGATAAACTGCATTGTTGTGAGCCGTATTGGAAAAGATAACTCTTTAAGATCATGAATTCATGTATTCTCTCTGGGCCTCAGTTTAGTAATCAGTTAATTATGGGCAATTGAATGAACTGATCTTTAAGGCTTTGTATAGTCCTTAAAATGGCCTACAAATTTGTCCAAGATCTGGTCCCATCACTTCTCTGACCCCATTCTCTATTAATCTTTCCACTTGTTTCAGCAATACAATCTCTTTTCTGTTCCCCAAATACACCAGGTATGCATCCCACTTACGGCTAATACTACCTACTTTTTCAGGTCTACATATCCTCCCTCATTGTCCCCATGTCTAACTTCTCATTTTCTAAAAAACCTCATTGTAAGCTACCATAAAAGCTAATATATTTTATAAAAAATATAGAGGATAGAATAGAGTATCAATAATAAAGTTCCTAGTTTTGTTTTCTTTTTTTCCATAACAACTTTCTCTTTGTAACACCATTTTATTTACTATTTATTATGCTTATTGTTTGTTGTCTAACATTTCTTTTTGGAATATCAACTCTTGGAGGGCATAAACCTTTGTATGGGAGTGTATTTAAAGTGCATAGAAAATTTCTTGTCACATCAGCAATTATTTGTTGACATGAATACAGGTAATACTTAGTTCTATGAATAAAACCCTTAGTTCAAAATCACTGCTTTTCAATTAATCTTTATATATTCTCACTCTTATATTTGACTTTGCTCAACTTGTCTACTTAGAAGTCTGTTTCCAACAAATTCTAAACATATCTTACCTATTCACTAAATCTGTAAAGTCTATCTTAAATCCAAATTAGGATGAGAAAATTTGACTCATTTCCTTAGAAGTGATTTCTCCCTATACAAAGCTACTGGAGCATTTATTAGTATCACTTACTTGATTTTTAATAATTAAAGCTAATGCAAAATGCTACTTTGAATGATTATCAATTACTTTATCAATTAAATTATAACTCTCCTTGAGTAATTTATGCATATATATGTATTGCATTGTGTGTAGATATACGTAGTTGGCACTGTTCTGTTTTTTACAATTAAAATCACAAAATAGACATTAACTATATGAAAATGACTTTATGCATTATGTAAAAAACAATAAATTATATCCACCACTTAATTAATCCACAAGGAAGTGCTCTTTTTCATTATTTTTGTGGGTTTTTTTTTTTAATTGCCAAATAAAAATGTGTAACTTTGGTTTCTCTCTATGGGATGGAAAGAGCAAGAAAACTATTTCTTTAAATGAGTTTGACATAATTAGGATACTCTTAATTATATTGTATTTTAATGGCTACCAATCAAGGATCCACTAAAGCTCAGTAAGTTCATGTGGAAGGTTAATGGCTAGAGAAATTAATTCGATTCATTTCCTGATTCAAACTGAAAAGTCACATGAAGTTTTCCTGTCCTCTGTTGATTGAGGGGCAAATGCTCCAGTAACAATTCTTACAGCATATTAATGATACAATGAACTGAGAGCATTCTATTTTATCTCCAAGTTGCAATTAGAAACTTCTCATGTTTAACAATCATAATAATTTAAAAAGTAAGGATAATTTTAATCCCACTCACATAAAGCATTTTACTAAAATAGATCACTCCAGTTATCTTAAAAGAGATATGTTCCTAAAATGCTGTCTACTTACTTCCCCTATAAAACAATGACCAACATTCTCTTCAGATCAAACTTAAAAATAAATATCTTTTATGTATTTACTATGTTTTCTTCCAAATGATGAGCTAATCTTTTGTTTACATATTATCTCATTTATTCCTCTTTATAATTTTATAAATTATTCCTTAAGTCCTCATATTTCTGCATGGAGTAAGTACTATTACCAGGATGCAACTATGAATGCGATGTGAATGGTAACCCCTCAACTTGGGTACAAGATGGCTCTGGTTTTTAGTTCCACTTTTTCAAAAGAACAAAGAGTAACTTAGAGAGAGATAAGTTTGGAAATGTATTCAAATACAGAAGTCCAGTAAGAGACAAAACTAGATCTTGAACCCAAATCAAAACCTAAAGCAGATCAGTTCTCATCTCAAATCCTTACAATGGCTTTCCATCTTAGACTAAATGTTAAAAGATTTTCAATGGCATATACGGTATACATAATCTATCTTCCTCTCCCATTTTTTTCTCTACTCCTTACCTAGCATTTTCCTTTTATTTTATCTTCTAGAACACTCTGGAATTCTTGTTTTTCCTTAAAAAAAATGTAGACCAACTGCACCTTTTGGGTCTTTACCAAGGCTCTGACATCAAACACTGAGGTTTTCCCTCTATATATCGACATGACTTGCTTACCTCTAAACCTTTAATCAAATGTCACTTTCACTGTAACAACCCACTTTGCAACCCTACAATTACTATCCCTTTCCTTGATTTATGTTTCTCTATGGCATGTATCACCATCTGACAAAATGCGTGTTTGACCCATTAATTTGTTTATTGACTATCTCTTATCTCTGGAATATAATATACATGAGGTTTGGAAGGTTTATGATTTTTTCTGCTGTAATTTCTTGGGTTAGAAAAGTGTTTGGAACAAAGTGATACTCAAAAATGTTTCTTGGCTGAAACAGCCCAATATTATCAAATTGTTTTCCAAAGTAGTTGCTTAATACATAAACGTCCACTGTATGAATGTGCTTGTTTTCACATCACAATTACCTGTGTTTTGCATTATAAAACTTATTGCTTTTTGGGGAAATTGGCAAGCAGAAACATTTATCTCATTATTACTATAGATTATAATTCATTAAGTTATGAGATGTGTTGAGCATATATCCATTTTGTCTCTCTTTTGGTGGAGCTACCTATTCATTTCTTTTGCCCACTTTAAATCAACTTTTAAAATTTTCCTGGATCCTAGTTCGTTTTTTAACAATTTGCGGCATTGTTCATAGTAATCCCTCCATTATATTCCTATCTTGTGTGATTTGGGGTAAAATAATTGCAAAAAAGTTTTTATCATTTATGTGTGCATTTGTTTGAATATTATAGATTAGATACAGATGTTACCAGCAAATTTAAATCAGTTTAATAGGGACACCTGGCTCACTCAGTTGGTTAAGCGTCTGCCTTTGGCTCAGGTCAGGATCCCAGGGTCCTGGGATCGAGTCCCACATCAGGCTCCTTGCTCAGCAGGGAGCCTACTTCTCCCTCTGTCTGCCACTCCCCCTGCTTGTGCTTGTGCCCATGCTTGCTCTCTCTCTTACAAATAAATATATAAAATATTTTTAAAAATCAGTTTAATGTGTATCACTGGAATTTAATATATGAACATTTAAGAAAAATGCCTAACTTGCTTTTGTGTTTGCAAGTCTCTGGACTGCTTGCCTATAGGGATAAATGAAATCTTCTGTTCTACCCTACATTTTGGCAATGTGAGCACCTTTGAAGACTATTGGATATCAAAGGGGGAAGTCCTAGGGTGAACGTCTCTGTAAATTCATACATTTAATATCAGAGATTTGTCCAGGAGTTTGTGTTTTGTAGTAGAAGTGTAAGTATTATATTTCTACAAGTGAGATAAAAGGTTTCAACTGATTCAATGTATCCAATCTGACAATGTCACACAGTTTTTAAGTAGTAAAATGAGACTTGAACTGCTACCTCATAATTAAAAAAAAATTCTTGCGGTGTTCCATGTTATTTAAGCTAAAATCCATTAAAATACACTGACCTAATTCTAGTATTTGAGTAAATGAGAGATTCATTTTCTCCCACCTACATCAGAATAAAATAAACTGAAACCTATAAGATCATAAAGAGGCACCCATGCAAAAATTGCATCTGAGCTTTCCAAACAGAATAAGAAGAACGGATATTAGATCTGAGAGAGAATGAATTTGACATAATGAAGTGAAAGAAGGCCAGTGAGGCAGGAGCAGAGCAAATGGGATGTAGGGAGGCATCGGAGGGAAGGGTTATTACAAGAGAACAGAGGAGAGAGAAGCCAGATCTTGTAGTCATTACTTTTTAGTTTATTCATTTGCTTCTTTATTTAATTGGTTTACAGCTATAAACACACTCGATAATTTTATTTTTTATGAGAACAGCAGTAATATGAATCTAATAGAATCACTAAAGGTGGTGGACTAGAGTGAAATAGACAGTCTATAAAAATATCCTTTAGCTCTTTATTTGATTCAACATAATAATAAAAACAGATGAATGCTATATATTTGATAAGTGTCTTCTTTAATTCTGTTTATATTATTATTTGGGGTATAATAAATGAGTAACTGTGTCTATTTATTATCAGCATGTTATTAAAGCTGTTTGAAGATTTTAAAAATATTTATTCCAGACAGCAGTAGGAATGGATAGCAACAATTCATATAACAGGAGATTTTATGGATATTAATCTGATAAATTGTATTGCTTTGCTGTAGCACCCAGAATTTTGTTATTTAAAAATACCAGACTTTTATTATGAAAGACAAGTTACTATCACTTAGTGACTTTGTATAAGTTCTTAATTTCAGTTCTAATTTAAATGACTTCATTGTCCTATTACACTGGGGAGGGGGAAATAAATGAGTCACCTTGTTTCATAATGTGAGGAAGTGTCATCTTTGATATTATTAGCCCCTGCATTGTGTTAGGCAAGCTGATTTTATGTGCTGGAGCAAAATCCATGGCTCATAAACTCAACAGAGGTGAGTGAGTTATGATGGTCTTGGAAATACGTTAATGAAATTCTGCAAACATCAGTATGGTACATTAGTCTTCATCACATTTGGCTTTATTAAACACACAGATAGATGGGAGGCTGTCATGTATGCCAATTGTTTTGCTTTTTCAAAATGACCTAAGGAAATATAAAACTTTTTCTCTTATTTTTTCAGCTATTTTAACATCATGTGTAAATGATAAAATTTCATAGTTTGATGATTTAAAGAATGAGAGAGTTTAGGATTTTGTCATCATCATGATTTAATATTCGTCAACGATCTATAATACATTGGACACCACAGGAAAAAAAAAAGGACACTGCAAAGACACAGTCTATGCCCTTAATTTATGTTTGCTTATTTTCTCTAAAGACTAGAGAAAATATAATGTTTGCTTCAGGGTACATGGTTTGAAAGCTGAAGTTTTCCTTTAGAACCAATGGGGCTTATACCATAGGAAGGGCTAAGTTGGTCTGTTCATCAAGGCAAAATAGATATTAAAATGAAAGTTATACCAACTAATAATAAAAATTCAAATGTTGAACTCATTGAAGAAAAAACTTGCTCTATCAACCTAATTATATATTCTGTTTTTGATTTCAAATTAAAAACACGATTTACAATCAGGATTTCCTTTCCCAATGTGGGTTAGTTAATATATAACAGATCATGTAATCAATTTAGATTTTGGAACTGAAAGGTAGCAGTCACTTTAAAATGTAATGTAATTATATACCCTAAAGTATTATATCAACTGTATTCTGAATGCATAATTCAGCCTAGGACTTTCTTTTAATATATTCTTTATACTATTGTCAAAGTATTTCAAATACCAAACTCATCTTTATTTCCAAACACAGTTTTCACATTTCTCCAACATATCCTCTCCTACAGCCACATTTTGTTAATATCTATAATACTTATATCTAATATGTCTAATTTGCTTCTAATATCATCTAATATCACCCTAATATGTAATATACATATAATATTCTTTGCATGCCTATCCTTATTTGATTCCTTTATTTATGGCAAGGTAAGGATTATGTTACACAGCAGAGCATTACACAAATTCTCCAGGGGAAGATTTTCTTTTGTTTCAATTGTTGCTATTCATTTTCTGTGATGATAACGAGGATGATGATGATTCTTAATTTTTGGTATCTCTTATTCCTGGTCATAATATAATGCTGTACATTCTCTAGGTGCTCAGTGTCTACTATCTATCTATGCAATTTTTGTATATATATATATATATATATACACATATACACATATCTACATATATATATATACTATATGAATATATGTATGCATTTGTATATGTGAATGTATAAATTATGACTTTATAATATCCACCAATCCAGAATCATATCAATTTCCACAAGGCCAATTGTAAAATCAAATTTGAGATGTGGAAACTTATACAAAATAATGTAAGGTTACAACCACACCTATAAAGAAAACTTAGATATATGTATGAAAATGTATCCCTGTGGTTCTAGACAAGGATATGAGAAACATACTTTTCTTTATGCTCAATTTATAAATATGAGTGTATATACCAGAGATCTAGAATTTGATGTGCTGCCACAAATGTGGTAGTAATTGATTGCTCAGTAAGTGTTGACTGTAACCTGACTCAGTGGGGTTCTACACAAAATGAAGTTGAAATAAAAAAAATTTCTTGCCAAATTGAAAAGGTGAGATCCCAAGTCCACTGAAGATAAGAATGTTGGAAGGGATTTTATGTTGCCTACTATGCTCATCTGCCATTTAGATATGTTCCCAGATGATGAAAAAAAAATATTTTAACAGGCATTGAGAAATTCTTTAATGAGCAGAGAGCAAGGATCTTATAAAAATATTCTTTGGGTTGTTTTCTAAAGACCCGAGATGTGGGTGTAAATGCTGTTAATGAAACATGCTACTTAGATGGCAAGTGTGGATGGCAAGATGTTGGTGTGCAGAATTCTAGTACCAGTTCTAAAACTGCCTGACAGTTACTAGGTGTTACCTTTAATCAGAATACAGCAAAACTACTTGGTGGTAACTAACCAATTACTGGTTCCCATGACAAATACAACTGGGTACAAATTGTATAATTATACAAATAGGACTGTAAAATTAAAAAAGAAAAACCTACAGGTCTGGTAAAAAGTGCCCTAACTTGAATTACTATAATACAAAATCTCTACCCATGACTCATCTTCCAGATGAATCAATTCATACCCTTTATGGATCCATGGAGTATTCGTAAGTAAAAAAGGACACTATGATACTACACACACCTGTTACAAATCGTCGTTCTCTTTTCCTAACAGAAAAATGCCATTTGCCAAGGTAACTTTGTACTTAGTAAAGTAAATTAATGCTCGTTTTTCATATATAATTATAATATATAATTGTATAAATTCCTGTTATATTCATTACTAAAGCTCAGAATGGCACTCTTGTGGTGGTGGTGGCTTATCATTTTCATGTTACAAATCTGTTTGCTCATGTTTTTCCTACTTATCAATCCCTTATCAGGTAATAGAAGTCTAGTCAATATTGCACATCTAATATTCCCTTTGGAGCTCCTACAAGACCCAGCAGCAGATTTTTCAGCACTGTCAATCATATGACCACAAGAGCTAAGTCTAATTTAAAGTTGCCATGGAGGTCCTCTGGCTTAAAGTCCTTCAGAAGGTTTCTGAGCCTAATACATTCTTTTTGCAATGTGTCCAATACCCATCAAAAGCATCAATCTTATTGCACAATAATTATGATTTTTGTTGTCCCATACTGATTGAACACTGAATCAATCCCCCAGTATTTTCCCTCTTCCTATACTTCATGTCAATTAATAATAGCATAATGTTAAGTAATAATGGTGTGACAATTTCCAGAAGTTACTGAGACCCCAAACACAATCATCGGTGGATTCATTATCATCTTAAGTGGGGTAGGAATCCATCCCACGGGCTTGTTTTCTGAAACAGCCCCTACTAGCAATTTTCTGAGCTTGAATTCCTAAAAAAAAAACATTACACACACAGACTAAATGTCAAGACATTTTTTGAAAGGTACAATCCTAAGGGAATAAGAGTAAGACAGTAGCGATGTGAGGTAGAAAAAATAGGAAAAAATGAACAATGAAGTATTACCTCCATGGTTATTGTTTCACATTAAGCCCTAAAGAAACACAGTTTTCTGCATAGCAGATATTTCTATATGGTCATATGGACTGGCCCCATGGAAAAATTGCTTTGAGTAGTTAGGAGAAAAGGAGAAAAAAGTATCTGCCTATTACCCTCTCATTTCCTGTTTGATTCGATTCAGACAAGAACAGTTTCATTGCTTGAGGCTAAGCAGCCTCACAAGCTAGTGATTCTGTTTTAACCAACATGACCTGTCATACCATTTAGCAGGAATCTAATTTCTAGCATGGCTATATAATAGACCAGCTAATACAAACATTAAATGTGTATGGGGGGGTAACTTCCTAGTTGGAGTTAGTGTGGGGACATAAAAAATACAGCACTGCTAATATTCTTTATATGATCACAAATAAAATTTGATTTCAGCATTACACCATACACCAAATTTTTCTAGACAGTTTAAAAGTAAAAATATACACAGTAAAAACATTTTAAAGAAAATTCAGAACATCTTCATGTCCTTGATAGAGGGGGTTAGTATTTTAACAAAACAGAAAGTTGAAATGATAATAAAATATTGAAATAAAATTTTAAGTACCTTAAATTCAAGAACATTTGTTGTTCAGCAGATACTGTAAAATGTGTACAAAGAAATCCACATACTGGGAGAAGATATGTGGAAAACATGTAGGTCACAAAATAACATCAATAAGCTATATGTGTTATCCTGAATAATAAAGGAAAAAAAATACAAATATATAAGTAGATAGACAAAATCATAGACCATTATTAGAAAGAATAAGAATTATGTTGGCGTATTAGTAACCAGTAACAATCTATGTAATCATTAGTAATTAAACCACAATGATATATCATTTGAGATTGATTGAACTGGCAAAAAATACAAGTGTAAAATTATGTAACATCAGAGAGAATTTGAACTGGGGCGCCTGGATGGCTCTGTCAGTTAATCCTTTGACTCTTGACTCGGCTCAGATCATGATCTCAGGATCCTGAGATCGAGACCCTGCAGGGCCCCACATGAGGTGTGGAGTCTGCTTAAGATTCTCTTTCTCTCTCTCTGCTCTTTTCCTACCCCTGCTCTCATGTGCATGCATGCTTTTTCTCTCTCTCTCCCTCTAAAAAAAAAAAAAAAAAAAAAAAAAAAAATCCCTTCATGAACTAAGGATGAAGAAAACATCCTTAACAAGAAAAAAATTTAATAACACACCTACATCAAACATTTTAAGTGATGGAGAAATGGTACGTTTATTCTCTAAGATGGAAGTAAGACAGTGAGGCCTTATCACCTCTCATTCTTTACATGGCACTACATATTCCAAGCAGAACTGTAAGACAATAAAAAAGGGAGAAATGTTAAGATAGAAAATGAAGGTAACCAGATTGGCCTTACTTACAGACAAAATGATAAAAAGATTTGATCCCATTCTAATCTAAAAAGATTAGAAATAAGATCAGCAAGATTCTGAGTATAAGAATTGATTCACAGAAATAAATTGGATTTGTTTTCAAGAACAATAATCAATTAAAAGAATTATTAATACATAAGACAATTTAGAGTGTCAACAAAAACTATAAATTACACAGTAATATATTTAATGCATATTAACATCAAGGGAAAGTTAAAATTTTTCTGAAAGTCATAAATGATGGTCAGAATAAAAGATATTAAACTCACTGTTGAATGGTGAAGACAATATTATGAAAATATCAATTTAAAAATGATCTATAAAATTAATATATATGATATATATGTAAGTAATTTAAAAAATAAACCAAAAGAGAGAATTTTAAAGAAATTCAGACATATTAAAACATTTTTTAAGAGGGTAGATCTAACAATGGGAATAAATAAGAAGTTCAGCTATCTATTTATATCTCTCTATCTATCTATCTACCTAATTTATTCTAGGATAAATATGGGGAGAACAAGTCAGTATATGTGACAAACTATTTAATCTAATTTATCAAGCAAGCTGGTTCACTCCCTTGAAAATAATAAAAGGAGATCTCTGCATCTTCTACAGAGGTGGACTTCAGATTCATCTGGCTTAAATATTACTAAATAAATGATGAAATAATTACGGGGAAATATAAATCCTATATATTGCATTTAGGAAAGGACCTTTGAAATAGCATATCTTAAAGAATAAAAAAAGTATGAAGAACTGATAAATTTAACTACATATACCCTATTCAAAGTTTAGGAAAAGTTATATTCAAACTCAAAAACCTACAAGAGGCTAAAAGCTAAAATAAAAAGAACTTTTGTAAATCACTAAGAAATAAAGCAGGAAATGCAATGGAAAAATGGAGAACTATATAAACAAACATTTCACAGAGGATAAAACTAAAATAAATTCTCTATAAGGTACACAACATCATAACTAATTAATACATGAAAATAAAAATGTACCACATTAGGGACACGTGGGTGGCTCAGTTGGTTAAGTGTCTCATTCTTGATTTTGGCTCAGGTCATAATCTCAGGGTCATGACATAGAGCCCCGTGTGGGGTTCTATGCTGAGCATGGAGCCTGTTTAGGATTCTCTCTCTCCCTCTCCCTCTGCCCCTACCCCTGCTCACCACACACTCTCTCAAAAAAAAAAAAAAAGTGTATTACATTATATCCATAACATTTTCAAAGATAAAATACTGGATAATACTTATTGTGGAATTGAAAAAATCTCTGCACTGTTAGTAGAAATTTGGCTGATGCAGTAATTATGGCAAATAGTTTACTATACTCAGTCAAAATACATTCTATGATTCGGCAGTCCCTTGCCAAAATATACAGCCTAGAGAAATTTTCACACAATTCTGGAAAATGAAATGTGTCATAGCTCATTCAGCATTTTTGTGGTAATGGTGTTTGGAAATTGTTTAAATTTTTATTTCTGAAGGAAGAGAAAAATAGTGGATACACCCCATGGAATAAAATGCGGCAGTCAGAAGAAAGAAATTAGTGTATGTACACCTTTTATTTTTTTAATGTTTTATTTTTATTTTGTTCTTATTTCCCCCCAAATGCAAGCCATTTCCTGAGTTTGGGTGAGGGGCTTACCATTCAGATTCCTCCAAGAGTCAAGTTGACTCTGGAGCTGGGACACAGCTTTAATTATATTGAGTTCATGTATGTTCAGCCAAACCCTCTACCTCTATCCCACTGCAGGCTTTTTGATCTTGTCAGAGTTTGGCCCTTGAACTTTACATATTTTTGATTTGGGGAGGATGTCATTTTAAAATGCATAAAATCGGGCTCCCTGCTCAGCGGGGTGTCTGCTTCTCCCTTTCCCCCTGCTGTTCCCCCTGCTTGTGCTCTCTCTCTGTCAAAAATAAATTTAAAAAAATTAAAAAAATAAAATGCATAAATGACTAAACAATATAAAACATGGCTCTTTTATTTATTTAAAGATTTTATTTATTTATTTAACAGAGAGAGACACAGCGAGAGAGGGAACACAAGCAGGGGGAGTGGGAGAGGGAGAAGCAGGCTTCCCGCTGAGCTGGGAGCCCGATGCGGGGCTCGATCCCAGGACCCTGGGATCATGACCTGAGCCGAAGGCAGACGCTTAACGACTGAGCCACTCAAGTGCCCCCTCTTTTATTTTTTTTAAAGATTTTTTTATTGGGCGCCTGGGTGGCTCAGTTGGTTAAGCGACTGCCTTCGGCTCAGGTCATGATCCCGGAGTCCCAGGATCGAGTCCCACATCGGGCTCCCTGCTCAGCAGGGGGTCTGCTTCTCCCTCTGACCCTCTTCCCTCTCGTGCTCTCTATCTCTCATTCTGTCTCTCTCAAATAAATAAATAAAATCTTTACCAAAAAAAAAAAAAGATTTTTTTATTTATTTATTCATGAGAGACAGAGGAGGAGAGAGAGAGAGAGAGAGAGAAGCAGAGGGAGAAGCAGGCTCCCAAGGAGCAGGGAGCCTGATGCGGGACTCGATCCCAGGACCCTGGGATCATGACCTGAGCCGAAGGCAGACGCTTAACCATCTGAGCCACCCAGGCGCCCAACATGGCTCTTTTAAAAAGGAAATGTAAACAGGTGAAAAGAGCCATGTTTTATATTGCTTAGTCATTTATTCATTTTAAAATGACATCCTTCCCAAATCAAAGATATGTAAAGTTCAAGGGTATATATTAAATATATTGGAGTACCTATGAGCTGATGGGGATGAGAATGAGAAAACATAGGAAGGATGGAATATATGGATACAATGAGGAATAAATGAAACAAAAGAAAGGACAGTGGATGAAGAGTATGCTATAATTGAGTTGTACTTCTAACCCAATTCTCCACACAGAAGTTGAAGAAAGAAAACAAAAAGAAAATAAAAACAAATAGGTCAGGAAAGCTAGTATAACCAGGTGATAGGTGATTAAGAAAATTGCAACTGTGGCATGCAATTTTTAATGATATGCACATTTCCTATTTAGTTTGGAGTACAAAGATTGTTGCACATATCACAGTGTCTAGATGCTAGTGAGGTTGGGTTCAGCAATATAATCTCTCCCCCAAAATGTGATAATTCTGGTATTTATTAAGTTTGGAGATTCAGTTTTCAAATAGCTTATCCAAAGCTTACAATAAGCAAACACTTAAGAAACAAATGCAAAGAGTAAAATCTCTCTATCAGACTTTATTTAGAGGATTTAAATTGTTAGGTGATCAGATAATTACTTAATCATTATGCTAAGAGAAATAAGTCAGTAAGAGAAAAGACAAATACAAATGTTTTTACTCATATGTGGAATTTAAGAAACAAAACAAATGATTATATGGGGGAAAAAAGAGACAAAAAAGAAACAGACTCTTAACGATAGACAACAAACGGATGGTTACCAGTGGGCAGGTGGGTGGGTAAGGATTGGTGAAATAGGTGATGGGGCTTAAAGAATGCACTTGTGATGAGCATAAGTTGAATCACTACATTGGACACCTGAAACTAATATTACATTTATGTTAACAAACTGGAATTTAAATAAAAACTAAAAAAAAATAGTTGTTCAAGGAATCTAGGCAAATTGTATACTTAAATTGCTAAAATGTATTTCTAATTCTAATTAGAAGAAGTAAAAAAAAAAGGAGAACTACAAACTTATCTAACTCATTTTTTTTTAAAGATTTTATTTATTTATTTGAGAGGGAGAGAATGAGAGACAGAGAGCACAAGAGGGAAGAGGGTCAGAGGGAGAAGCAGACTTCCTGCTGAGCAGGGAGCCCGATGTGGGACTCGATCCCGGGACTCCAGGATCATGACCTGAGCCGAAGGCAGTCGCTTAACCAACTGAGCCACCCAGGCGCCCCTAACTCATTTTTTAAAACATCCATACTCAAACAGTTTATCTTTAAAATATATTTTCGGGGGCATCTGGGTGGCTCAGTCAGTTAGGCGTCTGACTCTTGATTTTGGCTCAGGTCATGATCTCAGGGTTGTGAGATAGAGCCCTGAGTTTGGCTCCATGCTGGGTGTGGAGCCTGCTTAAGATTCTCTCTCTCTTCCTCTGCCTCTCCCTCTCTCTCTCGAAAACAAAATATATTTTTTTCACAATAAGTGAACTGATTGAACAATTATGTTGCAGAAATGACAATTCAATACACTTTTGTTTACTACCCCTTAACTAAAATGGATGTGTACAATATAATCCTAGTTTTGTCCCCAGATTTCTCAGAGGCAGAGTCTTATGGGCCCCATATCTTGATTCTAGGAAAAGATCAGAAGTCTTTAAAGATCATCAAAAACAGTCTCCTCAATCAGCTCTTAATTTAGAAAAACTAAATTACTATAAGAATTTATACTTAGAATTGTTATTAGAAGGAATCTGTGTGTCTTATAACTGTCAAATTTTAGGTTTTTTTATATTAAAAGTTAAAACATCCCTTCATACACATGTCTTTCTACAACTACTGTGGTAGAAGACATGTTCTTAAATACAGGTCAAAATGGTATATGAGAAAATGAATTAGGTTGTTCAGAGACTTGGAAATTGGGAAGAGAAGAGGGATGAATTGGGGGCCAAGAGACTTGAATTTAAGGCCTAGTCTTTTGCTGGAAAAATGTGTGACTTGAGATATATATTTTTCCACCTAATTTTTAGTTTCCCATCCTGGGGAAAAAAAAGAAAGAAAGCATCTAGAAGCACACTTACTTACACACTGAAAATTTCTAGAAGTATTTAATACATAAAGAGTCCATTGATTCAACAAATCCTTCCTGAATGCTTACTGTGGGCAGACATTGTTCTATATCTTGAGGAAGCAGTGATACAAGTGAAGACATGAAAAGTTGAGGGCTTATGCAAGGGAGTGATGATAACAATGGCTCATGGAACTTAACCTACAAACAAGGAAAAAGAAATCACCAGAGGGATGAGGAATAAGGGGCTTTAAATATGTAGTAGAAACACGGGTTTTAAATCTGGGTAGGATCAAAGCAGTTTGGTGTCGGAGGACTCCAAGTATTACACTGAAGTGGTAGGAGGTTGGAGAGTGAAATGTTTGAAAGTGAGATAATAAATGGGGTGTAGTTTTTGACAACAGCAAGTTTTCAGATCTCATGTCAGAGCTGCAGCTTCTTTACCAACTCCATCATTAGCTATCCTCTCCCTCATCAGAAATTTTGAGGATAAATATAAGTTGGGTGTAAAGTTATGTATATTTGTATGTAAATTCAGGGTGAAGTTCTGGGTTTGAGAGACATATTTGTGAATCCTCAGTTTAAACACAGAATTTCGCAGGCTGGAATGGATGAAAGGACTGTGAATGGATGAAAACAGACAGACAAGAAAAGCGGTGTAAGGACTGGTACAAACAATGTGTGAAAGTTAGTAAACCATGGAACAGTCCACAGAGACAAATAATGTTGAGTGATGGATTCCCTGGCCTGGGAATCAAGTGAAGAATATGTTTAAAGAAGGAGGTAGTTAGACCATTTCAAA
Organism: Callorhinus ursinus; assembly: GCF_003265705.2. Lineage (NCBI taxonomy): Eukaryota > Metazoa > Chordata > Mammalia > Carnivora > Otariidae > Callorhinus > Callorhinus ursinus. The sequence goes on along the minus strand of NW_027397069.1, from coordinate 19,232,586 downwards.
TATTATTCATAGATAAAGATCGTGGATTTGTCAATGTGGGTGTCATCACTGACTTCCATTACAAATCATTGCGTGGTGAGTTTTGGACAAAATCTTGATTGGAGTAGTAACAAGAAAAAAAATACAAGAAATGCTGAAATATTGATGATTTCAAATAGTTGTTTCCTTCCTTCCTTCCTTCCTTCCTTCCTTCCTTCCTTCCTTCCTTCCGTTCTTCTCTTTCATGGTATCTTGATCCAGTTTCGAAGCACTGACTAAAGGTTCATCTTGAGCAGCTGAATAAATCCATACCCCAACAACTTCCTTTTTCTGTCTCTCATACTCTGCTGCCACTATGCATCTCCCTAATCACCCTAGGGCCAGACGCCATACAACTAGAGACAGCCTCTCAATTTCCCAGAATCCACTGAACTATTCAAATTAACTAGTCCACAGGGAACCCACAAAACCTAGCTAACCTCACCTCGCTAGTTATACATAAACTGCCCCTACAGCTTCAGCTTATTGGTACATCCTGTCTCTGATATGGGTGCAAACTCTTCTGTGGCCCTGAGTGACAGCCTTCTCCCTTTTAGAGCTGCAATAAACAGAGTTTGTTCTTTCATCTATCTGAGTGTCATTTGTGTCTCTTCACTGTGTCTTGCCATCAAAAGAATCTTTAAATCAGAAAGCAAATCTCTTGAGAACTTTTGCTATGGGGGAAAGAATTGGGGTGATAAGATTTGAGGGCAAGGGAAGTTGTCTTTCTTTTCTTTATTAAATTTTGCAGAGACTGTAGGAAATTTGGATGTTGATGAGAATAATTTTACAAAGGAAAAATTTAAGAGAAAAGATGAGACCAGTTCAGGACCAAAGATTTTTTTTAAAGATTTTTATTTATTTGGTAGAGAGAGAGAGAGAGAGCACAAGCAGGGTGAGCGGCAGGCAGAAGGAGAGGGAGAAACAGGCTCCCTGCTGAGCAGGGAGCTGGATGTGGGGCTCGATCCCAGGACTCCAGGATCATGACCTGAACTGAAGGCAGACCCTTAACTGACTGAGCCACCCAGGTGCCCTAGGACCAAAGATATTTGAATAGGCTATCCATACTGGTTGATGGATGTGACAGTGAGAGCAAGGAAAATTCAAAATTAAATTGTTAATTCTAAAGTAGAAACAAAAAAAAATGGATATTTGGTGACAGTAATATTAAGCTTATGCTGCAATATCAATGCATACTGGCTCCTAGGAGAATACATTTCAACAAAACAGTTAAAACTTCAAAACACTAATGTGTTGTGCTATGGATCAAGGAGTTTCCTCTAGGGTATGAAAACTTGGCTTCTTTTCATTACATTAAAAAAAAAATCATGTGGCAAAACTGCTGAGTTCTGCATTCCTCCATGGAAATTAACCAATTTAAACAAAAAGCAGTGAAATGTGATTTTCTCACTTACAAGTAAGACCAGCTCAGTATATTCAGCATCAAGGTCCAATTTTTCTTTGGACTGCCATTGTCTCCAGACTTATTCAGCAACAGTATAAGGGTCAGGCTTAATAAATTATTAAATATCCTACTGGGAACCTGCTGCCTAACCTACACCTTTTCTGAGGAGTATTGCAACAATGAGAATGGTGTGGGTGTTTGATTTTATGCATATGTTTGCAGCTTATCCAGTTTTAAAGAACTTGTGTTAAAAAACTGTGCTTGATATTTATTCATAGTAAATTTTTCTTTAGTTCAGTAAAATACATTTAAACTGCCAACCTCAGATTTTGATTTTGTGTACTTTCTATGCCTTTAATATTTTCTTTTGGTGTGAAGACTATAAATATGCTTTTGAACTCTTTCTAACCAAAGCCATTTTATCTTCTTGATAGCCATTTTTAATAAAAAAATACTCTAAAATAATTCTCTCAGATGAATATAGTTGATTAAAAAGGTTTGCAATAGTCAGTGTTCTGACAAAAAATTATTTTGATTTAAATTATTGGTAGATGTTTTTGAATGACACAAATAGCTCCCATTAAGAAGCAAAATTAAATATTTTGTGGATTTTCAAATATTTTGATATTCCAATGTTACCTTTAGTATTCATTTATGTATTTTAAATATCATTTAGTTCTTAGTAAACTGAATCACATTTCAAAGTGTGTATCATAAGAAAAATCAAACAGATCTAGTGGAGTAACATGGCAGAGGAGTAGGAGACCTAGATTTCGTCTGGTCTCAGGAATTCAGCTGAATAGGGATCAAACCATTCTGAACACCTACGAACTCAACAGGAGATCGAAGAGAAGAATAGCAACAATTCTCTGAACAGAAAAGCGACCACTTACTGCAAGTCAGGCCACTGCTCCTCCAGCAGGGACCCAACAAGCGGCAGATCCAGGGAGACTCCCCTTCCTCCTCCAGGAGGAGCGGTGGGGGAGCACACCGCGGGGATCTGCTGGGTTTGGAGACTCCACACTGAGTTGGGTGCCAGAGATAGAAATGCTTGATCACAGGCCAGGTGAGCACAGAGTGCAGTCGGAGACCGGGGACACGGGAGTGACTGACTGCCTTTCTGGGGGCGCACTGAGGAGTGGGGCCCCGAGTTCTCGGCTCCTCGGGGTGGAGATTGGGAGGCCGCAATTTTCACTCTCGTCCTCCAAAGCTGTACAAATGCTTGCAGGGAACAAAAGCTCCCGAGAGCCAACCCGAGCAGATGCTTAGCCCAGACCAGCAAGGGCGGGGCAATTCCGCCTCGGGCAAAGACATTTGGGAACCACGGCAACAGGCCCCTCCCCCAGAAGATCAGCACGAACAGTCAGCCAAGACCAAGTTTACCAATCAAGGAGAACGGGAGAACGCCAGCGCTAGAGGAATACTGCACATAGAATTCATGGCTTTTTTACCATGATTCATTAGTTTTTCAAAGTTAATTTTTTTAACTGTTTTTTTTTAATTTTTCTCTTTCCCTTTTTCAACCAACATCTTATCAATCCCTTTTTGAAAAAAAATATTATTTTTCATTTTCAGAGTCATATTCTATCCCTTCATAGAGGATGTCCTTATTTTTGGCATATATATATAAGTTTTAAAATTTTGAGATACAGTTTCTTCTAACAGATCAAAATACACCCTAAATCACTAGTATATGGCTTTGTTCTAGTCTCCTGCCTGATCACATTCTCTCCCTTTTTGTCTTTTTTTTTAATCTTCTTCTTTCTTTTTTCAAACAACTTCTTATCTTATCAATTCCTTTTATAAAATCTTTTATAATTTTCATCTTTACAGTCATCTTCCATCCCTTCATTGTATCAACCCTTATTTTGTACATATATAAGTCTTTCTTTCTTAAAATTTTAGGAGGCACTTTCTTCTAACATATCAAAATACAACCAAAATCTAGTGTGTGGCACAAATCTATGTACTAGCCTGATCATATTTGATCATATTCTGATTTCTTTTTGTTTTGTTCTGTTTTTGTTTGTTATCTTTTTCTTTTTCTTTTTTCTTTTTTCTTTCTTTCCCTTTCTTTCCCCCTGGTTTCAGGTCTTTTCTGATTTGTTTAGAGTATATTTGCTGGGGACATTGTTAACCTGTTAGCATTTTGTTCTCTCATTCATCTCTTCTCCTCTGGACAAAATGACAAGATGAAAAAAATCACCTCAGCAAAAAGAACAAGAGGTAGTACCATCCGCCAGGGACCTACTCAATACGGACATTAGTACGATGTTGGACCTAGAGTTCAGAATCATGATTTTAAAGATACTAGCTGGGCTTGAAAAGAGCATGGAAGTTATTAGAGAAACCCTTCCTGGGGAAATAAAAGAACCAAAATCTAAGGAAATCGAAATCAAAAAGGCTATTAATGAATTGCAATAAAAAATGGGGGCACTAACGGCTAGGATAAATGAGTCAGAAGAGAGAATCAGCGATATAGAAGACCAAATGATGGAAAATAAAGAAGCTGAGAAAAGGAGAGTTAAACAACTACTGGATTATGAGGGCAGATATCGAGAGATAAGCCATACGATAAGACAAAACAACATTAGAATAATTGGGATCCCAGAAGAAGAAGAAAGAGAAAGAGGGGCAGAAGGTATATTGGAGCAAATTATAGCAGAGAACTTCCTTAATGTGGGGAAGGAAATGGGCATCAAAATCCAAGAGGCACACAGAACCCCTCTCAAAATCAATAAAAATCAGTCAACACCCTGATATCTAAAGGTAAAACTTACAAGTCTCAGAGACAAAGAGAAAATCTTGAAAGCAGCTCGGAGAAGAGATATGTAATCTATAATGGTAGAAACATTAGATTGGCAACAGACCTATCCACAGAGACATGGCAGGCCAGAAAGAACTGGCATCATATCTTCAGAGCACTAAACGAGAAAAATATGCAGTCAAGAATACTATATCCAGCAAGGCTGTCATTGAAAATAGAAGGAGAGATAAAAAGCTTCCAGGACAAACAAAAACTAAAGGAATTTGCAAACACAAAACCAGCCCTACAAGAAATATTGAAAGGGGTCCTATAAGCAAAGAGAGAGCCTAAAAGCAGCATAGACCAGAAAGGAACACAGACAATATACAGTAACAGTCACCTTACAGGCAATACAATGGCACTAAATTCATATCTTTCAATAGTTACTCTGAATGTAAATGGGCTAAATGCCCCAATCAAAAGACACTGGCTATCAGAATAGATTAAAAAACAAGACCCATCAATATGCTGTCTGCAAGAGACTCATTTTAGACCCAAAGACACCGGCAGATTGAAAGTGAAGTGGTGGAAAACTATTTACCATGCTAATGGGCACCAAAAGAAAGCTGGGGTGGCAACCTTATATCAGACAAATTAGATTTTAAACCAAAGACTGTAATAAGAGATGAGGAAGGACACTATCCTTCTTAAAGTGTCTATCCAACAAGAAGATCTAACAATTGTAAATATCTATACCCCTAACATGGGACCAGACAATTATATAAGGCAATTAATAACAAAAGCAAAGAAACACACTGACAACAATACAATAATAGTGGGGGACTTTAACACCTCCCTGACTGAAATGGACAGATCATCTATGCAAAAGATCAACAAGGAAATAAATATTTAAACAACACACTGGACCAAATGGACTTCACAGACATATTCAGAACATTCCATCCCAAAGCAACGGAATACACATTCTTCTCTAGTGCCCATGGAACATTCTCCAGAATTGATCACATTCTAGTTCACAAATCAGGTCTCAACCGGTGCCAAAAGATTGGGATCATTCCTTGCATATTTTCAGACCACAATGCTTTGAAACTAGAACTCAATCACAAGAGGAAAGTCGGAAAGAACTCAAATACATGGAGGCTAAAGAGCATCATACTAAAGAATGAATGGGTCAACCAGGAAATTAAAGAAGAATTAAAAAAATTCATGGAACCCAATGAAAATGAAAACACAACTGTTCAAAATCTTTGGGATACAGCAAAGGCAGTCCTGAGATCAAAGTATATAGCAATACAAGCCTTTCTCAAGAAACAAGAAAGGTCTCAAATACACAACCTAACCCTACACCTAAAGGAGCTAGAGAAAAAACAGCAAATAAAGCCTAAACCCAGCAGGAGAAGAAAAATAATAAAGATCAGAACAGAAATCAATGCAATAGAAACCAAAAGAACAGTAGAACAGATCAACGAAACTAGGAGGTGGTTCTTTGAAAGAATTAACAAGATTGATAAACCCCTAGCCAGACTTATCAAAAAGAAAAGAGAAATGACCCAAATCAACAAATTCATGAATGAAAGAGGAGAGATCACAACCAACACCAAAGACATACAAACAATTATAAGAACATATTATGAACAACTCTATGCCAGCAAATTAGATAACCTGGAAGAAATGGGTGCATTCCTAGGGATGTATCAACTACCAAAATTGAACCAGGAAGAAATAGAAAACCCAAACAGACCTATAACCACTAAGGAAATTGAAGCAGTCATCAAAAATCTTCCAACAAACAAAAGCCCAGGGCCAGATGGCTTCCCAGGGGAATTCTATCAGACATTTAAAGAAGAATTAAAACTATTCTCCTGAAACTGTTCCAAAAAATAGAAATGGAAGGAAAACTTCCAAACTGATTTTATGAGGCCACCATTACCTTGATCCCCAAACCAGACAAAGACCCCATCAAAAAGGAGAATTACAGACCAATATCACTGATAAACATGGATGGAAAAATTCTCACCAAATTACTAGCCAATAGGACCAACAGTACCTTAAAAGGATTATTCACCATGACCAAGTGGGATTTATCCATGGGCTGCAAGGTTGGTTCAACATCCGCAAATCAAACAACGTGATACAATATATTAACAAAAGAAAGAACAAGAATCATATGATCCTCTCAATAGATGCAGAAAAAGCATTTGACAATGTACAGCATCCTTTCTTGATCAAAACTCTTAAGAGTATAGGAATAGAGGTTACCTACCTCAGTATCATAAAAGCCATCTATGAAAAACCTACAGTGAATATCATTCTCAATGGGGAAAAGCTGAGAGCTTTCCCCCTAAGGAAACAATAATAGTGTCACTAGGAACGTGACAGCGATGTCCACTATCACCACTGCTATTCAACATAGTATTAGAAGTCCTAACCACAGCAATCAGACAACAAAATGAAATAGAAGGCATCCAAATCAGCAAAGAGGGAATGAAACTCTCAGTTTGTAGATGATATTATACTTTATGTGGAAACCCCAAAAGACTCCACCCCAAAACTGCTAGAACTCATATAGGAATTCAGTCAAGTGGCAGTATATAAAATCAATGCACAAAAATCAGTGGCATTCCTATACACCAACAAGACAGAAGAGAGACAAATTAAGGAGTCGATCCCATTTACAAGTGCACTGAAAACCATAAGACACCTAGGAATAAATCTAACCAAAGAGGCAAAGGATCTGTACTCAGAAAACTGTAAAATACTCATGAAAGAAATTGAGGAAGACACAAAGAAATGGAAAAAAGTTCCATGCTCATGGATTGGAAGAAAAAACATTGTGAAGATGTCAGTGCTACCTAGAGCAATCTACACATTCAGTGCAATCCCCATCAAAATACCATCCACTTTTTTCAAAGAAATGGAACAAATAATCCTAAAATTTGTATGGAACCAGAAGAGACCCCGAATAGCCAGGGCAATGTTGAAAAAGAAAAGCAAAACTGTCAGCATCACAATTCCGGACTTCCAGCTCTATTACAAAGCTGTCATCATCAAGACAGTATGGTACTGGCACAAAAACAGACACATAGATCAATGGAACAGAATAGAGAGCCCAGAAATGGACCCTCAACTCTATGGTTAACTAATCTTTGACAAAACAGGGAAGAATGTCAAATGGAAAAAAGACAGTCTCTTCAACAATGGTGTTGGGAAAATTGGACAGCCACATGCAGAAGAATGAAACTGGACCATTTCCTTACACCACACACAAAAATAGACTCCAAATGGTTGAAAGACCTAAACGTGAGACAGGAGTCCATCAAAATCCTAAAGAGAACACAGGCAGCAACCTCTTCGACCTCAGCCACAGCAACTTCTTCCTAGAATTATCGCCAAAGGCAAGTGAAGCAAGGGCAAAAATGAACTATTGGGATTTCATCAAGATAAAAAGCTTTTGCACAGCAAAAAAACAGTCCACAAAACCAAAAGACAATGGACAGAATGGGAGAAAATATCTGCAAATGACATACCAGATAAAGGGTAGTATCTAAAATCTATAAAGAACTTATCAAACTCAACACCCAAAGAACAAATAATCCAATCAAGAAATGGGCAGAAGACATGAACAGACATTTTTCTAAAGAAGACATCCAAATGGCCAAGAGACACATGAAAAAGTGCTCAACATCGCTCGGCATCAGGGAAATCCAAATCAAAACCTCAATGAGTTATGACCTCACACCAGTCAGAATGGCTAAAATTAACAACTCAGGAAATGACAGATGTTGGCAGGGATGCGGAAAAAGGGGAACCCTCCTACACTGTTGGTGGGAATACCAGCTGGTGCAACCCTCTGGAAAACAGTATTGAAGTTCCTCAAACAGTTGAAAATAGATCTATAATATGACCCAGCAATTGCACTACTGGGTATTTACCCCAAAGATACAAATGTAGGGATCTGAAGGGGTACGTGCACCCCGATGTTTATAGCAGCAATGTCCACAACAGCCAAAATGTGGAAAGAGCCAAGATGTCCATCGACAGATGAATGGATAAAGAAGATGTGGTATATATACACAATGGAATATTATGCAGCCATCAGAAGGAATGAAATCTTGCCATTTGCAACGACGTGGATAGAACTGGAGGGTGTTATGCTGATTGAAATAAGTCAATCAGAGAAAGACATGTATCATATGACCACACTGATATGAGGAATTCTTAATCTCAGGAAACAAACTGAGGGTTGCTGGAGTGGTGGGTGGTGGGAGGGATGGGGTGGCTGGGTGATAGACATTGGGGAGGGTATGTGCTATGGTGAGCGCTGTGAATTGTGCAAGACTGTTGAATCACAGACCTGTACCTCTGAAACAAATAATGCAATATATGTTAAGAAAAAAAGAAGAAGAAGAAGATAGCAGGAGGGGAGGAATGAAGGGGGGGAAATTGGAGGGGGAGACGAACCATGAAAGACGATGGACTCTGAGAAACAAACTGAGGGTTCTAGAGGGGAGGGGGTGGGGGGATGGGTTAGCCTGGTGATGGGTATTAAAGAGGGTATATACTGAATGGAGCACTGGGTGTTATGCACAAACAATGAATCATGGAACACTACATCAAAAACTAATGATGTAATGTATGGTGATTAACATAAAAATAAAAATAGGAAAAAATAAGAAAAATCAAACAGAAACATCAGAATTCCTGAGAAATGAGTTTCCTTGTTTGAGATATTTTTGTTGATATGAATATATCCAATTTATAGTGAAAATTATGTTAATCGCTTATGTGAAAATATCTTATATTCTTTTTTTTAATACCCATCACTGGGCTAATCCATCCCCCCACTCCCCTCCCCTCCCAAATCCCCAGTCTGCCTCTCAGAGTCCAGTCTTCCATGATTCATCTCCCCGTCCAATTCCCCCATTTCAGAAAATACCTTATATTCTTGTAATGTCAGTGATTTGATTACAATGACAAAAAGAAAAAAAGAGCATAATTGGGAAAATTTGTGATAGTGGATTCCATTTTAGAAAGTGCTGCAATGATGATTTTCACTATAAAATCTACTGTATTCACTAAATAATATCTGCCAATGTAGGCTTTTATATAATAGTTGAAATCCATATAAATAGAATTTTATGTTTCTCTTTTAGAGTATAAACTGTCAGGGGTGCCTGGCTGGTGCAGTTGGTTGAGCTTCCAGCTCTTGGTTTCCACTCAGGTCATGATCTTTCAGGGTCACGAGATTGAGCCCCGTGTTGGGCTCTATGCTCAGTGCCTAGTCTGCTTAGAATATCACTGCCTCTCCCTCTGTCCCTTCCCTTCCTATTCTCTATCTCTCTAGAATAAATAGATAAATCATTAAAAAATATACAAACTTTCAAAGATTTCAATCTTTGAACTTAGACATTTATGGTAGAGGCTGAGAAATGAGAAATTATAAAAAATGTATTTAATCAGAATTTGAAATTATTCTATTTGCTTTTCAGTTTTACTTAAAGACAGATTTTTAAAAAAAAATTTTAATTAACATATAATGTATTATTTGTTTCAGGGGTACTGGTCTGTGATTCATCAGTCTTACACAATTCACAGCGTCACCATAGTACCTAACCTCCCCAGTGTCCATCACCCAGCCACCCCATCCCTCCCACCCCCTCACTCCAGCAACCCTCAGTTTGTTTCCTGAGATTAAGAGTCTCTTGTGGTTTGTCTCCCTCTCCGTTTTCATCTTGTTTCATTTTTCCCTCCTTTCCCCTATGATCTTCCTAAAGACAGATTTTTAATATAATGTTTACTTACTAAAATATCTAACTGATCTCTAGAATAAATTATCTTCAACATATATTGGGAATGATTTCTGAGTTAAAGGTCTTTAGTTTAAAAAAAAAGAAGAAAGAATGGTATGTTGTATTGTAAAAACTTTTTTTTTCAACAATGTCTTAGAGTTTAAATTAGATTAAATACTCAATCATGTTGAAAAGGGACTGACAACCCATTTCTATGCAGTATATGTTAAGACTGTTACATATTAATAATCATTTTCTTTAAAACAATTCACTTCCATTAATAGAATGCTGAGGATACCGTTATATTTTTGTTGCAATCACTTGGATGACAGATTAGCATAAACTCTGTGAAAAAATTATGAGCACAGAAGACTGATTAAATACAAGATCCAACCTGAATTGTTGCCGATGAGAACCCAGAATTTTGACCACTACAATGGAACAAACTATATGTTATAGACGCTGTTTAGTTGGCATAAGGGCATTTAGCATAAGTGAGCATATGCTTTCTTAAGTATACTTTCCTTAATAAAACATATTCTTACTAGTAGATCAGGTATACTCAACAATGACATGAAAATTTAGAATAATATGGCACAAGGATATTTTTATGGTGTCCTTTATTTTGGGAGAAGGAAAGGGAGAGTCTGAATTTATATATTACCAAAAGATTTATGTATATTATCCAAGTGGTTCTTATAATAATTTTATACTCTTTTTATATATGGGATACATATATACTTAATAACAGTGATGCTGGGATTTTAACCCATCTGACCAATACCAAAGTTGTGTTCTTAACATAGTCTGCTGCTCAGGATACTTATTAGGTGTAATCTTATTTGGATGTACTTTAAACCTGAGTTCTCCAAACCCTAAAGACTTATTAAGAAATTTGGAATAAGCATATGCAAGTTTCCCTTAGCATCTTTTATGAGGTGCAACGTTACTAATATAAAAGTATACATAATTTGGTAAAATGTATACTTTGAAAAAGTAATCAAACAATGAACTGGGGAGATTTTCTTTCATTATTTTCTGTTTATTAGTGTTCAAAATATATTAACCTGTGTCAGAGATATTTCCTATGCTTATTTCATTTCTCTTGTTTGCTATATTAGTCATTGTGTTGATCATATGTCATATTACTAATAAGAGGACAATTCCTTAACTCTATTATTTCTGTATCTCTATTCTTAGAACATATAGAAGACAATAGAAGACAAAGTGGTAAAAATCTGCATAGAGAAATACAATTCAAATTTACACAAAAATAAAAGAATTTTAATTCTATAGATGAATAGATAAATAAACTTCCAAGAGTATAATTTTATATGATAGGTGTATAATCAAGTTATTACAAACCTGTTGTTTTGTGCATGAATGAGGACAGTGTGGTTGAAATTATCTTTGAGCCAGATGGAAAAATTTACTATAAGTACATACATCTATCAGTGGAATAACATCTGAAATTTGGCTTGTGAGTAACATGATTTTTTAAACACCAAACACTTACATACAAAATTGATAAATACATATGCCAATGGTTTAGGATTTTTTGCCTAAGTGCAAGAAGAGAGGACTAGAAAAAGCCCCAGAGGTTCCACTCTATTGTTAAATTATTCTAATTTATGTTTTTTGGCATATTTATTATTATTAATTTATCAGTTCCTACTTCTCTCTTACCAGATTAAAATGCATTCAGCTTTACAATCTAGTTAATAAACACAGCAAGGTGTAGAGATAGAAAGAGATCAGATTTATATTTTCTCCAGGTGGTTGCTGAAAATTATTCCTCCTAAAAATGCTTTTGATATCCTCTCTAATTCTTGACTTATAAATCTGATTTATTCTTTTGAGTGCAACACCACATTTTTTTCTCCCAGTGTTCCTATAAAAACATGGTTGTATCCAATCCAGTAATAATTCACAAAGTTTCAAATCAAAGAGTTATCATGCCAAGGAATAAATGGGAATAAGACAAAGCTTGCCAGGAAAGTGCCATAGATTATGGAGGGGAAGGTTTGTTTCCAGGAAGAGATGACAGGTCTTCTCAACTGTAAGCTTTGGGTCAGGCTCTGCAGTGATTTAGTTCAAGAACAGTGAGCTAAAGCAGAAAAGGCCAAGCAAGTCCTATAAATTTTGACAGGCAGAATGACAAATATTATAGCAGTCAGGTAATGCACATTTCAGGACATGTAAAGTAAGTTTGAAGTACTAGTATCCCTGAGAAGAAACGCTGAATCTGAACTGTGGTCCCAGCAAGAAAATTTTTGTTTTATATTGTTTGCTGGGAGTGTAGAGTTGAGATATGTCAGATCACAAAGAGGTGGGTGGAATAAAAATTTGATGAGAAAGATGACTCTGTTTAAGGTTTTGCAAACTAGCAATGCAATGAATATCTATGAGAATTTACAAAAGATTAGGAACACAAGAGGATAGAAGTAGATCTGAATTCCTTGCTTTAGCCCATATAAATGTCCACCAGAAATTTAATGTTTCAGTGCAACTCATGGGAAATGAGAAATTTATGCAATTGTTGGAGCTTAGTGCTCAGCTTATAGGACTAATTTTGATATGTGGCTGTGTTGGGGACACTTCACAGCATCAGCAGTCCAACCATTCCAATGAAGAGATTCCTTGCTTTGCCACATTTGTACATTATGTCATATTCTCAATATATGTAAATATACATATATAGTTCTATCTATCTATCACCTATCTCTGGGCTTATAACACACATGGTACTTACTTGCCTTGTGGCTTTGATTCCAAATATGTTTGCTAGGAACTGATTAAGAAATCTATAACCACCAAGAAGTCCTTAAATAATTAGAATTCATACTTCAAAATCCTAAAAATGGAATAAGTCAAAATTATCCAGATTTATATGAATATGTACTTGGGTATATACCAATATAATCCATGGAAAACATTTTTTAATCAATTGCTTTCTCATTAAACTTTATGGAAATTTTTAAAAATATTGACTTTGGATCTAGATTAAGTGTGTCTCCCAGCTCCACTATTCACTACCTTTATAATTCTCTACAAGCTACTAAAACTTTGTGCTTGTTTTCCCAGGTAAAATGGAAATGAAAATTGTTCCTGTTACATTGGACTGCAATAAAGATTAAATAAGTAAATATAAAACATAATATATGGTTACATGGTATTATGATATCTATACATACATATACAAATATAAGCATATATACATACATATCTTAATATATATAACAATGTATATGATGTGATTTAAGTATAAAAAGCACAGTTCAGAACAGTGTGCATGGTTGCTAAGTATTGTGTTAGAAATGTGGAGGTGCCTGGGTGGCTCACTCAGTTAAGCATCTGACTCTTAATCTCAGCTCATGTCTGGATCTCAGGGTTGTGAGTTAGAGCCTCGCCCAGCATGGAGCCTACTTAAAAAAAGAAAGAAAGAAAGAAAGAAATGTGGAGAACATGAATGAATGCTTTTGTTTTCAAAAACTAACAAAGTATGTGCCTGTACTTGGAAGAAATGAGAATGGAGGAAGGACAGGGATAGAATCTAAACTATTTTAATCAATCTTATTTTATAATTTGAACTATGAAACATATACATTTCACATAGTTTAAAAACAAGATTTCATTTAGAACATTTTACAAATCTATTGGCACATGTTAAGTGTTCAATATGCTGCCCTGATGACAATGGTAATGAGATGATTAGGTATGATAATATTTTAATAAGCCTGGGAATATCATCAAGAAAAAAGAATGTTTCCTCTCTCAAGAAGTGTGAACACTGAGAACACAATAGAGATGACATAAATATAAAAAATATGGGACAGGATCGACAGATGAATGGATAAAGAAGATATGGTATATATACACAATGGAATATTATGCAGCCATCAAAAGGAATGAGATCTTGCCATTTGCAACGACATGGATGGAACTGGAGGGTGTTATGCTGAGTGAAATAAGTCAATCAGAGAAAGACATGTATCATATGACCTCACTGATATGAGGAATTCTTCATCTCAGGAAACAAACTGAAGGTTGCTGGAGAGGTGGGGGCTGGGAGGGATGGGGTGGCTGGGTGATAGACATTGGGGAGGGTATGTGCTATGGTGAGCGCTGTGAATTGTGCAAGACTGTTGAATCACAGACCTGTACCTCTGAAACAAATAATGCAATATATGTTAAGAAAAAAAGAAGAAGAAGATAGCAGGAGGGGAAGAATGAAGGGGAGTAAGTCGGAGGGGGAGATGAACCATGAGAGACGATGGACTCTGAAAAACAAACTGAGGGTTCTAGAGGGGAGGGGGTGGGGCGATGGGTTAGCCTGGTGATGGGTATTAAAGAGGGCACATTCTGCCTGGAGCACTGGGTGTTATGCACAAACAATGAGTCATGGAACACTACATCCAAAACTAATGATGTAATGTATGGTGATTAACATAACAATAAAAAATTTAAAAAAAAATATGGGACAGGGATAGTATTATTTTAATTGTGATGATACCTGAATATGAACCCTGATCAAACTTAGTATCTTAAACATAAACATTTAGTACACTTCTCCATTAGAATAAAAGATGAGACCATATATAACTATTGGTATAAATGGAAGGGACAGAAGACAGTAGCACTGGAGGGTTTTTAATATATTTACAAAAGATAGATATTTATGGAAGTGTTTTAAATAATGGAAGAGTTTTAAATAATGGTAATACCTGAGTCCTAAGTGCTTACAGTAAGAAGTGCTTACTTTCTGTCATAACATCACCATAAAGACTAAGATGTTTTAGACAATAGACAATTAGACAACAGAAAGGTGGTAAAGTAATGAAACATGCTGCAAGCAGGATGCAAGTTTTCACTGCCATCTTTTAAGAACTTTCTATTAGCAGAGGGATAAAGGAGATGATATAATAGATCATATACAAAAGATCAAGAATAAAAGTAAGATTGTAATTCTTTTAAGAAAAATTAGGAGATAACACAAAACAGTCCTCATTCTTAGAGAAAATGTTTTTCAACCTGTGTTTTCATCTAGAGAAACACTTATTCAAGTGTGAAAATATATTTTCTGATACGTAAAATCTCCAAAATTTATCTCCCTCCACAGGAAGTTATTAGAAGATGCATTCCAACAAAATATGAGAGTGGCCAAAAGTACGGATATCACAAGATCAAGGAAAGATAAGCCAGAACACCAACAGAGTTGAATGGAGTTCCCAGGATAGTGGCAAAAGGCTACTGAAGGTCAATAGTATTCCTAGAGAGAGTAAAGTGAATCTGGAGTGAACCCAATCCAAATAATAAGAAACTAGAAAAAAATATTGAGAGATTGTAGAACAGTTTTGAAAAAAAAATTGGCATAATTGGAATGTAGGCTAATGTGAAAACAAGTCAATTTTTTTAAAGAAAACAAAAGGATGAACAAGAAAAAATATAATTTTGTTTATAGGTTAATTGGTGATCAATATTTACATTAACTGTGTGATGTATTTAACACAAAATGCATGATTTAACATAAAAAGTATTCTTGCTTCATTTGGAGAAAGAAATGCTAAAGAGTTTATGTGTGGGGTAAGGAATATTCTCTGAAAGTTAAGTATTTATTCCATTTATTAGAAAATCTTAAGTCATATCTGGAATTATGAAACAAGAGATAGCAATATAAACATTATTTGTAAAATATAAAGGTAAATGAAAGGAAAAAATGTCAGAAATTGTTGACTGTAGTGCAGGGAATTGAAATTTTAAGTTCTTAATATTTTATATTGAGTTAATTTAGTTGAGATTTATGCCCCCGCAACCATATACTTGTTTTATTTTGGTGAAAAATACCATTCTATTAAAAAAATGATTGAAGATAAGTGAAAATTGACAAGTAAACACTTTTAACATTTTCTAAATTTTTTCTAAAATATCAGTATGACAGCTTAAATTTTTAAGTACCACACATATATTGTAACAAAAGAATATACAAACATAAAATAAAAAAACAAGCCACATGAAGCAGTTATTCATTGGATTTCATCCCAGAGAATCATGTTTATAGTAAATCATGTATCTTATCCAGGTTGCAGAAAACTGAAGAAAAGAGAAATCATTTTAACAGGTTAAAGTAAACAGATTTTTTTAAAAAGCTTAAGAAATTAAAACTGAGCTTATAAAAGGGATTTCTAAACCCACAGTACAGATGATGGTCATTAATTCTGCCTCTGTGACTAAAGCCATCTGGAAGCTGCAGTCTCAGGAAGCTGCTTCCATAGCTGCTGATTCCAGAACAAGCAGCACATATCCTGATCAAGAAAAGAGAAGCCCAATCCTCAAACCACATCCTAAGCAGATCGCTGCAGAATTGTTCTGCCTCTTCCACAATCAGTGCCAGCAAAATTGTCACCTTGGACCATGTCAGCTCCTCACATCACCACAATCCAGTCCTGAACCAATTCACGCCAGAGTGCATCTGATTGGAAGAATACAAATTACCTCCAGAAGCCTCACTGCAAGGGAGTTTGAGAAAATAGTTTTTGCTTTCCAGCCAGGACAATAGAGAGAGGAGTAAAAGACTGAAAAAGGTTTAAGCAAGTCAATGTCACATGTACAAATTTCCTATTCAGTGAGAATGAGTATATACCAGTCTTCAACATTTAATGACAAATAAAAAGTCTCACCTTTGTAGTCTACCACTTACCTCATACATAAATTTAAAACAATTTATGAAATGATTGTCCTATATAGAAACTAATATTTTTATGTTACTTTTGTTGTTATTTCAGATGATGCTCCTGTCAATACCCTGTATGTCATATACAAGGACACTTATTTTTCTAGGATACCTCCTCAGAAAAGCATTGCTGTTTAGAAATGCAATGTTTGGGTGCCTGGGTGGCTCAGTTGGTTAAGCGATTGCCTTCGGCTCAGGTCATGATCCTGGAGTCCCAGGATCGAGTCCCGCATCGGGCTCCCTGCTCAGCAGGGAGTCTGCTTCTCCCTCTGACCTTCCTCCCTCTCATGCTCTCTACCATTATCTCTCTCTCTCAATAAATAAATAAAAATCTTAAAAAAAAAGAAATGCAATCTTTACCTCAAATCAATATAGCCAGTTTGACTCTCAAAAGAGTTGTACAAAATATATATAATTCAAAAAAATTGTGTATTTTAGGGGTGCCTGGGTGGCTCAGTCAGTTAAACATCTGCCTTTGGGTCAGGTCATGATCCCAGGGTTCTGGGATCAAGTCCCCCATCGGGCTCCTTGCCCACCAGGGAGCCTGCTTCTCCCTCTGCCTGTCACTCTCTTTCTTTCTCTCTCTGACAAATAATTAAATAAAATCTTAAAAAAAAAATGTGTATTTTAAAATCATCCAAAAAGAAAGTAAGAGTCTTACATATGTAATTTTAATTCACCTAATTCTAATTACATATAAAGTTTGAACATCTTTTGATATGTTTATTGGTAAAGTGACCAATATTTTTATTTTTCCCAGGACACAGTGATAACTGTTGTGCTGTGCTAATTATTAATGATACTCATTTCAACATATTTTTACCTAGTCTATTTTCCCATTAAACACCCTAATTCTTCTTTCTTTCTTTTTATTATGCTATGTTAATCACCATATATCACATCATTAGTTTTTGATGTAGTGTTCCATGATTCATTGTTTGCGTATAATAACACCCAGTGCTCCATTCAGTACGTGCTCTCTTTAATACCCATCACCAGGCTAACCCATCCCCCCACACCCCACCCCTCTAGAACCCTCGGTTGGTTTCTCAGAGTCCATAGTGTCTCATGGTCTGTCTCCCCCTCCGATTCCTCCCCCTTCATTTTTCCCTTCTTACTATCTTCTTATTTCTAAGTGTGATTTTATTTAGGGTCCATCAAGAAATTGCTTATTGTGTGTGTTAAATATTTTCTATCAAACTGTACTTTTTACATTGAACCTTAAATGAAGAATTTTCATTGTTTTCCTATTCAAGCTTTTATTTTGTGTTTAGCCAATGCTGTAGATTTTTTTTTTCTTTTAGAGTTTCTATGTTATGTATTATGCTTTAAAAGTCTTTCCTTCTATCTTAAAGCTAAGATTTGGATACATATGTAACAGGTAAAACTAAGGAAACTGTGTCTATATATATACATCTCTCTCAGGAAACTAATTCTCTTGTAGTTAGTATGTTGGACAATCATCTGCAAGTGCAAACACTAGCTGGAGATTCTTAGCACGTTCTTGGATTAAGAAGGAGAGGGAGAGAAGGAAGAGGAAGAGGAGGAGCTGTCAGAGGGGAAGGGGAGAGGGAGGGAGAGAACTAGAAGGAGGGGAAGGAGGAGAAGAGGAAGAGGAAAGAGGGAAGAGAGAAGAGGGAGAGGAGCAGGAAAAAGAAGAGAAGAAAGCAAACTGGAGATAGAGTTTGGTTGCCGGGTGGATGACAGATTCCTCACTGTGCAGTCAAAGGTCCTGTCAGGCACAGGAGCTTGCCAGAAACCCCATCTGAAGTGTCCTGGGTGTTCTGAATATTAAAATTCAAATACTTTAAGGACACCCGGGGGCACCATCGGTTAAGCGTCTGCCTTCAGTTCAGGTCATGATCTCAAGATCCTGGGATGTAGCCCCACATCGGGCTCCTTGCTCAGTGGGGAGCCTGCTTCTCCCTCTGTCTGCCGCTCCCCCTGCTTGTGCTCTCTCTCTCGCTCTCTGATAAATAAATAAATAAATAAATAAATAAATAAATAAATAAATAAATAAATAAGTAAGTAAGTAAGTAAGTAAGTAAGTAAATAAATAAATAAAATTCAAATACTTTAAAGTGCATTGAATTTCTTTTGGACTGGTATTATTGTATATACTGTCTCTAAACTTCAGTGTCTGGAAGGGAGGAAGAACAGTGTTGGGCTTCCTAAATTTCTAATTTCCAACTATATATGTTCTTCCTTTCTTCCAACACATGGAGTCTCATCATTGACCTGATTAAGGCATTGTCTCTGTCTCAGCATTGGACCATTTTCAAGAAAGGGGAATGTTCTGGGTAAAGAAGAGGAAAAATAAATACAGTGACATACAGTAGCCTCTCCTCTGGTGTTGTCTTTTAGGGGAGAGATCTTTACAAACAACATGTGTGAATTAATCAAGAATAGTAAGGTCTATATGTTCCTTTCCAAAGATATTCTTCTGCTTTTATTCCAATCATCCTTGTCTAAATGCTTCATCATTCATACCTGATTTCAAGTATTTTCAATAATGCTCCACAGGCTTTGCCTCTTAAACATAATTATGCTCAGGTTTTTTGCATCTTAAATTATATAATAGCTATCATTCAGACTTTGATTTCTATCAGACTGCTCTCTATATATTTGACCTAAACATGAGGTTGAATCTAAATAGCCATACTGTAAAAATGCATGTAAATATATCTTCTTAAAGTATTAAAGATCTGACAAGACAGAATGGACATGGTAGGCCAAAGACGCATGAAGATATAAAGAAGCAAAAAAGTAAAAGTCACTTTTACCCTGACAGTAGTGGTGTTATTAAGCAAACTTCAGCTTTGTATTTCTCATGGTGTAGGGGACAGAAGACAAAGTTCAGTGTCCAAACAAGATTAAGACTCAGTAGGGTCAGCAAAAATCACAGAGTAAATACCTCTGAACATTTTCTCTTCCATAAAAGCAACAACAGAAATGGCAAAAAATTGTCATAATTAACTCTTTTCAGAACTCTGGAAATTAACCAAAGTTTTGCGGCGATCCAGGAGATTTTTCAAGAAAAATAATTGCTAAATCTCTGTAAGAACAAATAGTTTCATGGTATTTTAACTTATCTTATTTCCACTGCCCCTCTGTATATACCTGGTTGCCTTAAATCCAACAGCTGCAACTACAGCAAAAAAACAACATCTTGGCAAACACTGAAGGTGACAAAATTAGGTTGTGGCTCTATCTTCACTCATTATCAGAGAAATGTCATTATTTGTCCAGTCTGTTGGTTCCCTGAGAGACCACAATTTCATCTAGGAAGACTGTCTTTATTTGATCTGACTGTAAGCTCACCCGGTGTGAAGAATCATTTCCCTGTGGACATTGATCAAAATTAAAGATGATTGTTTAACATTGCAGCTGCTTGAGGTAGTGTATAACAGTTGGAGCTATAAACAAAAATACAGAAAATAATAAGTTTTGGCAAGAATGTGGAAAAATCAGAACCCTAATCCACTGTTGGTAGGATTTTAAAATGCAGCCACTGTGGAAACCACTTTGTCAGTTCTTCAAAAAATAAAACATTCCAAACTAATAGGAATATAAATTAGTATAATAACTCAACAAATTTATATTATCTAATAATGCTAAGGATGTTTATATCTAACTCCATAATATGTAATAGTGGTCTACAATATTTGCTCAACTATCTACTGAAAGAGTATTGCAAATTTTATATACCTACACAACTGTTTTTACAGTAATGTCTTAAATTTTCACAGAAAGTATAACTAGTTTTAAAAGATCAAGCTCTTCTCATTTATACACACTGACCTTTTATAATAAAATCATCAAAGGCTTTTAAGAAGGGAGATTTAATTTTGTTTTGTTTGTCTTTGAGTTAAGCCTTCATTAAATCACTCTAACAGCTGCATTGAATAATGGACCTATATGAAGCAGTGTGAAGACTATTCCATTATGTCACCATCATTTAACATTAGGACAGTTGACATTTGCTTACATGAATTGTATTCCCTACTAAATTTTCAGGAAACTGAGGACATTATTTTTTTACATGTTCTCATACCTTTAAAAGTACATATACGAATTTGATTAATTAAATGAACAGAAAATAAACTTTACTCATAATTATTTGGAAATAAACTATTTCAAACTTAAGTGGCCTGTCAAGTCTGAGGAATTGGTGCACGTTGACTTAGGTATAAATTCGCTTACATTCGTCAATAGCATACAATATTTAATTTTATTTCCTTTCTTTGATTCTCATTCTATTAAAATTCTTTTGGCAGTGTTATTCAAAGAGAAAAATTATACTTTCTGTGAATCTGAAAATTATTTGTAGATGATTGTCTCAATATATTTTATTAGAAAATATCTAAAGGTAAGTTATGTTTAATTGTTGGAATGTATAAAGCCTGTAGTGTGTATCAACTAAATAGCCACATAGGGGAGCTCTAACCTAGCAAAAGAATAAATCACCTGCTAAACGGAACACTAACAATATTTTTTCTTCCTTCACAACAGATTTGAAGGAGAGTTTTATCCATTTGTACATTATTCTAATTACATTCTTTTGCCTCTCACAAATATGTTTGCCTGAAGATTGTATAAGTCACATTCAAAATAAATTACAGCAAAGGGCAGGTTTGTTTTTTTTTTCCTTTCCCAACTAACCAGTGTCACATTCTGCATTAGCATGGAATTACTTGCAATGACTAGAGATTTAACTTCAAAGCGATTGTGCTTAATGAAAATAACTGAATTCAAGCAGCTGCATTGATAGTCTGCAGTAACTGATGAAAGGGAGGGCCTGCAAATTGTGGAAAGATGAAAGTCACAGAGCATATCTTTAATAATGAATATTTAATTACCTTGGTAAAAAAAACTATTTTTTTTAACTCTCTGTCCTACATGGAGTATACATATTAACAACTCCTGCTAGTGGGGTAATTTTAAGTAAACTAGGACATTTGTTTGTTGTATTATAAAATGAAGTATAAAAGTGAGAGTCTTATCATTATATACATTTAATTTAAATGATTGAAAATTATCTTTTAGTAACACAGAACTCTTAACAATTTAGTATTTGTTATTTTTAACTCATTTCATTCTATAATCATTTCTAAATGATTTCAGCAAAAAGTAGATTAAAAATAGGCTATTGGGGTTTTAGTTCCTGAATGGAAGAGTGAGAACCTCCACAGACCCTCTCTCAAGAAAATCAGCCATAACTGGTAAAAAATATTTTTAAATACCTTTTAAAGATTTTTGGAATTGTCCTAACACCATACAACAAATAAACATTTATTCAAAACAATAATAAAATAATAAAACTTCATAAGAACAGTGAAAGTCTGTGGCAAATAGTCTACAGCCCAACCCATACTCCTGAATCATCATGACTGAAACTTCACTCTGGCTAGATGCAGCTAGGAAAACGTGGCTTCTCCTTGTCTCAGCTTCTAAGGGTTATAGTGCCCAAAGGGTAGGGGAGTTACCACTATGATTTCTTATAACCCCTGACTCCATGTTACAGAGGCTAATTCCAGGTGAGTCAAAGGGCTGGGGGCTCCCTTTTACCCAGCTCTCACTTGTAGGGCTGAGGCTTTACTTAAGGTGTAACAGGCTAAAAAATATTGGGAACTCATTCCAATTTCCATTTGCTCACTCATTGGGTGGGGATACCACGTCAAAAGATATAGGCCATAAATATCAGAGGCTACAAATAAACAAAATACAACAAACCCCAAAGAGGGGGAATATCAGTGTCTTGTTTGATACATTACCTAACTTGTCTAGTTCTTAACATCAACAACAAAATTTGGGGATACACAAAGAGAGGAAAATGACAATATGCAGGAAAAGCAGGCAAAATAGTAGTAAAGGAAAGAAAGAAAGAGAAAGAAAGAAAGAAAGAAAAGAAAGAAAGAAAGAAAGAAAGAAAGAAAGAAAGAAAGAAAGAAAGAAAGAAAGAAAGAAAGAAA